>NC_057801.1:651510329-651848093 GCF_018294505.1 Triticum aestivum | reverse complement strand
TGAACCGGGACTTGTAATAGGAAAAGATTGGATTTTGCTTGTGTAGCCCCTATAGACCGATTTATACCTTTAGGATAGTCCGGTTCATACATCAGAATTCCTTGAATTGAGCCTATATGCATTAGCCCCCAAGTGCTAAGTATATAACATGTTGTATGCTTGGGACTTAAAATACCAGTTGAGAAGAAATCAATCCGCATTAGCCCCCAAATGCCAAGTGTATAACTTGTTATGTGCTTGGGACTTTAAAAAATTATTACCGTCTTAATGTTTGTCTTTTGCAGGCTGACTTGACCATCAAAGATTCTCAAATCACTGATCTCCAGGAGAACATCAAGTCCCAGCAAGCCGAAACTTCAAAAGCCAAAGAAGAACTGAAGGGCGCTTTAACAGCCATGGAGCAATTGAAGGATGGCTTCAAAGGCGAGCAAGCGGATTGGGAGGCGGAAAAAACCACTTTACTGAAGCGGGCGGAGGATGCTGAAGCGGCTCTTAAACCGATGGCAGAAGAGTTGTCTGGCTTGAAGCGGCAAATCAACGCTATGACTTCTGCCATCTTTGGTAAGTAGCCTTGCTATGAACCGTACTTAATCAGTTTTGAAACCTCCGGTTTAACCATATGGTAACCCTTGCAGGTAGCTGTGTTGCCCATCTCGGTTCAGATATGCGCTCAATGAGTCATCTGCACTGCTTTGTACAATAAACCGCCGCCGACTTTAATCAAGGACACATTGGCCAAGCTATCCATGACACCTGCCCAACTGGAAGAAGTGAAGAGATCTGCTGCAAGGGCTGGCGCTTTGTCTGCGCTGACGCGGGCTAAGGCTTGGATAGCTGATCTTGACCCGAAAGACATTAGAAATGGCTATCCTAGTAAAAAATAAGATGGGTCGGAATTTGACGAGGATGCCCTTAAAGCCTTAACAAACGAGTTGCATCCTCTTGCAAGTAGATTGGCCGAAGAGACTGATTTGTCTTTCCACCGGTCCATCTATGACGCAGACAACAGACGGATCGATGCGTCGGTTTATGAAGCTCAAAATCTAATCCCGCCAATCCGTAAGCACACTTATGCCCCTGATGTTGAACCGTTAGATCTTATAAGCGATGAAGCTGTCTTCCGAGCTTTGTCTGGAATTGACTGGGCAACCATTGACTTCCAGCCAGTGGGTGGGGAGGCGGAGGTTGAACCGGCGTGAGATGATCCGCAGCCTTCTCATCAAGATGAAGAATCATAATCTGGAAGCCAGTTTATCGCTTGTGCACCGTCCTTTCGACGAGAAACAATCATCCTTTTGGGCAGTTAAAACGCCTTGTAATAGTCTAGCTTAAAACACTTGGTCTGCTATGCCATCGTGCATAGCCACTTTTCTGAGATTGTCAATCTGTCATGATATGCAATATCTGCTTATGATCTTTAACAATTTTATGCAATCCTGTTTTCTGCATTGTGATAAGCTTAAAATTGCCCTGGAGGTTTACCGTCGGACGGGTTATGATACCTAATATAAAGCCAGAGTTTTATAACCAAGGTTGTAAAACAATGAAATATGAAATATAGCATACATGTGATATTGAATCACATCGTTGGTGTACCAACTTCTTTGTAGTAAGGGTGATAACCCAAATCTTGAGTGTTGATAACTCCACCATGCTGTGCTGGTTTATAATAAGCCACGCTGGGTTATGATAAACACCGGATGATCATCCTGGCGACTTATAGTCAATGCCAGACCGGGTTAATAAGCACCGGTTTAAGATTGGTTGTGCACTAACAACTGATAGTTGGAAGCCATGACGGATTAATGAACACCGGGTTACATTGATGACTTATAGTCAGGCCGGGTCAATAGACACCGGTTTTATCTCAAAACCTTATCAAAGGAGAAAACTTGGAAAAAACAAAAGCAAATGAAAACTTGTAGTCGAGGCTTTTCAAGGGCTGCCAAGCTCAAATTCGAGGCTTTTCATGGGTTGCCAGGCCGCTGAGTTAAACCATTTTACAAAGCCTTTTAAGATGGACCTCACATTAACCAATCGTCATTTTAACTTTGACAAGTTTAGGGTCTGTATAAGATTGACTTGTCAAACATTCGACGGGTCATACCAGGATTACCTAGACAGAGTGGCTTACTTGATGAAGGCAGGTTAACCCGGGGTTTTAGGTGAATACACCTGGCTTCCAAGCCTGGCTTGATAGCCTATTACAAGGGTCCTTTCAAACTCTTTGTTGTTGTGCACAAAGAGCCCCCAAGTAACATTGTGAGATGTGCTCAATGGGTACCTATGTTTGAGTTGTGCATGGCAACAGACCCTCTTTGGTCCCTTGGGTGTGAAGCTCCCAAGCTTTTTTATATGGCTTTATAAGCCGGTTTAATGGGTAATTAAAACTCCGCTTTATAAGCATAAGCCCCCATGTAACCAAGAAGACATATAAGACAAAATGGCAGAGGCCCCGCTTTAGCCAGGATGCCGGTTTATTTATTGATCATAATATGTACATTGTCAAAAATATATACATAGTAGGAGCCTGTTGCTCAGGTGTGGTAAGGCCGAAGATGAGCTATATTCCATGGCCGATGAGTCTCCTCCTCTGACTTGCGTGAGTCTTTGTGCTCTCAAACATCAATGAGGTAGTATGACCCGTTGTTCAGATTCTTGCTGACCACAAAGGGCCCTTCCCAAGGTGGAGACAATTTATGCATGTCAGACTGATCTTGGATGAGCCAGAGCACCAAGTTGCCTTCTTGAAAAGTCCTGGTTTTAACCCGACGGCTATGATAACGCCGCAGGTCTTGCTGATAAATCACCGAACGAGCTGCCGCAATATCCTGTTGTTCATCTAACAGGTCCAATGCATCTTGGTGTGCTCTTTGATTGTCCGCTTCAACATAAGCTGCCACTCGGGGCGAGTCATGGCGAATATCACTTGGGAGAACTGCTTATGCTCCATAAACCATGAAGAAGGGTGTGTAACCCGTAGATCTATTGGGGGTGGTGTTAATGCTCCATAAAACGGAAGGCAACTCTTCCACCCAACAACCCGGTGTCCTCAGCAAAGGAACCATAAGCCGGGGCTTAATACCCTTTAGGATTTCCTGATTAGCTCTCTTCGCTTGACCATTAGACTGGGGGTGGGCCACTGATGACACATCAAGCCGGATGTGCTCACGCTGACAGAACTCTTCCATAGCACCCTTGGAGAGATTTGTGCCATTATCTGTTATAATACTATGTGGAAAACCAAAACGGAAGATCACCTTTTTCATGAATTGAACCGATGTGGCTGCATCACACTTGCTCACTCGCTCTGCCTCCACCCACTTGGTGAATTTATCAACCGCCACCAGAAGATGGGTCTTCTTATCTTTGGACCGCTTAAAAGGCCCAACCATATCCAGCCCCCGAGTTGCAAACGGCCAGGTGATTGGAATCATCCGCAATTCCTGGGCCGGAACATGAGCTTGGCGTGAAAACTTCTGACAGCCATCACACTTTCTGATCAGATCCTCTGCATCAGCATGAGCTGTTAACCAGTAAAACCCGTGCCGGAAAGCCTTAGCACCAAGGATTTTGAACTGGCATGATGACCACAATATCCTTCATGGATTTCACGCAAGATCTCACAGCCTTCTTTAGGAGAAACACAACGCTGAAACGCCCCTGAAACACTGCAATGATGTAACTCGCCATTGACAATAGTCATAGACTTAGATCACCAGATTATCTGCCTTGCCAAAACTTCGTCCTCTAGTAACTCGCCCCGGATCATATACTCGAGGTATGGTACTGTCCAATCGGGGATAGCATGAAGAACCGCCACTAATTGAGCCTCCGGGCCAGGAACAGCCAGATCTTCCTCCGTTGGTATTTTGACTGACGGATTATGCAGAACATCAAGAAAAACATTAGGCGGCACCGGTTTATGCTGGGATCTGAGCCGGCTTAGAGCGTCCGCCGCTTCATTCTTGCACCGATCAATGTGCTCGACCTCGTAACACTTGAAGTGACCAGCAATGATATCCACCTCACGCCGATAAGCCGCCATAAGCGGATCCTTGGAGTCCCACGTACCAGATACTTGCTGAGCCACTAAATCGGAGTCGCCAAAGCAACGTACCCGGATTAGGTTCATCTCCTTGGCCATCCGAAGACCGTGGAGCAAAGCCTCATACCAGCTGCATTGTTAGTACAGGGAAACAAACATAACAAAATTTGTCACCTCGAGGGGAAGTAAGAACCACTCCAGCCCCTGAGCCCTCCAATTATCTGGATCCATCAAAGTGAATAGTCCAGTATGTGTTATCCGGTTTATCCTCCGGTGCCTGCAACTTTGTCCAGTCATTGATGAAATCCACGAGTGCTTGGGACTTGATAGCAGTGCGAGGCATATATTTTAACCCGTGAGGCCCAAGCTCAATAGCCCACTTAGCAACCCGGCCAGTCGCCTCCTTGTTCTGAATGATGTCTCCCAATGGAGCGGAACTAACCACAGTGATGGGATGGACTTGAAAGTATTGCTTAATCTTCCGGCTTGCCATAAACACTCCATACACCAGCTTCTGCCAATGGGGATATCTCTGTTTGGACTCAATAAGTACCTCACTGATAAAATAAACCGGCCGTTGAACCGGATATTCCTTACAAGCCTCCTTGCGCTCCACCACAATAGCCATGCTGACAGCTCGGGCATTAGCAGCCACGTATAACAGTAATGGTTCCTTACGATGGGGGCAGCAAGAACGGGCGGTTCAGCTAACTGCCTCTTCAAATCCTCAAACGCCGCATCAGCAGCATCACTCCAGACTAAGTTGTCTATCTTCTTCATCATCTGATAAAGCGGGATTGCCTTTTTCCCCAACCGGCTGATAAACCGGCTTAGCGCTGCAATATGACCTGCCAGTTGTTGAACGTCATTGATGCACGCCGGTTTAGCCAGGGACATAATAGCCTTGATCTTTTCCGGATTAGCTTCAATGCCCTTGTTAGATACCAGAAAACCCAGGAGCTTGCCTGCTGGTACACCAAAAACACACTTAGCCGGATTAAGCATCATCTTATAAACCCTCAGATTATCAAAAGTCTCCTGCAAGTCAGCTATGAGTGTTTCTTCCTTCCTGTACTTCACCACGATGTCGTCCACATAAGCATGAACATTGCGCCCAATCTGATTATGAAGGCAATTCTGCACACACCACTGATAAGTCGCCTGGGCACTCTTGAGCCTAAAAGGCATAGATACATAGCAGAAGGCTCCAAAGGGAGTTATAAAAGTCGTCTTCTCTTGGTCCTTAACTGCCAATTTGATCTGATGATAACCCGAATAAGCATCCAGAAAACTCAAACGCTCACAACCCGCCGTAGCTTCAATGATTTGATCAATACAGGGGTGGGAAAAAGGATCATACAGGTAAGCCTTGTTCAAATCTGTGTAGTCCACGCACATACGCCAAGTGCCGTTCTTCTTCAGTACCAGCATCGGGTTAGCCAACCACTCAGGGTGAAAAACCTCCACAATAAACCCTGCTGCCAAGAGCCGGGCTACCTCCTCACCAATGGCCTTGCGTCTCTCTTCATTAAAGCGGCAAAGAAACTGCTTGACTGGTTTAAACTTGGGATCAATATTAAGAGTGTGATCAGCGAGTTCTCTCGGTACACCTGGCATGTTAGAAGGCTCCATGCAAAGATGTCCCGGTTCTCATGGATGAACTCGACGAGCGCGCTTTCCTATTTTGGATCCAAGTTAACGCTGATGCTAAACTGCTTGGATGAATCGCCAGGAACAAAATCAACCAATTTAGTCTCATCAGCCGATTTAAACTTCAAAGCCGGATCATGCTCTGTAGTGGGATTCTTAAGAGAAGTCATATCTGCCGGATCAACATTGTCTTTATAGAATTTTAACTCCTTTGTTGCACAAACCGACTCAGTATAAGCCGCACTCCTTCCTCGCACTCCAAAGCAATCTTGCAGCTGCCAAGAATCGTGATGGTCCCCTTATGACCCGGCATCTTGAGCTGCAAATAAACATAACACGGACTTGCCATGAATTTATCATAGACCGGCCGTCCAAACAGGGCATGGTACGGACTTCTGATTTTCACCACTTCAAAGGTCAATGTTTCTGATCTTGAATCATGATCATATCCAAAAACCACTGAGGGAGTCCTGGATTAGGGGGTGTCCGGATGGCCGGACTAAGACCTTTGGCCGGACTCCCGGACTATGAAGATACAAGATTGAAGACTCTGTCCCGTGTCCGGATGGGACTTTCCTTGGCGTGGAAGGCAAGCTTGGCGATACGATATGAAGATCTCCTCCCATTGTAACCAACTCTGTGTAACCCTAGCCCTCTCTGATGTCTATATAAACCGGAGAGTTTTAGTCCGTAGGACAAACAACAATCATACCATAGGCTAGATTCTAGGGTTTAGCCACTCCGATCTCGTGGTAGATCTACTCTTGTACTACCCATATCATCAATATTAATCAAGCAGGAGTAGGGTTTTACCTCCATCGAGAGGGCTCGAACCTGGGTAAAAACGTCGTGTCCCTTGTCTCATGTTACCATCCACCTAGACGCACAGTTCGGGACCCCCTACCCGAGATCCGCCGGTTTTGACACCGACATTGGTGCTTTCATTGAGAGTTTCGATGTGTCGTGACCATCAGGAAGGATGCCGCATCCCATCTTTAAAGACAGCGTTGTTGCTAAAGGAGCTTTGGCTGTCGGCCAAACTCTCCGGCTAGGCAGGTTTTTGATGACCGCCTGTCCGGCCGTCGCACCGACGATGACCTCTCGGGCCATCGAAAGCAATCTTCACATCAGCTCGGAGCTTGCCGAGCAGTTAGATCCGATGGAGCTCTTCTCCCTGAACGAGCTCTTGGATCGCATCGCGGCCCTGGGAGTCGCTACTGATTACGACCAGATTGGGCTTAAACCCGATCAGAGAGAGATTGACTCTCCCCAGATCACCCATCACGTCGAAGTGGTGGAAGAATAATGCGGCGAGTCTTCGCCCGCCCTAAGGACCAGATGCGTCCGGATTCCCGATCCCTCCAAGCCGGATACCCGCGGAGGGGAGGATGTCACCCAAACCCTGAACCTAAAGTCAGGCAGCAGGCCCGATTCATTGAATAATATCCGAGAAAGCAAGCTTCCAAATTCAGAAACCGCTCGGCCCCTGAATCTTACATCGGGCAGGGTTCCGGATTTAATTCCACCCGCCCACCCAACTATACGGGATTTATCCCTAATACGGCAAGAGTCCGGAGAAACAGTACACCACTACTGGGCCAGATTCCTCCTGGTTTTGAACAGGATAAAGGACTGCCGTGAGAAAGAAGCAATTTCACTCTTCTGTAACAACTGCACGGACATCGGAATCCTCAACGCCATAAGTCGCCGCGAAATTACACGATTCGCCGACTTGACATCCATAGTACGAAAGTACTGTGCGACTGAAAGCGTTCGGAAAACCGAAGATAAATTCTGGGACAATCCGGCCCCGAATATAACACGAGTCCGAAACAAAAGGGCGCATTATCGCCAGGCATCTGAGCCAAACATCAAAAAACAAAAACCCTCTACAGGGTACGGGACCGTACTGGAAGGATGGCTCAATGGACCCTGTAAAATTCATAATTCAGGGAAAGCCACACCAACGCACAGCCTCAGAGCATGTTGGATACTACGGCAGGTGGCCAGAAGTGGCGAGGAGCTTTTAACTCCAGCACCCGAAGAATACCTCCCCAGTACGGTGTCGACAGTCTTCGAGACCTTCACATCAAACAATGCAAGGAAACGAACGCTCCGCAACCTTGCCGAAGTCTACCAAGTAGCAACAATAAACCCATGGAGTGACACGGCTATCACCTTTAATGCCAGTGACGAACCTAAATTCCGGACAGCCCGAGCACCAGCCGCATTGGTCCTCAGTCCGATAGTGGACGGCTTCCGACTTACAAAGGTACTCATGGATGGCGGCAGCGGACTCAACCTCATCTACGAGGAAACCCTGCGAAAAATGGAAATTGACTGGAGCCGCATTGAGCGAAGCAACACAACTTTTAGGGGAATAATCCCAAGCCGGGAAGCGTGCTGTTCAGGAAAAATCACACTGGATGTGGTGTTCGGCACGCCGGACAATTACAGATCCGAGGAGGTCACGTTTCAAGTGGCCCCGTTCAGCAGCGGATACCATGCTCTGCTAGGGCGAGAAGCATTTACAATTTTCCAAGCCATACCCCATTACGGGTACATGAAGCTCAAAATGCCCGGACCCAACGGAATCATCACTCTCGCAAGTGATCCGGACATAGCGCTCCGCGCTGAAAACAAGACAGCCGCACTGGCCCTGGAGGCATTATCTGAGGCCCTAGCGGCCGAGGAATTAACGGCGTTGCGCTCTACGGTGGACAGGGACGATGTGATACTAGACAAGAGATCCAAGTCCACCTCTTTTAAACCAGCGGACGAAATAGTCAAATTCCAAGTCCATCCAACGGACCCTACAAAAACGGCCTCCATCGGGGCACAATTAAAACCCGATGTAGACGCCGCACTCAGAGACTTCCTGCGAGAAAATTGGGACATTTTCGCCTGGCACCCCTCGGATATGCCAGGAATCCCACGCAGGCTGGCCGAGCACAGCCTGAACATCCTAAAAGGGTTTAAACCCGTCAAGCAGACCCTACGGCGTTTTTCCGAACCCAAGAGACAAGCCATGGGAGAGGAGCTAGCAAAACTGCTGGAAGCCGGATTCATCAGAGACATAAAACATCCGGACTGGCTAGCAAACCTGGTGATGGTACCAAAGAAGGACAAATCTTGGCGCCTATGTGTCGATTTCAAAGACCTAAACAAGGCCTGTCCAAAGGACCCTTTCCCACTCCCCCGAATTGATCAAATCATCGACGCCACCGCAGGACACGACTCATTGTGTTTCCTCGATGCATACTCTGGCTACCATCAAATCAAGATGGCAGAGTCAGACCAAGCCGCAACGGCATTCATCACCCCATACGGCCCATTCTGCTTCAACACGATGCCCTTCGGGCTCAAAAACGCCGGCGCAACATATCAGCGCATGATTCAGACATGTCTGGCCAACCAGATCGGCAAAACAGTTGAAGCATACGTAGATGACGTGGTCGTCAAAACAAAACACGTCGATACTCTAGTAGACGACTTGAGGCTCACGTTCGACAATCTCCGAACATATGACATTAAGCTCAACCCGGAAAAATGCGTTTTCGGCGTACCAGCCGGAAAGCTCTTGGGCTTCATCGTATCCGGTAGAGGAATTGAAGCAAACCCAGCCAAGATCCGAGCTCTGTCACAATTGGATACCCCAAAGGACCTCAAACAAATACAAAAACTGACAGGATGCGTGGCGGCTCTAAGCCGCTTTATCTCCCGCTTAGGAGAAAAGGCATTACCCCTCTATCGCCTCCTGCGGCGCACCGACCACTTCGAGTGGACGGATGCCGCCACGGCCGGACTCGAAGAAATAAAAGCCATACTGGCAACAAATCCGGTCCTGGCCGCGCCCAACACGGGCGAACCAATGCTATTATACATCGCGGCAACCCATCAAGTTGTAAGCGCGGTGCTCGTCGTCGAACGAGAAGCGGACGGACACAAGTTCCCCCTCCAAAAACCAGTGTACTACGTGTCCACTGTACTAACTCCATGCAAGTCACGGTACCCGCATTATCAAAAGATAGCATACGCGGTGTTCATGGCATCCCGGAAGCTGCGACACTACTTTCAAGAGTGCTCCATAACAGTGGCATCCGAAGTACCCCTTAATGATATTATAAACAACCGCGACGCAACGGGCCGGATTGCCAAATGGGCCATCGAGCTCCTCCCGTTCGACATAACCTACAAGCCAAGGCGAGCTATTAAGTCGCAGGTTTTGGCCGACTTCATCGCCGAATGGACTGAAGCCGAACTCCCTAAAGAGTACGGCGCATACTCCAACTGGATCATGCACTTCGACGGCTCCAAAATGTTGGCTGGCCTGGGGGCTGGCGTCGTTCTGACGTCCCCAACCGGAGACACAGTCCAATACGTACTTCAGATAATGTACACGGATTCCAACAACGCAGCCGAATACGAGGCCCTTTTACATGGCCTCCGGATGGCAGTCTCCATGGGCATTCAGCGCCTAGAGGTCCGCGGGGATTCAAATCTCGCAATATCCCAAATAAATGGAGACTTCGACGCCAAGGATCCGAAAATGGCAGCTTACCGCAACGCCATCTTAAAGATGTCAGCTCGGTTTGAGGGGCTCGAATTTCATCACATAGCCCGGGAAAATAACCAAGCAGCAGACGTGCTGGCACGCATTGGCGCCAAGCGCGAGGCCGTCCCTCCCAACATCTTCCTAGAAAGGCTGTTCAAGCCATCTGTATCATGGGAAGGAGAATCCGGAAACAATAGCCCGGACACAACTACACTGCCCCTCACCGAACATTCTGACACAGTTGGGGGCTCCGCCAACGAAACAACGCCGTCAGCCCACGCAATAATGGCAGTCATTGCCCCTTGGACAGAACCATTCCTAGCCTACCTAACTAGGCAGGAACTTCCCGAGGACCAAAACGAGGCCCGCTGCATAGTGCGGCGATCTAAAGCCTACAAAGTCCACGAGGGAGAGCTTTACAAGAAAAGCACAACCGGAGTCCTTCAAAGGTGTATCTCCGAAGAGGAAGGGCGAGACCTTTTGGCTGAAATTCATGCCGGACTCGGCGGGCACCACGCCGCAGCCCGGGCCCTTGTAAGCAAGGCCTTCCGTACCGGATTTTATTGGCCAACGGCCCGGGCAGACGCTCAGGACTTAGTGCAACGATGTGTTGGTTGCCAGTTATTCGCCAACCAAAGCCACATGCCGCCTACCGCCCTACAAACTATACCCATTACCTGGCCTTTCGCGGTCTGGGGGCTTGACATGGTCGGACCCCTTAAAGGAGGAACCCACAAGCAAAAATATCTACTGGTCATGGTGGACAAATTCACCAAATGGATAGAAGCCAAGCCTGTAAAGACGGCCGAATCCGGACCAGTGATAGACTTCATATCCGGGGTCGTACACCGTTACGGCGTCCCCCACAGCATCATAACCGACAACGGCACAAACTTCACGGCCGATGAAGTCAAACTTTGGTGCAAAAACATGGGCATCAAGCTCGACTATGCTTCAGTCTATCACCCTCAAACTAACGGTCAAGTCGAACGGGCCAATGGTCTCATTATGAGCGGCATCAAACCCAGACTAGTGCGATCCCTCAAGGAATCTAACACGCACTGGGTAGAGGAGCTTGACTCCGTACTCTGGGGGCTGCGGACCACGCCGAATCGCACTACCGGATTCACACCATTTTTTATGGTATACGGCGCAGAGGCAGTACTGCCATGCGACATAATCCATGACTCACCTCGAGTGCGCATGTACGAAGAAAGAGAAGCCGAGCTCGATCGGCAGGACAGCTTGGACGCATTGGAAGAGGAGCGCGACGTGGCAAAAGCTCGTTCCGCATTCTATCAACAGCAGGCTCGAAGATACCAAAGCAGAGAAGTACGGGCCAAAACCTATAACGTTGGCGAACTAGTTCTACGCCTGCCGGACAAGAAAAAGGATAAATTAAAGCCCAAATGGGAGGGCCCCTTCATCATCGACCAAGTACTGACCGGCGGAGCGTACCGTCTGCGAAGCGCATCGGATAACCGACTCGAGCCGAACCCATGGAACGCAGCACGCCTACGAAGGTTCTACGCCTAGCGCCGGACTCTGTGTTCGTTTCCTTTCCTAGTCCCTTTGTTTTATTTTTTATTTTTATTTTATTTTGGCAGTCCGGGATTTTGTTCCTTCTCCCTACCCTTTTTTCTCACAAGCCCTTAGGGGCTTGCCTGTGCAATATTCGCACATACCCGACGCGCTACCTGCGCTCATAATACCTGGGGGCTTCTCTACCAAGAAGTTTATATAAAACGGGCCTCATGCCCAAAACATGTGTGATGCTTCCGCATGAACCTTTTATACACCATTATATGCATCGATGTGACTTAAGTTTTGGCCAAGCTGGGTTGCCTGGCTCCTGTGCTTACCCCTACGTTCCCATTCGTTCGGCTAGGTGGTAAAGGGAGCACCTCTGCGATTGTTACTGCCGGGTCAGCCGGATGTGTACCTCAGACTGGGTGAAGCCGAAAGCTAGCGTTCTTAAGGGAATATTCGGTCGGTGAACTAAAAGATGATCTTTCGTATTTATTCATTTGCCCCCAGATGCTTTTCTGCTCTTTCCGGCAGTTCGGACATGCACTTTAGGGCATGCCTCCCAGGGAAAGGAACCCCTAACGGAACTATTCTCTCTGGAAGATGTTTCTTACTAACCATGTAATATAACATAACTAGTTGGGCACTTGTCTGCTAAAGCACTTATGACCCCTACGCCTTGTCTCCATGCATGCCCCGGTTCTTACATAACCGAGAGGGTATTCGGACACACTCCGGACTATAGGGTCCAGAGGTCGAAGCGAAAAGGTCCGCAATGACAAACGATCTACAATCCGGCTAGAAGGCATTTTTTATGTCATTTTTACAGAGTCAATCCGACTCGGCATATTCTTCTTCAATGCCATCCAACAGGCGGTCTAATTTACAGTCCTGTTGGGAATACTTTGCAGCCAGCTCCACCTGGCCATATGCTAAGCTGACCGGGATCTCCTTTCCGTCCGGACCTATAGGGCCGACCTCGGCCATGTGGTTTGGGTCAGCCTTCGTGTACCGAGTCTTCACCATGGCCCAGGCCTCCCTGGCACCTTGACGGCAAGCCGATATCTTCCACAACCGGAAGCGCTGCCGCACTCCCTCCAGCTTCTTGGTAAGCTCCTCAAGGCCTTCGGGCACGGAGAGGGATGGCCACATAGCCTGGATGACGCTTTGCATTGCCTGCCGAACTCGTTCGTGTAGTTGCAACAGCTCGGGAAGAAGGTCTCCCGATGAACCGGGCATTTCCTCCGCCGGACGACCCGTCAGCAGACCTACAGACATAGCTCTGTCAATCGACTTCCTCGCCGAATTCTTTTTTCGAAGATTCGTTCAAGCACTTACTAAAAATGCCGCGTCGAAGTCGCCGATTCTCCTTCACGGCAGAAGACAGCTGAATACGAACATCTTTCAGTTCCTCGCCTAGCTGGGTATTGGCGTCTTGAAGCTTGTTCTTCTCTTGCCTCACCCTCGTCAGCACGCTCTCGCCAGCCTTTAGTTGGCGTAGGAGTTGTTGCTGGTCCGGATTTACTCCGGCCTCATCTGCATTATTATCGTCAGGGTTGCACGCCTGCCGCATTTCAAAACGGAAGTACCTTTCGAAGCATATATTACCTGCGGGCGTCCCCTTGACATTCTCTGAAGTGGCCAATGCGGCCTCGAGCTGAGCCTTGCACTCTTCGAGCTCCTGGGACAATTGCGTGTTCTTCTTTGTAAGACACTGCATAGCACATGATCCTTCAAACAGTTATCTTCACTGTTTCAAGTCTCGGGGGCTACTGACATATATAACCTTCAATTTTACTCACCTGTATGTCTTTCACATACTGCTCCGTGGCTCTGGCTAGACCATTTTGAGCAGCACGGAGATACGCATCTCCTGTATTAAAGGCGTCCAACGCCTCTGGGGAAAAACACGCGTCACGAAGAACAGTCCGGCGACGCCTGTGGTTCAGGGCACTCTCCACCTCTGAATTGGTGGCAGATAGCCCGTCGGCGCCCTCTGTCGGAGGAGCGCCCGAGGCGCGTCCCGTGTCCGCCTCCGCTTCCGGACCCGGCCTCGAACCTTGGCCGGCGGACATAGTCCGGCGGGCTCTCTTCTTTCTAAGAAAATCATGAGCATTAGTAAGACTCAAGGGCATAAACCCTAGGCGTTAAATCCGCACGCCATACCGTTGCGCCGGAATCTCGATCCGGTCCGCACTTCTTTTTGGCCCGCCTGGCTTCAGCGGCCCTTGTTGGCTGCCCACCGTGGGCTCGGCCTTCCGCCTCAAGGATTTACCCTGCGAAACGCTGTTAGTACACGGCATGCAAGATAAAACATGAGAATACTGGGACTTCGGTCTTAGTTACCTTGGAGGCTGGAAGTAGTCCGGGATAGTCGGCCGTGATGGCCACTAAGGAGTTATCCTTGCTCAATTGATGAAATACTCCATCAATCAACTCCACGCATAAGTCCGGATCTTCTTGGGAGTCCGGATCGAGGGGCCGTTCCGGGTCCTCGGGTTGTGGAGCAGGGCTGTTTATTTCCTTCACAGCCTGGCGCAGCTCCTGCGTTTGAACATTACTAGTCTAAGTACTCAACTACGGGAATTTCACAAACGGATAGGCAAGTGAAAGTGTCCGCTCACCCAACTAGGAGGATTGTACATAGAGAATCCGCCTTCCGGGTTGACACGGAGGAATTCTTCCTCTTCCCCCTTGTACAAAGCGGATAAGATTCTCGTTAAAGTGGCGGCCGAATCTGGCCCCTTGCGACCGCACCGGGTAGCGTCATCCTCCCCGTTGAAATCCCACATGGGGTGGCCTCTGTATTGAAGCGGCTGCACCCCTCGCGTAATGCATACGGCCATGACCTTAATCATGGTCAGTCCGGAATGAGCCAACAACCTTATCCGGCTCATCAGGTACAGGACGTCCCTGTCAGCTTCCCTCTGAGGGTTCCGTGGGCGCCAACTCAGGCGCTTCTTCAACGGGGCATTATTGAACTCGGGGAGGCCGATCCGTACAGGGTCCGGCAGGGGGGCATCATCTATATAAAACCACTCCGAGGGCCAGTCTTCGGACGCCCTCTTTGGGGTGCCGGATAGATATCCGGTCCCGGCGATGCGCCATAGTTCGGCTCCGCCCACCTGATAAATAGACCCCTCCTGAGAACGGGGCACAAGGCAAAACAACCTCTTCCACAGCGCGAAATGGGACTCAACACCCAAGAACAGCTCGCAGAGGGCCACAAAGCCCGCGATGTGCAAAATGGAGGAGGGCGTGAGGTTATGTAGCTGGAGGCCGTAGAACTCCAGCAACCCTCGGAGAAATGGATGAATTGGAAATCCTAGTCCTCTCATCAAATAAGGGACTAGGCATACCCGCTCTCCTTGAGAGGGATTGGGAACGCCCTCCGCCTGCTCTCCGCCGCTATAGGCAGCAATCCCGGCTCGAACTGGGACCATATATGCTGGGGGGAGAAGCCCCTTGGACTGAAGCACTACTAACTTGCTATGCGGGACGGAGCACCGCCCCCAATCTCCGGGCCGAGGGCTGGAGGGCGAGAGGAGGAGCGGCACCGACTGGCCATGATGGAATGGATCTCTGTCAGAGGCGCTCTGATGAAGACTCGCGGAGGGAAGATGGTGCGAATTGGATCTAAATCCCCGTCTCTTTTATGGGCGGCTCATTAACGCAACCGGGGGGGTAAGTGAAAAGAAAACCCCCTGGCTTTTCGCATTCGTTTGACGCGTGGAAGATGGTCATTATGGGGCACAGGAGCCGAGGAGGACAGCACACACTAGAAGCCAGACACTATTCGACGGATACAGAGAATTTGCAGGAGAACCCGCCTTGCAATGCCGAAGACAACTTGCGCGCCGGACTCGTCGTCATTGAAGCCTGGTTCAGGGGCTACTGAGGGAGTCCTGGATTAGGGGGTGTCCGGATGGCCGGACTAAGACCTTTGGCCGGACTCCCGGACTATGAAGATACAAGATTGAAGACTCCGTCCCGTGTCCGGATGGGACTTTCCTTGGCGTGGAAGGCAAGCTTGGCGATACGATATGAAGATCTCCTCCCATTGTAACCAACTCTGTGTAACCCTAGCCCTCTCCGGTGTCTATATAAACCGGAGAGTTTTAGTCCGTAGGACGAACAACAATCATACCATAGGCTAGATTCTAGGGTTTAGCCACTCCGATCTCGTGGTAGATCTACTCTTGTACTACCCATATCATCAATATTAATCAAGCAGGAGTAGGGTTTTACCTGCATCGAGAGGGCCCGAACCTGGGTAAAAACATCGTGTCCCTTGTCTCCTATTACCATCCGCCTAGACGCACAGTTCGGGACCCCCTACCCGAGATCCGCCGGTTTTGACACCGACAACCACCTCTAGAGCTATCTTACCAACCGGATAGGCCAATTTACCAGGCACCACACCATGAAAAACGGTGTTCGACGGTTTAAGATTCTTATCCGTTAACCCCATACGTCAGAAAGTTTCATAATACAGGATGTTGATACGGCTCCCTCCATGCATGAGCACCTTGGTGAACTTATAACCTCCAACTTACGGCGCGACCACCAACGCCAGATGACCCAGATTATCAACCCGGGGCGGATGATCTTCTTGACTCCACGCAATAGGCTGCTCGGACCAGCGCAAATAACAGGGCACGGCCGGTTCAACGGAGTTCACTGCCCTCTTATGAAGCTTCTGATCACGCCTGCACAGACTAGTAGTGAAGACATGATATTGTCCACCATTTAACTGCTTCGGGTTGCTCTGATAACCCGACTGTTGCTGTTGTTGATTACCCTATTGATTATAACCACCTTGGTTGCCCTGATTGCCTTGATTTCCATGTCCCCCTTGGTTACCTTGAAAGCCTAAACCGGAATTACCTCCTCCGTAACCTAGCCCGTGAAACCCGGGTCCTGAACTGCCGGACAATCCATGATCATACCAGAAGAGATTTGAATTTTTGAACTCTCGCATAATGAAGCAGTCCTTCCATAGGTGCGTAGCCGGTTTATCCTGCGTCTCGTGCTTTGGGCAGGGCTAGTTCAATAGACGCTCCAGATTCATACCCGATCGTCCGCCCCGTGGGGGCGGTTTACCCTTACGGCGTTGATTATTACCTTGTACATTGGTGTTAGCCACAAAGCCAGGATTATTGTCCCCCTTGCGCTTACCGTTATTCCCATGGCTCGCTTGGTTATGCTGCTACCCTTTTGCACCGACATTCTTCTTTCCCTTCTTTGGCTCCTCGTCGTCAGACTCGGGATCCTTGGAATTATCAGAATCGGCATACTTAACCAAAGCTGCCATAAGTGTTCCCATGTCATTGCAGTCACGCTTGAGCCGTCCCAACTTCAACTTCAATGGCTTAAACTGGCAATTTCCCTCCAATGTTATGATTGCCGAGTCGGCATTGATGCGGTCCGACGAATGTAGAATTTCTGAAACCCGACGCACCCAATGAGTCATTGATTCGCCTTCTCCTTGGACACAAGCGGCTAGATCCACGATTGACATGGGTTGCTTGCACGTGTCTTTGAAGTTTGCTATAAACCAGGCCTTCAACTCGTCCCATGAACCGATTGAATTAATAGGCAGACTTTTTAACCAAGTGCGAGCCGTTCCATCCAACATCATGGTGAAATACTTTGCACACGCTGCTTCGTCCACATCCAGCATCTCCATTGCCATCTCATAACTCTCAACCCATGACTCAGGGGGTAAATCGGTGGTGTAATTAGGCACCTTACGCGGGCCCTTGAAATCCTTGGGTAACCGCACATTACGTAGAGCTGGGGTGAGACACGGCACCCCCCAAGAGCTGAAAGCTAGTCCTTGTTCGACTAACATTGTCGGTTGAACCGGAGCGGGTTGATGATTCGCGTACTGTGCTGCCAACTGCGCTGCTAACTCTGCCTCCCGACGCGCTCTACCATTGTTCACTACATCTTGAGCATTCATACCACCACGCGCCGGATTAGGTCCTCGAGGGGCGTCACGATTCAGCGCACTGCTTGACACAGCCGGTTCATCAATGTGCATGTTGTAACTCTTGCTCGGGCGAGGGGTTGAATGGATTCTGTCTCGGCAATATGAATAGGCCTGCTGCTGTACCATGGCGGTTTGAAGAAGATCCCTGGCCCGCCGCGTCTTGACCGCCGCTGGAGACTCGCCCTCCATTGGAATAGCTGCCAATCGGGACGCCACAGCAATCATATTATCCAAAGGGGTGGAAAAGTGACCCGGCGGGGCCAACATGTATTGCAGCGGGCTATCTATTCGTCGAAGCGGGTCTGTCACCCGTGGCTGATCCGGCGCTCCCGTCCCAGGTGCTTCAATCCGGTTTGCCACTGCCGGATTACTGGGCCCTGCTCCTGGTGTGTTGAAGAGATTCATTGCTTCATAAACCGGTGGTAGACAAGACCGGTGCCTCCTCCTCAACACCTCATTCGAAGCATTCTGATCCAGCAGGAGCCGGTAATTCTCTGCTTGAATCCGCTGCGACTGGGCATCTAAAGCGGCCCGCTCATCAGCCATCCTGGTTTCCTCAGCCACCAAGTCCTCCTTGGCCTGAGTTATCTGATCCCGCAGCTTTGTGACCTCCACATTATGCTGATCTGGAGTCTCCGGGATAACTGGTGTGGTCAACAGTGTCGTCCAAGCATACAATAAACCGGACAGAACTTGGGCCGGCCGGCGCGTGGGGCCTCCTGCCCCTGCTGCCGCTCTAGAAGTCATTGCTGCTGCAGTCGAAGATTGCAACATGGGCTGTGTACCGACCATGAAAATTACAACCCGGTTTGGCGGTTCAAAGGGGTCCGGAATACTATCGCCATCAGAACAGCCCCCGAACCGGCCATCTTGTAGCTGGTACAGTGACTCGGTCTCGCTGATGGATGATTCGCCATCTGAGTAAACAGCCATCTCACCATCGAACACCGGTTCAGATTCCGCACCATGGGTGAATCCAACGAACGCACGCTTCATGGCAGGCTGAACCCGGGCAGGGCTCGCATGCTGAGTCGTCTTGACGAGGTCGGTGCAGATGTCCGGCTCAGGGCCCGGTTTGCCGATCTTGCCGATGAATACGTGAATTCCGCCAAAGGGGACCCGGTACCCGTACTCGATTGAGCCGGCCTCGGGGCCCCAGCCTGCATCGTCGATGTAGACCTTGCCGCAACGACTCTTGGTCATCCGGCCTACCACGTATCCCTTGAGTCCTTCAAAGTTGCCCTTCAAGAACTCGAAACCATCGTGCGATAGCCCCACGGTGGGCGCGAACTGTCGTGGAATTAACACGTCAGATGTCCTAGTGAGAGGACTTAGTCGTGGAGCCATCGCAACGAGATTAGCTTAAAGGGGTTAAACCGGAAAAGGACACGGGGAGTTTATACCGGTTTGGCCCCTTGCGGTGAAGGTAAAAGCCTACAATACAGTTGTGGTGGAATTGATGGGGTCTCGATGAGCAGGGAGAGAATCCGCTTTACCTATCTCTCAAGTTGTTGTTTCTTGTCCCTGAACCGCCGTCGGATCATCCCTTTATATACACAGGTTGACGCCCGGCAGTTTACAGAACACCGAGGCCGGCTCATACGCGTGTCCGGCTCAGTTTCTACCTTTCCCTAACTTACAACACAAGTTACATATCTCATGGCGGTTTATGACTATGGGCCCTAATTCGTCCTTGGGCCCTAGGCCTCTAAGCTTCAATAGTAAAGCGCCATATTCCTTTTCTTCATGGGCTTCAATACGGATGAGCATAACCCGGCCCCTCCTGGGCGGTTTATACTCAGTAGTTATATCCTCAACACTTCGGATATGTGATAGAAGGTGTACCCAAAAGTTTCCTTTGGGTATTCTATGAAGACACACTTCTCCGATTTGGATTCGAGCTTATAAGGTTGAAACTGTTTCACATAAGCATCGCAGCCCCAAACTTTAAGAAATGACAACTTTGGTTTCTTGCCAAACCACAGTTCATAAGGCGTCGTCTCAACGGATTTTGATGGTGCCCTATTTAAAGTGAATGCAGCTGTCTCTAATGCATAACCCCAAAACAATAGTGGTAAATCTGTAAGATACATCATAGATCGCACCATATCCAATAAAGTGCGGTTACGACGTTCGGACACACCAATACGCTGTGGTGTTCCATGTGGCGTGAGCTGTGAAACTATTCCACATTGTTTTATATGAAGGCCATACTCGTAACTCAAATATTCTCCTCCACGATCAGATCATAGAAACTTTATTTTCTTGTTACGATGATTCTCCACTTTACTTTGTAATTCTTTCAACTCTTCAAATGTTTCAGACTTGTGCTTCATTAAGTAGATATACTCATATCTGCTCAAATCATTTTTGAAGGTTAGAAAATAACGATACTCGCCACGAGCATCAACACTCATTGGACCGCATACATCGGTATGTATTATTTCCAAAAAGTCAGTAGCTCATTCCATTGTTCCGGAGAACGAAGTTTTAGTCATCTTGCCCAAAAGGCACGGTTCACAAGCATCAAATGATTCATAACCAAGTGATTCTGAATATCCATCTTTATGGAGTTTCTTCATGCGCTTTACACCGATATGACCCAAACGGCAGTGCCACAACTAAGTTGCACTATCATTATTAACTTTGCATCTTTTGGCATCAATATTATGAATATGTGTATCACTACGATCGAGATCCAACAAATTATTTTCATTGGGTGTATGACCATTGAAGGTTTTATTCATGTAAACAGAACAACAATTATTCTCTGACTTTAAATGAATAACCGTATTGCAATAAACATGATCAAATCATATTCATGCTCAACGCAAACGCCAAATAACATTTATTTAGGTTTAACACTAATCCCGAAAGTATAGGGAGTGTGCGATGATGATCATATCAATCTTGGAACCACTTCCAACACACATCGTCACTTCACCCTCAACTAGTCTGTGTTTATTCTGCCACTCCTGTTTCGAGTTACTAATTTTTAGCAACCGAACAAGTATCAAATACCCAGGGGCTACTATAAACACTAGTAAGGTACACATCAATAACCTGTATATCAAATATACCCTTGTTCAATTTGCCATCTTTCTTATCCACCAAATATTCAGGGCATTTCCGCTTCCAGTGACCATTTCCTTTGCAGTGTAAGCACTCAGTTTCAGGCTTTGGTCTAGCTTTGGGCTTCTTCGCGGGAGTGACAACTTGCTTGTCATTCTACTTGAAGTTCCCTTTCTTTCCCTTTGCCCTTTTCTTGAAACTAGTGGTCTTGTCAATCATCAACACTTGATGCTCTTTTCTTGATTTCTACCTTCGTCGATTTCAACATCACGAAGAGCTCGGGAATCGTTTTTGTCATCTCTTGCATACTATTGTTCATCACAAAGTTCTGGTAACTTGGTGATGGTGACTAGAGAACTCTGTCAATCACTATCTTATGTGGAAGATTAACTCCCACTTGATTCAAGCGATAGTAGTACCCAGACAATCTGAGCACATGCTCACTAGTTCAGTAATCCTCCTCCATCTTTTAGATATAGAACTTGTTGGAGACTTCATATCTCTCAACTCGGGTATTTTGTTGAAATATTAACTTCAACTCCTGGAACATCTCATATGGTCCATGACGTTCAAAACGTCTTCGAAGTCCCGGTTCTAAGCCGTAAAGCATGGTGCACTAAACTATCAGGTAGTCATCATACCGAGCTTTGCCAAAGGTTCATAACGTCTGTATATGCTCCTGCAATAGGTCCGTCACCTAGCGGTGCATCAAGGACATAATTCTTCTGTGCAGCAATGAGGATAATCCTCAGATCACGGATCCAATCCGCATCATTGCTACTAACATTTTTCAACATAGTTTTTCTCTAGGAACATATCAAAAAAACATAGGGAAGCAACAACGCGAGCTATTGATCTACAACATAATTTGCAAAATACTATCAGGACTAAGTTCATGATAAATTAAAGTTCAATTAGTCATATTACTTAAGAACTCCCACTTAGATAGACATCCCTCTAATCATCTAAGTGATCACGTGATCCAAATCAACTAAACCATGCCCGATCATCACGTGAGATGGAGTATTTTTCAATGGTGAACATCATTATGTTGATCATATCTACTATATGATTCACGCTCGACCTTTCGGTCTTAGTGTTCCAAGGCCATATCTATATATGCTAGGCTCGTCAAGTTTAACCTGGGTATTCCGCGTGTGCAACTGTTTTGCACCTGTTGTATTTGAATGTAAAGCCTATCACACCTGATCATCACGTGTTGTTTCAGCATGAAGAACTTTCGCAACAGTGCATACTCAGGGAGAACACTTATACCTTGAAATTTAGTGAGAGATCATCTTATAATGCTACTGTCAATCAAAGCAAAATAAGATGCATAAAGGATAAACATCACATGCAATCAATATAAGTGATATGATATGGCCATCATCATCTTGTGCTTGTGATCACCATCTCCGAAGCACCGTCATGATCACCATCGTCACCGGCGCGACACCTTGATCTTCATTGTAGCATCGTTGTCGTTTCGCCACCTATTGCTTCTACGACTATCGCTACCGCTTAGTGCTAAAGTAAAGCAATTACAGGGCGATTGCATTGCATACAATAAAGCGACAACCATATGGCTCCTGCCAGTTGCCGATAACTTTGTTACAAAACATGATTATCTCATACAATAGAATTTAGCATCATGTCTTGACCATATCACATCACAACATGCCCTGCAAAAACAAGTTAGACATCCTTTACTTTGTTGTTGCAAATTTTACGTGGCTGCTATGGGCTGAGCAAGAACCGTTCTTACCTACGCATCAAAACCTCAACGATATTTCATCAAGTTAGTGTTGTTTTAACCTTCGCAAGGACCGGGCGTAGCCACACTCGGTTCAACTAGAGTTGGAGAAACTGACACCCGCCAGCCACCTATGTGCAAAGCACGTTGGTAGAACCAATCTCGCGTAAGCGTACGCGTAATGTCGGTCCGGGCCGCTTCATCCAACAATACCGCCGAACCAAAGTATGACATGATGGTAAGCAGTATGACTTGTATCGCCCATAACTCACTTGTGTTCTACTCGTGCATATAACATCTACGCATAAACCTAGCTCTGATACCACTGTTGGGGAACGTAGTAATTTCAAAAAAATCCTACATACACGCAAGATCATGGTGATGCATAGAAACGAGAGGGGAGAGTGTGTCCACGTACCCTCGTAGACCGAAAGCAGAAGCATTAGCACAACACGGTTGATGTAGTCATACGTCTTCATGATCCGACCATTCAAGTACCGAACGCACGGCACCTCCGAGTTCAGCACACGTTCAGCTCGATGACGTCCCTCGAACTCCGATCTAGCCGAGCTTTGAGGGAGAGTTCCATCAGCACGACGGCGTGGTGACGATGATGATGTTCTATCGACGCAGGGCTTCGCCTAAGCACCGCTATGATATTATCGAGGTGGATTATGGTGGAGGGGGGCACCGCACACGGCTAAGAGATCTCAAGGATCAATTGTTGTGTCTAGAGGTGCCCCCTGCCCCTGTATATAAAGGAGGAAGGGGGGAGGCGGCTGTCCTAGGAGGAGGGCGCGCCAAGGGTGGGGAGTTCTACTAGGACTCCCAAGTCCTAGTAGGATTCCCCTTTCCTTTCCGGAGTAGGAGAGAAGGAAAGAGGGGGAGAGGGAGAAGGAAAAAGGGGATGCACCCCTTGTCCAATTCAGACCAGAGGGGGGGGCGCACGCCTCCTTCCTTTTGGCCTCTCTCCTCTATTCCCGTATGGCCCAATAAGGCCCGTATACTCCCTGGCGAATTCCCATAACTCTTCGGTACTCCAAAAAATACCTGAATCACTCAGAATCTTTCTAAAGTACGAATATAGTCGTCCAATATATCGATCTTTACGTCTCGACCATTTCGAGACTCCTCGTCATGTCCCCGATCTGATCCAGGACTCCGAACTACCTTCGGTACATCAAAACACATAAACTCATAATATAACCGTCATCGAACTTTAAGCGTACGGATCCTACGGGTTCGAGAACTACGTAGACATGACCGAGACACGTCTCCGGTCAATAACCAATAGCGGAACCTGGATGCTCATATTGGCTCCCACATATTCTATGAAGAACTTTATCGATCAAACCGCATAACAACATATGGTGTTCCCTTTGTCATCGGTATGTTACTTGCCCGAGATTCGATCGTCGGTATCTCAATACCTAGTTCAATCTCGTTACCGGCAAGTCTCTTTACTCGTTACGTAATGCATCATCCCGTAACTAACTCATTAGCTACATTACATGCAAGGCTTATAGTGATGTGCATTACCGAGAGGGCCTAGAGATACCTCTCCAACAATCGGAGTGACAAATCCTAATCTCGAAATACGCCAACTCAACAAGTACCTTCGGAGACACATGTAGAGCACCTTTATAATCACCCAGTTACGTTGTGACGTTTGGTAGCACACAAAGTGTTCCTGCGGTAAACGGAGTTGCATAATCTCATAGTCATAGGAACATGTATAAGTCATGAAGAAAGCAATAGCAACATACTAAATGATCAAGTGCTAAGCTAACGAAATGGGTCAAGTCAATCACATCATTCTCTAATGATGTGATCTCGTTAATCAAATGACAACTCATGTCTATGGCTAGGAAACTTAACCATCTTTGATTCAACGAGCTAGTCAAGTAGAGGCATACTAGTGACACTTTGTTTGTCTATGTATTCACACATGTACTAAGTTTCCGGTTAATACAGTTCTAGCATGAATAATAAACATTTATCATGAAATAAGGAAATAAATAATAACTTTATTATTGCCTCTAGGGCATATTTCCTTCAGAGGAGGACAGCCTAGGAGGTCCGCACCTATAGGGGGAGTCTAACTAGGATTCCCAATCCTAGTTGGAGTCCCCTTCCTTTTCCAAGAGGTGGAGAGGGGGAAGGAGGAGGAGAGGGAGAAGGAAAGAGGGGGGGGGGCGCCGCCCCCTCCTAGTCCAATTTGTACCAGCCCATGGGGGCGCGCTGCCTCCCCTTGTGGCCCTTCTCCCCTTTCCACTAAAGCCCAATAAGGCCCAATACTTCCCCCGGTGAATTCCCGTAACTCCCCAGTAGTCCGAAAAATACCCGAATCACTCGGAACCATTCCGATGCCCGAATATAGCCTTCCAATATACAAATTTTTACCTCTCGACCATTTTGAGATTCCTCGTCATGTCTATGATCTCATCCGGGACTCCGAACAAACTTCGCTTCATCAAATCACATAACTCATAATACAAATCGTCATCGAACGTTAAGCATGCGGACCCTACAGGTTCGAGAACTATGTAGACATGACCGGGACACATCTCCGGTCGATTACCAATAGCGGAACCTGGATGCTCATATTGGCTCCTACATATTCTACGAAGATCTTTATCGGTCAAACTGCATAACAACATACGTCATTCCCTTTGTCATCGGTATGTTACTTGCCCGAGATTCGATCGTCGGTATCCTTATACCTAGTTCAATCTCGTTACTGGAAAGTCTCTTTACTCGTCTCGTATTGCATTATCCCGTAACTAACTCATTAGTCACATTGCTTGCAAGGCTTATAGTGATGTGCATTACCGAGAGGGCCCAGAGATACCTCTCCGATACACGGAGTGACAAATCCTAATCTTGATCTATGCCAACACAACAAACACCTTCGGAGACACCTATAGAGCATCTTTATAACCACCCAGATACATTGTGATGTTTGATAGCACACAAGGTGTTCCTCCGGAATCCCTAAGTTGCATAATCTCATAGTCAGAGGAATATGTATAAGTCATGAAGAAAGCAATATCAATAAAACTTAACGATCATTATGCTAAGCTAATGGATGGGTCTTGTCCATCACATCATTCTCCTAATGATGTGGTCCCGTTTCATCAAATGACAACACATGTCTATGACTAGGAAACTTTAACCATCTTTGATTAACGAGCTAGTCTGGTAGAGGCTTACTAGGGACATGGTGTTTTATCTATGTATCCACACATGTATCAAGTTTCTGGTTAATACAATTCTAGCATGAATAATAAACATTTATCATGATATAAGGAAATATAAATAACAACTTTATTATTGCCTCTAGGGCATATTTCCTTCAGTAAGAGGACTCAGTTCAATATTTGGTGGCATAGCTAGCCCCCGAAAGCTACTGACCACACTCGTAGACACGCGAAGAACAACCCGCAGTGGGGGATTTTTGTGCATACTCCTACATCTTTAAAAAATAAGAAATTGCCAAGCATCTTATATCACATGCATCTACACCGTGTAAAAATTTCATGAGTAGATCACGCTGTGAGTGTTCAGCAATATTCATGCAACACCAAAACCGCAGAGGGATTACTTCGGTGTCATCGCCGTCCGTGAGGGGGGCCACACCCTGGAGCCACGTGTTGCCTCTTCAGACATGCCACCACAACTCAAGACATGTATGTGGACCCGGTGGCATTACTACCCCCTTAAGACCCCCGACCTATCTAACCCTGGACCAGTTGACCAGGAGATCTACGCCTTTGACTTTCACCGGATAGACTTTGACCAATGGACTTCCCCACCTGGTTGTGACAGGTCAACCTATGGGAACACTTCGGAACAAGGTCTGGGCCCTACCCACCACAGGATCCCCTTTGTTTGGCTAAGGAATGAATGATATTCTAAAAAGTCAAAACAAATGGGTGTTTTCTGTAAATATGAAGTAAACATTATTTTAGTTTGTTAAAATTTGAAAACATAGTATAGCAATAGTATCCTTTCAAGATTCTGATAGAAGAACCATTTAAAAGTTGTCAAAATCAATGCAAGTATCAGTTACTTGTGATTTTAAAAAAGTACAAGGACCTATATGCAAAAGTACATGAGGTCACATTTCTAACATACACAAAAGCAAAAACAAACTGAATATTCATAATCTATGGAAAATTCTACCCCAAATCGATATATAAATTGTGTGAGCGTATATAAATTAGATTTAAACTAATCAAATTTTAACTAAAAAAGAAAACAAATTTAAATTTTAGAAAATTAAGCCGACGACTTAGTTGTCGGCATAGACAAAAAACTATGCACGTGATCTGTTTAAAATAAAGATGTAATATATGCCGACGGCCTCCGTGAGGGCCGTCAGCACAGTTATGACGGCGTCAGCCCGACGTCAACCCCCGGGTCTCGATGGTCAAGTCAATGCCGACGAATGCCGTCGGCAGAGATGGAGATAAGCCGACGGCCTTACTATGCCTACGGCAGCCGTCGGCGTAGATCCTTGTATGCCGGCGGCTTTCCACGGGCCCTCGGCGTATCTCAAGGTATGCCGACGGCCCTGACAAAAAGCCGCCGGGCTGGTTTGGTTTCGTTTGAACTGATGTTTGGCGGTTTGATGTGTGGTAGCGTTCTTGGATATGCCTAAGTTTGCGGCGTGTTCTTGTCTTTTGAGCTTGGTGTTAGTTCTAGTGCTGCTTGTAGTTGAACCAGTTGGTTTCTTTAATAAAAATCGAGAGGAAAAGCCCTTCTTTCGCTCAAAAGGAAATAACTGACCGAGTACTTGCGGCACTCGTCATGATGATATGTAACCAGGGCCAATTCAAAAGGGCTCATTAGAGACCATGAGATATACACGCTCTCTGTTCCTAATCACACGGGCACTACCCACTGACGAGAACAGAACTTTCCCTCTCCGTTCTTACTCATCAGGCGTCTCCGTCGAACGGTTCTCCGGCATGATCACAGGTTGACGCGGCAATTAACCTGTCTGCCTGCTCCCGACTTTGGCACTGTTTTACCATAACCCACTCGCGGTGATCGGTCGTCAGTGGAGGCCCTTTCCACGGCAAATCCAATCTTTTCTGAACCCTTTTGTGCGTCCGGGTCGCCAGCTTTAGATAACCTCCTCCCCTGCCCCCTCTTTTTGGGTAGAAAAAAACACGCCCATGCCGAGAAGAGCACGTCGCCTACCCCGTCGACTTGTCAAGATGGCGGATCAACGTGGAGGTTTCAATATCACTTTGAGGTTTGAACCCTGGTTAGCTGAAATGTTGTTACTAGTAAATGCTTGTAATGTCTAATATTCTTGTCATTTTCTGTTGCGGCGTCGCATCAACTGATCGATAAATACACACTGACAGGACACTTTATTTTATTTTATTCAGACGGGGATGACAGAATGCTTAGTTATAACGGAGAGGAGAGCGGCGTGCACCCGCAGGCACCAAGAATCCAGTACATTGTCAAAGAAGAAAAATTCAGGCTGCAAGTCTTCAATGGAGGGAAAAGTTTTACTCCTCCGGTGTATGCGAAGTGTTTGCTTATTATTCCCTCCGTTTCAAAATAAATGTCTCAACTTTGTACAACCTCTAATATAAATTTGTACTAAGCTCAAAACACTTATTTTGGGAGGGAGGGAGTATTATACGCAGCACGTGCACCTGGCTAGTTGTGCGAAGCAGTCAAAGAACATCACATCAGTTAACCAACCGTTGAAGATGAGCGAGCGCATTCGAGCTTGTGAAGTCAACACCTGCAACGTAATCGCGTTGAAGTTCATCATGCCACCACACAAGGTCTCCCACGAGATTTTTTTGATTATAAATATTCTCTTCCGCAGAAAAACAGCAAGTGGTTGTGATTTTGTGAATCTTATGGATTTCAGTCCATGAGTTATTGAGTCGTTGAGCGAGCCTGAGACCGAGAGAGCTTGTCAGTAGGAGTATCTCAGCTGCGACTGCATGCGTGCTTGCTTCAAAAAGAAAATTATTAGCTCTGGAGTTTTTAAAAAAAAAAACATTAGCTCTGAAGTTGATCGATAACCCCGGCCTAAAGAACAATCAAGTTGATAGGCCAGAGGAGGCTGATAACCTGGCAATTTAACTGATTGCATCGACCCAAAGATTCGAAGACCACCGGTTTATTTATGTCAGAAGGCGCCACCTGTGGCTGTGGATCGGACTGTTGCAGTTGCCATGACAGCGTACTTACCCACTGGAGCATATCGAGATCCTCCTCCTCCTCCGGCACGTCACCGTCGTGCCCCCAACATCACGTTGATACGCACTGCCAACAAACCCAGCTAGCGGCCAAGCCGTGCGCCGTGGCCGGCAACGAAAACTCCCACCCCTACACCTACACCTCCGTTCTGTTCATCAATCGGTGGCCAAGTTGCCACACGCATCTACGCAGCAACGGACTTAACCATGAACGCCCCTCCACTGTCCCATCAGCTAGATGCGCTCCATCGGTACGCCCCGGTCGTTCCATCCGTCGAGACAACGAAACCTGGGTGTAATATCTATATCTATATTACTTATAAAAGAGCAAACATAATTTTCTTTAAGTGCACCCCACAAAACGTACACGGATACATTACCACCGCATGATTATCCCACTAAACTCAATCTAACGGCTAGCCTTAACCTAATCTGTTCTCTGTGTGCACTTAGCAATTTACATGGACTGACCGTACTCCACCGTGAAGGAAAATATGAAGTCCACGCCTGGTCAATTAGGAAACTATAATCACGGACACATCCTATTAAGAAACTAATCACGGACGCATCTAATTATTAGGAAACTAATCACAAACGCATCCTATTATTAGGAAACTAATCACGGGTGCATTCTATTATTAGGAAAATAATCACGAGCGCATCCTATTAGGAAGTTAATCATGAACACATCTAATTATTAGGAAACTAATCACGGACGCATCCTATTACATAACTAATCACGAACGCATCTAATTATTAGGAAACTAATCGCGAGTGCATCCTATCGTCTCCTATGAGGGAATCGCGATCGCGAGTCGCCTGTTGTCACCAGCCGACCACCCACGCGAGCCACAATGGGAGACATGCGAAGAGGAGCTGCGACTTCCTCCGAACACGCACACATGCCGTCGCCGCCTTCGTCTTCTGCCTGGAGGGCAGGTCACTCTTCTACTGACTGCAACGACTTCGCATCATACAGAGAGACCAACCATGTTTCTCCGAATATCTTGAACCATGATCCTTATGACTTCATCTCTACTACTTATAAGAAGTACATTTTTTTCATTTGACTGTTTTCCCGACTTGGGAGGTAAGGTATGTTTTATCCACTAGAGTTGCTAAAATTGGAAGCATATCTGCAGTTTTTTCTTTCTAAACCGGCATTTGTTGGCCCTTTTTTGCCACTGTTATTCTTACAAGTGGTAGCCTACGTATCATTATTACTACAAACTGAGAGGATAGTTGTTATATTGTCAAAATTTTAGAATGTTGAGCCCTTAAAGAAATGTGTAGTACTCAAGTAACTGTTCCAAGTTGTCATATTAATGCTTTTGTCCCGTGATTAACAAGTATAATTACGCAATTTATCAATGTAATTTTTATTTGGTTTACATGTTCTATTTTCATAATAAAGTAAGCCACTTTTCTTGCTTCCAGACATTACAACACTTGTGGTGTAATAGTAGAATCGGATGGTCCAACTAGCATTTTTTTTGTCTTGTTTCACAGTTGATTCTATGCAGTCAAGACATCTCTACACTTCTCTATGTGACAATGGCTTCCTCTTTTCAACAAATCATAAAGGTCTCTTCCCGCTATTGTGTGGTTGACACTCAATTGTAATAATAATTCTTAACTGGAGTTTGTTAGCACTGAAACGGTTCCTTAGCTTGTCCTAAGTGACTTTTTCATGTGTGATTATACTTGCATAAATGTGTGCATATGGAGAATCATGATGAATCTTCTAAATAATTTTGAGTTTTAGACATTGGGAAAAATGGGTGGTCTTTTAATACAGGAGACATGTTGATTAAGGAGAAACGAAATTTCAAATTATTTGTATGAGTTGGGAATAAGAGATTGTGTACTTTATAGGGAAATTTCAAATTTATGAATAAATTGTCTTGTATTAAGTATAGTATAATGTGTTAATCTAAATAGACGCGTGTTGCACGTGCACACTTATTAGTCCAAATAGACGTGCGTTGCACGTGCATATTTACTAGTTCAGTATAATCACATGCCTTTGTTTTTTTTCAAGAAAAAAAATCACATGCCTCAACGTGTTAATTACTCTCTTAATTTAAAACGTTCTTAGATTATGAGACGGGAGGGAGTATTTCGCTGTAGGTTCAGTTAATTTGCCGGTGGAGCGGCCAAAAGAGAATCAGGATTCAGGAGTGATACGCGCGCGCGCTCTTGGCGTGCGCTCACATTAGTCGGCTTTTCGGCACGGCACCGCGGCGCCTATATAGGGAAGTAGCTCAGCTCTCCGCTGCGTGCACATATCGATCGAGCAAAGGGAAGAGAGGGGGAGAGAAGAGAGAACCTTCTCGACCGGTGAGAGATTATTTTCACGACGTGTGAGCCTGGCACTGGTAGCTTGGCCAGCCACCTCTCTTTCCGGGCCAGTCTTCTCCCCGCCTGTCAGGAGCTAGCGAGCTAGCTAGACGGCATGGGGGCTCCGAGCAGGGAGGAGGAGGAGGCGAAGAAGATGGAGGCCGGCGGCGACACCGTCGGCCAGAAGCTCGACGCCGGCGCGCTCTTCGTCCTCCAGTCCAAAGGTGCCTCTTTCATCTGCAATCACTTTCTCTTCTGTGGCACGTCAGGGGAGCACATGACCTGCATGTGTTCGTGGAGGGAGCGTCAGGAATTCAGGATCATGTTGCATGAAACTGTTGATTGGCTGTCCCAGCTAAAACAGTAGCCCTGATTACTAACTGTACATAGCACCAAGGTGGCTTTGGCCATGCCATTGAAGCTCCATCTGTGGTGATGTCCTGATCAAAAGTTCTTGCTAGCTAGTGGATGCATGTGTTGAATTGGCCCCTTGCCCATATCTATCCTTTCAAGAGAGTCTCTTCTTCTTTCATCCTTTTTTCACTGTCTACTTTTATGGGAGTTGTGCTTTCAACATGCCTGCCTTTTCCCCCTGCAAATGTCACCTTTTTTACTTTCTCTCCCCTCTCCACTCTGCGTGCCCAAACGTTCTTTAGCAGCAAAGAAAGAAGAGACAAAACACAATAGTACTCGCGGCACGCAGGGATTCCTGGCCATCCATAGATGGCCATACTCCTCCATGTGCATTCCCGCAAAATGTGCACTGCATCTTATTCCTAGACTAGAAAACATGTGCACTAAATATTACTACTATCTAGTGTCTGTAAACATGTGCAGCCAGATCACCCCAACATAATACTAGTATTAGTCTGCTTAGCAGCCAGTCAACTGGTCTAACGTCTATGACGCTCCAGCAAGTAATGTTTTTTCAACTTCCATTAAGTAATTATTAGTTAGACCAACTTCCATTAAGCATTTGCTTGTGCTAAACGAGGTGTTAGTAGTGGTGTGTGCACCGTGGCCGGATCGGACTGGTACACAATCACCATCTCGCGGATACAATACATTCATCACGCATCCATATTGCACACGCTGGACAACATTAACTAGCATTGTCTTGCAGAAAATAGACCACTGAAAGGTCGGCCGCTACGGCTTGAAATTCCACGCTGATAATCATACTATACATGATTATCCACTCTAGCTAGAGAAGACGAATAGTAACAAGTGCGGCTGTAGGTTTATGTCAGTATCAATGCCAAGTCTCCCAGCACGTCTTGTATGTTGAGCTGTTGACCCCTGAACCACACGCTCGGCGTTCCGATTCTGACGAGTTCCGATTCTGAGGAGAAGCGTTGAGTGCGCTGACGTGCACCCAAGGAAGATAAACAAGTTTTATCATCGGCACATGATTTCTTCGATGTGGTGCACGGTGGATTCGTGGGGCTTATGATATCCGCCAACTTTTGACCGAGCAGCCACGTCTTGGGGTGGGCACGGCGACCCCATTTTCTGATAGCACGCACGTGACATTAGGCCATTATGTTAACAAAAGTATCCTCGCTTGTCGACAATGAACAGACAGTGTTTCGTGGAGCGGTAATAACTGACATGTCGATGTGTGCAAATATACTGCAGGGTCATGGCTGCACTGCGGGTACCACCTGACGACGTCGATCGTGGCGCCGCCGCTGCTGAGCCTGCCGTTCGCGTTCGCGGCGCTGGGGTGGTCGGCGGGGATGGTGTGCCTCGTCGTCGGCGCCGCCGTCACCTTCTACTCCTACAACCTCCTCTCCCGCGTGCTCGAGCACCACGCGCAGCAGGGCCGCCGCCAGCTCCGCTTCAGGGACATGGCCGCCGACATACTAGGTCAGTACACTAACAGATCGAGTTAACACGTACATCATGCGATTACGTGCTCTGGACCTCCTTTCGTAATTTTAGTATGTCATAGCTCTAATCATGTACTTCCTCAGTCACATAATATCATGTACTCCTTTCATCCCATAATATAAAACATTTTTACAAGCAAATTTAGGTTAAAAAACATCTTACATTGTGAAACGGAGGGAGTACAAGATGGTAGAATTAGTCGTTGATGGACAGGCCCGAATGCTACGTGCAGTACGCACCCAAGCAAGTTTGTGCAGTCCCCGACGTATGGTCTGCGTGCAGGACCATCGCTTTCTCTGGTCAAGCGATTTAGGTCCCCGTCGAGATGCCACCGTTCAACTACATATATACACCGCCGTGCGCCGTGCACGGCCGCACAAGTCCACGTCAAGCATGCATGACACAGGCAGACAGTCGATGTCCAAAACCCAGGCACCATCTTCCTGTACGTGGCGTTATCCTTTTTTTTTTCTTTTTTTTTTGCGTCGAATTCAGGACTTTATCAACGTAAAATCATAGTGTTACTGCCCGCAGGCTAGAAACCAGAAACTCAGGGCTTGCATCAAGCCAACTCTCGGTGCCATCAAGTGTGCTAGCTAGACGAGCACATTGATGCGCCGGAATATTACTTTCCCTGCTGACATGAGTAACAGAAAGTGAAGCAAAGGAAGCACCGATGTCCTCTAATTCGGTCAAGATAGGCGCTGCAACTGAACGAGTGTTGTTGCGCGAATTCCATAGATCAACTAGCTCCAATCAGTCAATCTCCATGATCACATGTGAGAAACCGCGAAGTTGCGCAAAGATCATCCCGTCTCGAAAAGCAAGCAACTCTGCGATGAAGGGGTCCGTTATGCCAATCACTGGCTTGCACCAGGCACCAAGGAACGCAAAGTGCGATCTAGCCACACCTCCCGCTCCCCCCTTCATATCCTCAGCATTGAGCGCGCCGTCAGTGTTTATAGTGACCCACCCGGCCTCGGGTGGCCTCCAGCACTGTCCAGCCCTCAATCTCCTTCGCGAGGAGGGAAATTCCAAGATCGCCAACGTCTCGTGTACCCATTTCAGTGCTTGTACAGGGTCGTAACCATCGCGATCATGAGTCCAGCAGTTCCGTGATGACCATATGCTATGCATTATGGTAATAATCTTGCATCTTTCCTCATCAATGAACATAGGGTCAATCAGAATATCACGTGTCCACGTGTCTGGGTGCAAGCGTGGGAGGTGTAGCTGAAATCTGTCCCTTGCCGCAGCCGAAAGCCCTTGCATGAGTGCAATGGATCAGAGCATGTTGCATGTCTTCGTCCGTTGCTTTGCAAACATCACACAGCCCCACCTGCTTGATGTGTCGATAACGCAGAGTAGTCGAGTCAGGGAGAATCCCGCGGAGAACTCTCCACCGAAAAATCCCGTGGCGTTATCCTGCCGTCACATGATTCGAGCGTAAAACCAGCATGCCGGACATCTGCACGTACGTACGTGTATAGCACCGATGGATGGGCAAATGATGGGCGTGTTGGACTACTCCACGGCCTTGGTCATGCATGCATGGCCGATGCATCTGAGGTCAAAGCACGTGGTCAAGGACTACTAGCACTTGCCGACATCCAGCAGTTAGCTCCAGCCTTTCGGACCCGAGGATCATGAGATGCCATCACGTGAGCACCTTCTTCCAATAATTTGCGACTCCTTGCGTCGCCTACAGGCGACAGATCTGGTCTTGACGGTGTGGGCGGGGGCACGTACGCACTACCGTGGGCTCGCCGCCGGCATGGCATGGTAGGGCAGGGCAGGAGAGCAATTTCCGAAGGTGAAAACGAACAATGACCGTGGCAGAAATGTGCAGACTATGATCGAATGGCGTTCCAGCGAGCAATTTGTCAAAGAAATGTCAGCGACCATGTTAACACTTAACACTCCTTCCGTGACGCAGGACCCGGATGGGCGCGCTACTACATCGGGCCGATCCAGTTCATGGTGTGCTTCGGCGCCGTGGTCGCGTCCACGCTGCTCGCCGGCCAGAGCATGAAGGCCATCTACCTCATCGCCAACCCCGGCGGCGCCATCAAGCTCTACGTCTTCGTCGCCATCTTCGGCGTCTTCCTCGTCATCCTGGTGCAGCTGCCGTCCTTCCACTCCCTCCGCCACGTCAACCTCGTCTCCCTGCTGCTCTGCCTCTCCTACAGCCTCTGCGCCGTTGCCGGCTGCGTCTACCTCGGCACCTCTGACCGGGCGCCGCCCAAGGACTACTCCATCGTCGGCGAGACCCACACCCGCGTCTACGGCGTCTTCAACGCCCTCGCCGTCATCGCCACCACCTACGGCAACGGCATCATCCCCGAGATACAGGTACCTGAACGTCTGAACCCTCTGATGAATCTCTGAAGATCCGTGGCTTGTTACGATTGACGAGTAATTACTTATGTATGTATACCTGCTGTGCATGGTGACTCCAGGCGACGGTGGCGGCGCCGGTGACGGGGAAGATGTTCAAGGGCCTGTGCCTGTGCTACGCGGTGGTGGTGACCACCTTCTTCAGCGTGGCCACGGCCGGGTACTGGGCGTTCGGCAACGCGGCGCAGGGCCTGCTGCTCAACAACTTCATGGTGGACGGCAAGCCCGTCATCCCGGTGTGGCTGCTGCTCATGGCGGAGCTCTTCACGCTGGTGCAGCTGTCGGCCACGGCCACGGTGTACCTGCAGCCGACCAACGAGGTCCTGGAGGGCCTCCTGTCGGACCCCAAGGCCGGGCAGTACGCGGCGCGGAACGTGGTGCCGCGGCTCGTGTCCAGGACCTTGGCCGTCGCCTTCGGCACCACCATCGCCGCCATGATACCCTTCTTCGGCGACATGAACGCGCTCATCGGGGCCTTCGGCTTCATGCCGCTCGACTTCGCCGTGCCGGCTCTCTTCTACAACCTCACGTTCAAGCCCTCCAAGAAGGGCTTCGTGTTCTGGCTCAACACGGCCATCGCCGTCGTGTTCTCCGCGGTCGCTGTCGTCGCGTCCGTGGCCGCCGTCAGGCAGATCGTGCTGGACGCCGGCACGTACAAGCTCTTCGCTAACGTGTGAGGCTCCGCTTGACGTGGTACGTACGCGAGGAAATGTTGAGGTCGCCGTTTGTGGCTTGGCATTGAGCTTCGACTTTGCCGACGAACCGTCGGAAATTGTTGGTCGGCTGAGTACATATCGAGTTTTGCTTCTGGATAAGTTATGTAGGCAGATGAATGTGACCCGCAAGCGTTCAGCTCGATGGGAAGAGTTGAAGTGTGCTCTTATATATAGCTTCCCTTGTACTCCCTCTGTTCCTAAATAATTGTTTTTCTAGATATTTCAACAAGTAACTACATACGGAGCAAAATAAGTGAATCTACACTCTAAAATATGTCTATGTACATCCGTATGTGGTTGTCCATTTGAAAGCTCTAGAAGGACAAATATTTAGGAACGGAGGGAGTATCTGTGAATGTTGTTGTCGAAATGGTGCCCCTAGATCTCACTCGACTAATACTTAACCAAATCTCAGTCAACTGACGTAAGAGCCACTCTAGCCGATCCCTAAAACTGGTCAGAGGACTAAAATTCCCCACGCCCGAACCACTCCAAGTGGCCCGAGATCTTCATGGAGATCCTACGTCGTGCGACGTTCGAGGAGCGCGCTCGCTTTGCGGGCGACGACGACGGTCTGAACTTCGAGATCATCTTCTGGGCGATCCAGGAGGTCGAATCGTCGGACCCAAGGCAGGCGGCGAGATGGGCACGATTCAAGTCGAGCTCTCCATCAAGGCTTAACATCCGGCCTCCTCCGGTGTTGCAGATCTCCCGCATCCCATCGGAGGCGCTGCCGTCAGGGGCCGTGCTCCCCAGGGCTCCTTGAAGCTTCAGCAACCCGGCGCATGGGCCTTGCAGGGTGTCCCCGCTATGCAAACAGGGCGCAGGAGGATCAGGGGTTCCTCCCTGGAACCTCCACCATGGCCGGGTGACCGCGGGGAGAAACCCCATACAAAGGTGCGAAAAAATCAATCCAAACCCTGTTCAGATGATTTACTCAGCGCTCGTTCTGAATTTCATTCAATTGAGGATTCTCAGATTGTTCTGGGTGGGGGATTTAGGAAGGAAAATGTGGTTGATACAAGTGGAAGGGTTGTCCCTTTGGGTAGCCATTGCGAGCCCACACCCATTCATGGGGCGCCGCGATTTCCTTCTGATGTTCCAATTCCGGTGACCCATTCTAACTCCGACGAGCTCGTTTGTGCGAGGGAGACAGGACTGTGTTCAAACGAACCAGTCGCTGCGATAGGGCCAAACCCCACCCCATCTCCGTTGATCAGGGGATGTGTGGTTGGGAAGAAAACGGATACTCGAAATACGCTTTCCACTTTGATGAGCACATTTGGAGAGGAGGTGGCGGATTTCTTCGGTCAGTTGTGGGTTATCCCTTCCCCAACCCGTAGCCGCCGCCTACATAAACCTAAGTAGACGCCTCCGAACCCTAGCTACGCCATCCCCAAATTGTTTTGGGTGAGGAAAGATCTGTTCCACTCAAAGAAATTTACGGTCCAAGACTGCTTCCCGATCTCTTCTGTTGGTCCGTTTGATCCTATCTCTACCACCTTCAAAATCTTCACCGAAGACCCTAGGTTTCCTAGATCGTTCATGGAAGCTGTTAAGAAAGGGATGGAGAATCGTGGCCAGATGCCGCAGAGAAATTGCCGCCCTCTGCCGGGGAAGAAACCCAACCCCCAGGAGGGGAAATCTGCTACCGCTGTCGTGGGCGCTGTCGGGAAATCAGGTCAGCAGGGGGCGATCAAATCCAACCAGGGGGCCGAAGCCCAAGTGGTTCCTCCGGCAGCTGCAACCCCACCGCCTCCTCCACCTCCCCCAGTGGTACAGCCTCTTGATCCAAAGTACAAAGATATGATCTGCTTCAATTGCAGTTGGCCTGGTCACTATGTGGGGAATTGTGTGGAGCCAAAAAACTGTTTTATCTGCGTGGGAACCACAATGTCAACAATTGCGCTGCCTGGGTGAAACCGCAACCTGCTGCCACTTATTTTGGTAGTGCTGCTTCCGGACTGGGCTTTTATCATATTGAAGTTCCTATGGCGGCCGAATCCAGTTGGCTTAACTACAAAAATTGCGATGTTCTTAAGGTGGTCAAGGGGGAGGTTTTTGCCTCAGATCTGCTAAGACAACTGAATGGGATCTTTTGTAAGAACAAGAAATGACCATGGCAAATAAGAGAGCTGGAAAACAAGAAATTCCTGTTGAGATTTCCACCTTGGAAGAATGTGGATGACCTAATTGAATTCCCTCCTTTTGAACTGCCTATTGCTGGAGTGTCTGTCAAGATTTGTGAATGGGAAGGTGTTGGAAATATGCCCTAGAGGCAATAATAAATGAGTTATTATTATATTTCCTTGTTCATGATAATCGTTTATTATCCATGCTATAATTGTATTGATAGGAAACTCAGATACATGTGTGGATACATAGACAACACCATGTCCCTAGTAAGCCTCTAGTTGAGTAGCTCGTTGATCAATAGATGGTTACGGTTTCCTGACCATGGACATTGGATGTCGTTGATAACGGGATCACATCATTAGGAGAATGATGTGATGGACAAGACCCAATCCTAAGCCTAGCACAAAGATCGTGTAGTTCGTATGCTAAAGCTTTTCTAATGTCAAGTATCTTTTCTTTAGACCATGAGATTGTCCAACTCCCGGATACCGTAGGAATGCTTTGGGTGTACCAAACGTCACAACGTAACTGGGTGGCTATAAAGGTGCACTACATGTATCTCTGAAAGTGTCTGTTGGGTTGGCACGAATCGAGACTGGGATTTGTCACTCCGTGTAAACGGAGAGGTATCTCTGGGCCCACTCGGTAGGACATCATCATAATGTGCACAATGTGACCAAGGGGTTGATCACGGGATGATGTGTTACGGAACGAGTAAAGAGACTTGCCGGTAACGAGATTGAACTAGGTATCGGCATACCGATGATCGAATCTCGGGCAAGTACAATATTGTCAGACAAAGGGAATTGTATACGGGATTGATTAAGTCCTTGACATCGTGGTTCATCCTATGAGATCATCGTGGAACATGTGGGAGCCAACATGGGTATCCAGATCCCGCTGTTGGTTATTGACCAGAGAACGTCTCGGTCATGTCTGCATGATTTCCGAACCCGTAGGGTCTACACACTTAAGGTTCGATGACGCTAGGGTTATAAAGGAAGTTTGTATGTGGTTACCGAATGTTGTTCGGAGTCCCGGATGAGATCCCGGATGTCATGAGGAGTTCCGGAATGGTCCGGAGGTAAAGATTTATATATAGAAAGTTGTTGTTCGGGTTCCGGAAAAGTTCGGGTTTTTTCGGTATTCCGGAGGGGTCCGGAGGTCCGGAAATTATTCCACCGCGTCCAATACAGTAGCATGGGTTTTAGGGGGGGCCCTAGCCTTAATGGGCCAGGGGCACCAGCCCCCCCAAGGCCCATGCGCATGGGAAGGGGAAAACCCTAAGGGGGAGGGCCTCCACTTGACTTGGGAGGCACTCCTCCCCCCTTGGCCTCCGCCCCTCCTCAGATTGGATCTGAGGGGGCCGGCCCCCCTCTCCCTTGCCCCTATATATATGTGGGGGATGGGAGGGCAGCCGCACCACAAGTTCTGGCGCAGCCCTCCCCCTCTCCCAAGTACTCCTCCTCTCCCGCGGTGTTTGGCGAAGCCCTGCAGGATTGCCACGCTCCTCCATCACCACCACGCCGTTGTGCTGCTGCTGGATGGAGTCTTCCTCAACCTCTCCCTCTCTCCTTGCTGGATCAAGGCATGGGAGACGTCACCGGGCTGTACGTGTGTTGAACGCGGAGGTGCCGTCCGTTCGGCACTAGGATCTCCGGTGATTTGGATCACGACGAGTACGACTCCTTCAACCTCATTCTCTTGAACGCTTCTGCTTAGCGATCTACAAGGGTATGTAGATGCACTCCCCTCTCTCTCGTTGCTAGTTTCTCCATAGATACATCTTGGTGATTCGTAGGAAAATTTTGAATTTCTGCTACGTTCCTCAACAGTGGCATCATGAGCTAGGTCTATTGCGTAGATTCTTTGCACGAGTAGAACACAAAGTAGTTGTGGGCATTGATTTTGTTCAATATGCTTACCGTTACTAGTCCAATCTTGTTTCGACGGTATTGTGGGATGAAGCAGCCCGGACCGACCTTACACGTACACTTACGTGAGACAGGTTCCACCGACTGACATGCACTTGGTGCATAAGGTGGCTAGCGGGTGCCAGTCTCTCCCACTTTAGTCGGAACGGATTCGATGAAAAGGGTCCTTATGAAGGGTAAATAGCAATTGGCATATCACGTTGTGGTTTTGTGTATGTAAGAAACGTTCTTGCTAGAAACCCATAGCAGCCACGTAAAACATGCAAACAACAATTAGAGGACGTCTAACTTGTTTTTGCAGGGTATGCTTTGTGATGTGATATGGCCAAGAAGAATGTGATGAATGATATGTGATGTATGAGATTGATCATGTTCTTGTAATAGGATTCACGATTTGCATGTCGATGAGTATGACAACCGGCAGGAGCCATAGGAGTTGTCTTTATTTATTGTATGACCTGCGTGTCATTGAACAACGCCATGTAATTACTTTACTTTAATGCTAACCGGTAGCCATAGTAGTAGAAGTAATAGTTGGCGAGACAACTTCATGAAGACACGATGATGGAGATCATGATGATGGAGATCATGGTGTCATGCCGGTGACGATGATGATCATGGAGCCCCGAAGATGGAGATCAAAAGGAGCAAAATGATATTGGCCATATCATGTCACTATTTGATTGCATGTGATGTTTATCATGTTTATGCATCTTGTTTACTTAGAACGACGGTAAGAAATAAGATGATCCCTTACAACAATTTCAAGAAGTGTTCTCCCCTAACTGTGCACCATTGCTAAAGTTCGTCGCTTCTAAGCACCACGTGATGATCGGGTGTGATGGATTCTTACGTTCACATACAACGGGTGTAAGACAGATTTACACACGTGAAACACCTAGGGTTAACTTGACGAGCCTAGCATGTACAGACATGGCCTCGGAACACAGAGACCGAAAGGTCGAGCATGAGTCGTATAGTAGATACGATCAACATGAAGATGTTCACCGATGATGACTAGTCCGTCTCACGTGATGATCGGACACGGCCTAGTTGACTCGGATCATGTAATCACTTAGATGACCAGAGGGATGTCTATCTGAGTGGGAGTTCATAAGATGAACTTAATTATCCTGAACATAGTCAAAAGACCTTTTGCAAATTATGTCGTAGGCTCGCGCTTTAGTTCCACTGTTTAGATATGTTCCTAGAGAAAATATAGTTGAAAGTTGACAGTAGCGATTATGCGGACAGTAGAAAGCTTATGTCCTTAATGCACCGCTCAGTGTGCTGAACCCCAAACGTCGTTTGTGGATGTTGCGAACATCGGACATACACGTTTTGATAACTACGTGATAGTTTAGTTAAACGGTTTAGAGTTGAGGCACCAAAGACGTTTTCGAAACATCGCGGAACATATGAGATGTTTCGAGGGCTGAAATTGGGATTTCAGGCTCGTGCCCACGTCAAGAGGTATGAGACCTCCGACGATTTTCTTAGCCTGCAAACTAAGGGAGAAAAGCTCAATCGTTGAGCTTGTGCTCAGATTGTCTGAGTGCAACAATCACTTGAATCGAGTGGGAGTTGATCCTCCAGATGAGATAGTGATGTTTCTCCAAAGTCATTGCCACCAAGCTGCTAGAGCTTCGTGATGAACTATAATATATCAGGGATAGATATGGTGATCCTTGAGGTACTCGCGATGTTTGACGCCGCGAAAGTAGAAATCAAGAAGGAGCATCAATTGTTGATGGTTGGTGAAACCACTAGTTTCAAGAAGGGCAAGGGCAAGAAGGGATACTTCATGAAACGGCAAATCAGCTGCTGCTCTAGTGAAGAAACCCAAGGTTGAACCCAAACCCGAGACTAAGTGCTTCTGTAATAAAGGAACAACCACTGGAGCAGCATTACCCTAGATACTTGGTAGATGAGAAGGCTGGCAAAGTCGATAGAAGTATATTGGATATACATTATGTTAATGTGTACTTTACTAGTACTCCTAGTAGCACCAGGGTATTAAGATACCAGTTTAGTTGCTAAGTGTTAGTAACTCGAAATAAAAGAGCTACGGAATAAACGGAGACTAGCTAAAGGTGAGCTGACGATATATGTTGGAAGTGTTTCCAAGTTTGATGTGATCAAACATCGCACGCTCCCTCTACCATCAAGATTGGTATTAAACCTAAATAATTGCATTTGGTGTTTGCGTTGAGCATAGACATGATTGGATTATGTCTATCGCAATACGGTTATTCATTTAAGGAGAATAATGGTTACTCTATTTATTTGAATAATACCTTCAATGGTCTTGCACCTAAAGGAATGGTTTATTGAATCTCGATCGTAGTGATACACATTTTCATGCCAAAAGATATAAGATACTAATGATAGTACCACCTACTTGTGGCACTACCAAGTAAGTCATATTGGTATAAAACGCATGAAGAAGCTCCATGTTGATGGATCTTTGGACTCACTCATTTTTGAAAAGTTTGAGACATGCGAACCATGTCTATTGGTGTATACGCATGAAGAAACTCCATGCAGATGGATCGTTTGGACTCACTTGATTTTGAATCACTTGAGATATGCAAATTATACCACATGGGCAAGATGACTGAAAGCCTCATTTTCAGTAAAATGGAACAAGATTGCAACTTGTTGGAAGCAACACATTTTGATGTGTGCAGTCCAATGAGTGCTGAGGCATGCAGTGAATATCGTTATGTTCTTACTTCACGGATGATTTGAGTAGATATTGAGTATATTTACTTGATGAAACACAAGTCTGAATTATTGAATGGTTCAAGTAATTTCAGAGTGAAGTTGAAGATCATCGTGACAAGAGGATAAAATGTCTATGATATGATCATAGAGATGAGTATCTGAGTTACGAGCTTTGGCACACAATTAAGACATTGTGGAAATTGTTTCACAATTAATACCGCCTGGAACACCATAATGTGATGGTGTGTCCGAACATCATAGTTGCACCCTATTAGATATGGTCCGTACCATGATGTCTCTTATCAAATTACCACTATCGTTCATGGGTTAGGCATTAGAGACAACCGCACTCACTTTAATAGGGTACCACATAATTCCGTTGAGACGACACCGTTTGGAGAAACCTAAGTTGTCGTTCCTTAAAAGTTTGGGGCTGCGACGCTTATGTGGAAAAGTTTCAGGTTGATAAGCTCGAACCCAAAGCGGATAAAATGCATCTTCACAGGACACCCAAAACAGTTGGGTATACCTCCTAATTCAGATCCGAAAGCAATAGGGATTGTTTCTTGAATCGGGTCCTTTCTCGAGAAAAGTTTATCTCGGAAAGTTGAGTGGGAGGATGGTGGAGACTTGATGAGGTTATTGAACCATCACTTCAACTAGTGTGTGGCAGGGCACAGGAAGTTGTGCCTGTAGCGCCTACACCAATTGAAGTAGAAGCTTATGATAGTGATCACGAAGTTTTGGATCAAGTCACTACCGAACCTCGTAGGACGACAAGGACGCGTACTGCTTCGCAGTAGTGCGGTGATCCTGTCTTGAAGGTCATGTTGCTAGACGACAATGAACCTACGAGCTATGGAGAAGCGATGGTGGGCCCAAATTCCGACAAATGGTTAGAAGCCATGAAATCCGAGATAGGATCCATGTATCAGAACAAAGCATGGACTTTGGTGGACTTGCCCAATGATCGGCAAGCCATTGAGATAAATGGATCTTTAAGAAGAAGACAGACGTGGACGGTAATGTCACCGTCTATGAAGCTCGACTTGTGGCGAAGAGTTTTTCACAAGTTCAAGGAGTTGACTATGATGAGATTTTCTCATCCATAGCGATGCTTAAGTCCGTCGGATTCATGTTAGCATTAGCTGCATTTATGAAATCTGGCAGATGGATGTCAAAACGAGTTTCCTTACTAGTTTTCGTAAGGAAAGGTTGTATGTGATACAATCAGAAAAGTTTTGTCGATCCTAAGGATGCTAAAAGGTATGCTAGCTCCAGCAATCCTTCCATGGACTGGAGTAAGCATTTCAGAGTTGGAATATGTACTTTGATAAGATGATCAAAGATTTTGGGTTTATACAAAGTTTATGAGAAACTTGTATTTCCAAAGAAGTGAGTGGGAGCACTATAGAATTTCTGATGAGTATATGTTGTTGACATATTGTTGATCAGAAATAATGTAGAATTTCTGGAAAGCATATAGGGTTGTTTGAAAGGTGTTTTTCAATAGAAAACCTAGATTAAGCTACTTGAACATTGAGCATCAAGATCTATGAGGATAGATCAAAAACGCTTAATGGTACTTTCAAATGAGCACATACCTTGACATGATCTTGAAGGAGTTCAAAATGGATCAGTCAAAGAAGGAGTTCTTGCCTGAGTTGTAAGGTATGAAGTTAAGAGTTAAAGCTCGACCACGGCAGAAGAGAGAGAAAGGACGAAGGTCGTCCCCTATGCTTCAGACGTAGGCTCTATAGTATGCTATGTTGTGTACCGCACCGGAAGTGTGCCTTGCCATGAGTCAGTCAAGGGGTACAAGAATGATCTGGGAATGGATCATTGACAGCGGTCAAAATTGTCCTTGGAGTAAATAAGGACATGTTTCTCGATTATGGAGGTGATAAAGAGTTCGGCGTAAAGGGTTACGTCGATGCAAGCTTTGACACCTATCCGAATGACTCTGAGTAGCAAACCGGATACGTATAGTGGAACAATCATTTGGAATAGCTCCAAGTAGAGCGTGGAAGCAGCATCTACAATATGACTAGAGATTTGCGAAGTACATACGGATCTGAATGTTGCAGACCCGTTGACTAAAACCTCTCTTACAAGCAAAACATGATCAAACCCCAGAACTCATTGAGTCTTAATCACATGATGATGTGAACTAGTTTAATGACACTAGTAAACTCTTTGGATGTTGGTCACATGGCGATGTGACCTGTGAGTGTTAATCACATGGCAATGTGAACTAGATTATTGACTCTGGTGCAAGTGGGAGACTGTTGGAAATATGCCCTAGAGGCAATAATAAATGAGTTATTATTATATTTCCTTGTTCATGATAATCGTTTATTATCCATGCTATAATTGTATTGATAGGAAACTCAGATACATGTGTGGATACATAGACAACACCATGTCCCTAGTAAGCCTCTAGTTGACTAGCTCGTTGATCAATAGATGGTTACGGTTTCCTGACCATGGACATTGGATGTCGTTGATAACGGGATCACATCATTAGGAGAATGATGTGATGGACAAGACCCAATCCTAAGCTTAGCACAAAGATCGTGTAGTTCGTATGCTAAAGCTTTTCTAATGTCAAGTATCTTTTCCTTATACCATGAGATTGTCCAACTCCCGGATACCGTAGGAATGCTTTGGGTGTACCAAATGTCACAACGTAACTGGGTGGCTATAAAGGTGCACTACATGTATCTCTGAAAGTGTCTGTTGGGTTGGCACGAATCGAGACTGGGATTTGTCACTCCGTGTAAACGGAGAGGTATCTCTGGGCCCACTCGGTAGGACATCATCATAATGTGCACAATGTGACCAAGGGGTTGATCACGGGATGATGTGTTACAGAACGAGTAAAGAGACTTGCCGGTAACGAGATTGAACTAGGTATCGGCATACCGACGATCGAATCTCGGGCAAGTACAATATCGTCAGACAAAGGGAATTGTATACGGGATTGATTAAGTCCTTGACATCGTGGTTCATCCGATGAGATCATCGTGGAACATGTGGGAGCCAACATGGGTATCCAGATCCCGTTGTTGGTTATTGACCAGAGAACGTCTCGGTCATGTCTGCATGATTCCCGAACCCGTAGGGTCTACACACTTAAGGTTCGATGACGCTAGGGTTATAAAGGAAGTTTGTATGTGGTTACCGAATGTTGTTCGGAGTCCTGGATGAGATCCCGGACGTCATGAGGAGTTTCGGAATGGTCCGGAGGTAAAGATTTATATATGGAAAGTTGTTGTTCGGGTTCCGAAAAAGTTTGGGTTTTTTCGGTATTGTACCGGGAAGCTTCCAGAAGGTTCCGGAGGATTCCGGAGGGGTCCGGAGGTCCGGAAATTGTTCCACCACGTCCAATACAGTAGCATGGGCTGTAGGGGGCGCCCTAGCCTTAATGGGCCAGGGGCACCAGCCCTCCCCCAAGGCCCATGCGCATGGGAAGGGGAAAACCCTAAGGGGGGGGCCTCCACTTGACTTGGGAGGCACTCCTCCCCCCCCTTGGCCTCCGCCCCTCCTCAGATTGGATCTGAGGGGGCCAGCCCCCCTCTCCCTTGCCCCTATATATATGTGGGGGGTGGGAGGGCAGCCGCACCACAAGTTCTGGCGCAGCCCTCCCCCTCTCCCAAGTACTCCTCCTCTCCCGCGGTGTTTGGCGAAGCCCTGCAGGATTGCCACGCTCCTCCATCACCACCACGCCGTTGTGCTGCTGCTGGATGGAGTCTTCCTCAACCTCTTCCTCTCTCCTTGCTGGATCAAGGCATGGGAGACGTCACCGGGCTGTACGTGTGTTGAACGCGGAGGTGCCGTCCGTTCGGCACTAGGATCTCCGGTGATTTGGATCACGACGAGTATGACTCCTTCAACCCCGTTCTCTTGAACGCTTCCGCTTAGCGATCTACAAGGGTATGTAGATGCACTCCCCTCTCTCTCGTTGCTAGTTTCTCCATAGATAGATCTTGGTGATTCGTAGGAAAATTTTGAATTTCTGCTACGTTCCCCAACAGAAGGCATGCTGGATGAGTTTGGAGCACTTACTGAAGCCTCGGTGCAGATTGAAGGAATACCACCTAAGTGGTGTGCCTGGAAAGTTTTTGCCCAGATTACTACATGTTTTGGTATCCTTGTGGATGTGGATTGGAATGGTATTTTCAAGAGCTTTTATGAAATTATTCGAGTCAAAGTTGCCTGTAGAGACCCAAGGAAGATTCCTTTTGAGAGATTGGTGGAGATGAAAAAGAAATTGTACCTGCTGTTTTTTTACAGTAGAAGATTTTGAACAGAATGGTGAGGACTCTTGATGGAGGTGATGATGATCTAGGTCTGGACAATCTTGGAGGAAACGATGGAAATAGCAGTAAAGAGCCTGAGGATAAAGAGGGCACGGAAGAAGATGAGGCAATTGATGAATTGGACAAGGCCAATTTCAGTGCCAAGGCAGCTACCTCATCCAGCTGGAACAAAAACAAATCTCAAGTGACTACTTTTGCAGTGGAAATCCATCTAGTTAGCTCAATAAATGAAATGCAAATTATGATTTCTGATGACCTCAAAGTTTGGACACCGGTGAAAGTTGATGGAGATGAAACTGAACCTTCAAGAGTTGAAAAAACTGATGCTCTGTCAGTCCATCTGGACTACTGTTTTGAACAACTTAGCAAGTTTGAGATGGAGGAATCTGATGTGGAAGAGGAAAACAGCAATATGGAGATGGAATGTTTACTAGAAGAGCTAACTTTGGCAATGAATTCAGTTAAAAGATCTCCGCTAGACTCTCTGGAAAGAGCAGACACCGTGGTCAAGAAAAAAATCAACATCAAAAACTCACCTACCTGGGGTCCCGTGCTTGCTAACAAACCAAGGACCAGAACTCATGGAAATATTAAGATCATGGACAAGGCAGCGGCGTACATGATGAAGAAGAACTTGGAAATACCAGCCACATTCAAAGGTAAATCATTTGCCACCCTTGATCCTAATGAACTTGCTTCTCATACTGCTAAAGTTGATCTATGCATTGGTAACAATGAAGTAGAACAAAATAATATTATTCTTGACCTTATTAACAATGAGAAACTTATATGCTTACAGTTTGCTGATGAAAACTCAGAGATTGTTCTCCCTGATAGTTTAGATTTGTTGGATGTGAATGACCTTATCCCTGTTTCTGGGCAAGAAGATATACCAGATACTGAACCAGTTGGCACTGCTGTTTCAGTTTTGGAATGCCCTATTTTGAACACAAAGAAAAAGCCTTGTGGCTTATCCCATCCTTTTAAGATTAAATGATAGGAGCCTTTTGGAACATCCGTGGTTTAGGTCAACCTGGAAAAATCCAGTGCCTGGGAGACTTTATTAGTAATAATCATGTAGATTTCATTTGCTTTTCTGAAACCAAGAAAGAGATCATTAATGCTCATATCCTCAATGGCATTTCTAGTGGGGTGGCATTTGACTGGCATTATCTCCCTACTATTAACACAGCTGGTGGTATCCTTGTGGGCCTCAAAAGTGACTTGTTTGAAGTAATTGGATTTATCAATAAGAAGTTTTGCATTGTTGCAACTCTGAAAAATAAATCAGATGGTTTTGTTTGGCATCTTGTAGCCATATATGGTACATCGTATAATGAGTTTAAGCTTGATTTCTTTGCGGAGTTACATGATATCATGGATGGGCTTACTTACCCAGTTTTACTTGGGGGGGGGGGGGATTTTAACCTAGTCAGATCAACGGCTGATAAGAACAATGGTATTATTAACAATCAGTTTTCATACCTCTTTAATGATTGGATTAACAAATGGTGTCTTATGGAAATAAATGTTGCAAATAGGAAATATATGTGGAGTAATAACCAGGATACCCCTGTTTTTGCAACTATAGATAGGGTTTTTGTTTCTCTGAACTGGGATGCTCACTTCCCCTTGTTAGTGGTTACTGCACTCCCTCGTGTAGGGAGTGATCATACACCATTGCTTTTGGACACAGGGGCCCGAAGGGTTACCTCCCCAAGGATTTTTAGTTTTGAAAAATGGTGGCTTGACCATCTTGATTTTAAGAAAATGGTGATTGATACCTGGAACACTCCGGTTTCTGGAAAAACAACTATGGATATTTGGATGAATAAAAGTAAAATTTTTAGGAAAAAAGCTAGAGGGTGGAGTATTAACATTGAGGCAGACATTAAGAAGAGGAAGAGAGAGCTTTTTCTTGAATTTGTCATTCTGGACATTTTCTCTGAAAGAAACCACATTGATGATAGGGATAAAATCAGGATGGAAGAAATTAGAAAAGAACTCGCACTGATCTGGAGCAAAGAGGAAACTGCCTTGTGGCAACGCTCCACAGATCATCGTATTATTAACGGGGACAAGAATAATGCGTACTTTCATGCGATGGCCAACCACAGACACAGAAAAAACCATTTGTCTGAGTTGGTTGGGGATAATGGTCCAGTTTATACCACTCAGGAAATGCTGGGGATGGTTACTTCTTATTACAAGAATCTGTTTGGTTTTGAAAATAAACATAATATCTGTCTTGGCCCTTCCTTTTGGGAGGAAGATGAATTAGTTACTCAGGAAGAAAACGACCACTTGCAAAAGAACTTTTCTGAAGAAGAAATCAAGGAGGCAATATTTGGATCTTATGCCCATGGTGCTCCTGGCCCTGATGGGCCGTCCTTCTTGTTCAATCAAACATTCTGGGAGGTTATTAAGACTGATTTCATGGCCCTAGTCAGAGACTTTGAAGAAGGGAAGCTGGACTTACAGCGTTTAAATTTTGCTCTGATTGTTCTCATCCCTAAGGAGGTTGATGCCAGAGAGATGAAGAAATTTCATCCTATTAGTTTGAGTAATTGTGGGATAATTTTTTTTCTAAAGCCATGATAAATAGGGTTTCCCTTGTGGGGCGCAGGCTGATCTCTTCGAACCAAACTGCATTAATTAAAGGGAGAGATATTTTAGAGAGTGTGGTTATGGCCCATGAAGTGATTCATGAAATTAAAAAATCAGGTTCGCAAGGTTTAGTTCTCAAATTAGATTAGGAGAAGGCATATGATAGGGTTAGCTGGGAATTCCTATTTGATATGCTCCATTCAAGAGGTTTTGGTCCTAAGTGGATTGCTTGGATTAAGAGCACTCTCGTTAATAGCACTTTCAGTGTTAGAATTAATGACACCATTGGTCCTTACTTTGTAGGAGGAAAAGGTCTCAAACAAGGGGACCCACACTCTCCCCTGCTATTTAATCTTGTTGCTGATGTCTTTACAAAAATGCTCAAAAAAGCAACTTCTCAAAACCTAATTTTCGGGCTTCTGCCTCATGTGATCCCTGGAGGTGTGGTTAGTCTGCAATATGCAGATGACACCATACTCTTCTTGGAAAATTCTACTCGGAAAGCAAGAAATTTTAAATGGCTTTGTCATGCTTTGAAAACCTGTCTATGATGAAAATCAACTTCCACAAAAGTGATCTCATGACTATAAATATAGATGATGCAATTGCTAGTGAGTTTGCACAAATTTTCTGTTGTAAAAAAGGATATTTTCCTATTAAATACTTGGGAGTGCCTCTGCACTATGATAAGTTAAAAAGAGAGGATCTCCAACCTATCATTGATAGGATCACTAGAGGTATCTCTGGTTGGCTGGGGAGATATCTTACTTATAAAGCGAAGATCATTTTACTTTGTGCTTGTGTGGTTAGCATTCCTTCGTATTTGATGTATGTGATCAAATTTCCTAAGTGGGCAATCAATGCCATTAATTCACAAATGGCTCATTTCTTTTGGGGGGACATGGGAGATCAACACAAATACCACCTTGCTAATTGGGGTTTAATTACTAGGAAGAAGGAATTTGGAGGCTTGGGGGTACCCAATATTAAAGAATACAATATGACATTGTTAGCTTCTTGGGGTAAAAGATTCTTTAATAACCCTGACTCAGATTGGTCTAAACTTCTCCTGTATAAGTATAGAGTGAATTCTCCTAATCTCCTTTGGGCTAAAAGTGAAGGGGGCTCTACCTTTTGGAAGAGCATTACTTGGGCATTGGCAGCTGCAAAAACATTTTATAGATGGAGGTTGGGAAATGGAAAACTCAACAGTCTTTGGCATGATGTGTGGGTGGGGGATTGTTCCCTTAAGATACAATTCTGGGACCTGTTTAGTATTTGTAATCAAGTTGATAGTACTGTAGCCCAAGTTTGGGATGGGAATGATTTGAAATTAACATTTAGGAGATGCGTTGACACATTGGGGATGAACCGTTGGGTTCAACTTGTCTGCATGATCAGGAAGTACCCTCCATCAGATGAAGTGGACACCCCAATTTGGGGATTAGAACCTAGTGGGTCTTTCTCAGTTAAGTATTTTTACAAACAAAACAATTTTGGTGGAGTTGTTTCTGGCATTGGTACAAAAATGTGGAAAATCTTATGTCCACAGAATATTCATATCTTCTTATGGCTTTGCATTCATAATAAGATACTTACCAGAGATAATCTTGCAAAGAGAAGGGAAGTGGAAGATCCTTCCTACTTATTTTGTTCCGAACTTGAAACTGTGCAGCATCTGATGTTTGACTGTGTAGTGGCCCAACAAGTTTGGAAACTTGTGGCAGAAATTTTTAATATTGATAGAATATCATGCTTTGATAGAATTATGTCCTTTTGGCGTATACATAAAGAAAAAGCTATTTTCAATCTGGTAACAACTGCTGCCTTGTGGAGCTTGTGGAGACTGAGAAATGAATTTTGTTTTCAGGGGCGCAAATGGAGAAGTGTGAAATGCATTCTTGCAAAACTAAGCCGCTACACTAGTGGAAAGTTCTCTGCGACGATGGGCAAGCAACTCTCCTGCAGCGATGCATCCTACTGTTGGACAAACATCATGGGGAACTCCTTTGGATCGCCTGGAGATGAGGCTGGGGGAGACCAATTGAAAAATCAGGACGCTGGAGATGGTGAACCATTGAAGATCTGACGGAACCCGTTCTTCTTTGTTTTCCTGTTTTCCTGTTGGTACTGTGTAATCTATGTGTTGGACAAGTTTGTGCCCTGGGATTAGGTTCTGCTCTGGTGGTTGTAGCCTTTTATCATTCGAGTTAGATGTTTTGTGGTAGTCGATGCCATACCTTTGTAGCCTATGAACTGGTTGTTTTCTACTTCAATAAAATGGGGCGGGGGGGGGGGGCAACCCCCTTTTATTCAAAAAAAAAATCCCCCCGCCCCGCCCGCCTCTCCTCCCCTCAATCCCCGCCACCGACGACTCCCCCACTGCTGCCGCCATGGTCGGATCCCATGGCCATTGCTCCCCGCCGCTCATCCGTAGCGCGGATCCATGCTGTCACGAGCGCAACACAGGCGCATCCTCCTCACACCGCCCCATCCGGCAGGCTCTTCGGCTTTCCTGACCTCCTCATCACAGCCGCCACAGAGGCGGTACCATGGCGTGCGGCAGTAGACATGGGGTATGTGGGTCGCGGAGATTACAGATTGCGAGACCTACAAGAAAATGTGACTCAGATCCTTCCACACCACCGAGCTCGACGCCCACGAGTATGACATATGGTCGGTCTGGTTGCATGGCGCCACAGACCATCGAAATTTCGAGTGGGGTGAGATGCCACTGCTCGATCTGGTTGAGTCGGGTGGTGAACGCACGGGTGCCAAGGAAGGACCAGGAGGCCGTTGATGAGGCTTACATGGTGGACCTCCGTGCGCCAGTCCCCCCAAGGTCATGGAGGCGGAGCGTCCTTTGAAGCAATAAGGAGGATAATGAATGAGGCAACAACGGCGGCATCGACGACAACTTTGACGTTGAAGAATGGCAAAGAATCTTCACCGACTCCGGCGACGATGGCATAGGGCTTGAACCCATGAGCGGGTGGGATGTCCAGGAGGGACTGGCTAGCCCTCGCAAAGTTCGATTAGTAAGGTTTAAGTTTTTGTTTAAACTAGACTATGTTCCACTGCACTTTAATGTGAATTATGTGTTGAATTTCTCACTAAGTTTTACTCGGCCGGATACTCCTTTATTTTTTAGAAAATCGGCTAGGGTTGCTCTAATACGTAAGAAAAGAAGAAAATTGAAAAGAAAATTTTCTACGGAATGTAAGATCTTATAAATATAACATTGACTGAGACATAACCAAGTCTCAATAAATTGAGATTTAGCAGAACTGCACGGAATTGTACATATCAATATCAATTTTGATGGGTTTTCATCTTAGGTCTTTCCTACTGCTCCACGGTTCTACGAATTCTGAGTCCAAGGCAGTGGCGAAGCCAGGGGTATTCCCTGGTATTCCATGGAATACCAATGATTTTGGGGCAAAAAAATTATATATTACGTATATAGACTGAAACAGCCAAAGCCCATTCGACACATGTCCAGGTCCAGCCCAGACAACAACTCAAGGCCTCAAACTGGCTGACTCCAGTCCAGTACGCATCGTCTATTCTCCCCTGCTCCCCACGACCTAGCTGCCTGCAGGCTGCAGCCGGCTGAGGCGGCGGCTGATGGCACCTGTAGTAAAGTGGTGGCGGCGGCGCGGCAAGCAAGCAAGTCCGCGAACTGCCACTCTGCGTCCGACCCTCTGGCCTCCGGCGGTCCCAGGTCACTGCCCTCCGCAGCTCTGCTCTCGGCGCCCGCCATTGCAGAAGCTCCACGAGATCCATCCGCCCAGGTAAATTTATCCTCTGATTTAGAATGGAATAGAAAGGTCAAGAATCAGCCATATCAATAGTATAATTCTGGCATTATGTTGATGGTTCATGAATCCTTTCTATCTGCCAACTATTAAAATAAAATCATGATCAAGTAATCATTTAGAAATTTTCAGACATATCAACTATGCAAACAACTTTAAGAGCAGGAGATTTTACTGTTATAAGAATATATTTTCCAGCAAGCTTACTACATGCAATGCAGCTGTGTATTGTTCTATTTTCAAAAGAAAAAAAACCCAAGAAATTATTTATTGACAAGACCAAAACTCCAGAAGTGCTATTGAATGTGACCACTTGGAGCTTTGCTGGATAGTTCATTGCCAGGCTTTGTACGTGTGTGCATCGGCTACTGATTGCAACTTTGATGAAATTCTAGAACGTATCTGATTCTTTTTCTTATGTTCTTGTAATGTAAGAATTTGCATCATTTTGGACATTTGTGTTTGTTTTCTATTGCATTGGAATTTTTTTTGGCTCCACCACTTTCTATTGCATTTCCAGAAAAAATCAGACACCACTGCCAGTTTCTATTGAATTACAAAAACAAATTTGCAATAAATACCCAGGAGCAAATTCCTGGCTCCGCCACTGGTCCAAGGACGGGAGCAAACAAGAACTCTCTGCATGTTGGAACCTGGAGAGCATGTGATCTTCTGAACTTTGAAAAAGGTTTTTTTTAGACAAAAACTTTGAGGCCTCATTTGGTTTCACAGGACCCCTTCGGGATCCCTGCCGATTCCCCGGGCCGAGAAACCACGGAAGAATTTATCCCCGGGCAATCCGCCAGCGCATTTGGAGGCCCATGCGATCGGGGCAGCCCCGCCCTATCCACAACTTTTCCCCGGGTGAGGCTTCCAAGCCCGATGAGGTCGGGGACGAAACCCTCGTCGCTCTGTCTCACGAACGAGAGGCGGCGGCGACAAGATCGAGCGCTCCACCCTCCTCCATCCAGCCCTCCGCCATCCTCCGTCCGGAAGCGACCCCCCTCCTCCTCCCCCACCTCCCCGCTCCACCCCTCCAGCGGGGGCGACGACGCCCATTGCGCTCCTCCTTCATGGCTTGCTATAGATGAGGCATGCAGTTATGGACGGCTAAACACGCTCGACGGCCACAGGAATCAGATGGTATATGATGGAGCAGGTGTGTGGCGTGCTTGATCCTCCTCCAGCCGCATAGCCCCAGCACCTCGCGGAAGAAGTTGCAAAAATAAATCCCCACCCCACCGAGGCACTCAAATGGTAAAGCAAATCTTCCACGTGGTTTTAATTTTGTCAAGAATATTTTGACCAGGGCCTCTCTACCCCGGGACTATCTCCCCTAGCAACCAAACATGACATTTCCTATTTGGCGCTGCAGGCGCCCGTTACAGTGCAATTTGCAAACGGGCGCCTGCAGCAGTCCAAGATGGGCGCCAAAAAGAGTGCTGGCACAGGGTTCGAACTCGCAACCCGTTCGTTGGGAGCGCTGGGTTGTAGCCACCAGGCCATCCACTCACAGGTGTCTGGTTAGTTCGTTTTCTCCTTTTTATTCGTTCTTCACTTCGGTTTATTCCTTTTTCTTTTATTTCTCAACTTTTTTGTTTTTTATTGCGCACCTTTTTAAAATTAGTGAACTTTTTCTTTAAATTCGTGAACGTTTTGGAAATCAATGAACTTTTCCTAAATCGACGAACTTTTTTTGAAATCCGATAAACTTTTTTTACGAGCTTTTTTCAAATTTAGTGAACTTTTTTCAATTACAGTGAACTTTTTTGAAATTTGATGAACTTTTTTAATATTTGTTGAACTTTTTTGAAATTCAATGAACATTTTTGTAAAATTGTATGAACTTTTGTCAAATTTGATGAACTTTTGTTCAAAATCAATGAACTTTTTTTTGGAATCCATGAACTTTTTTTTGAAACCCATGAACTTGTTTAATTTTGATGAACTTTTTGGAAAATCGATGAACTTTTTTCGAATTCAAGGAACTTTTCTTCGAAAACAGTGAACTATTTTTCAAATTTGTGAACTTTCTTCAAAATGGTTGAAGGTTTCTCCGAAATTGATGATCTTTTTCCATTTTTCATGAACCTTTTTTCAGAATTCGTGGTTTTTTTGTGAATTTCTTTTTCAAATAATTAAATATGGGTCTATAATATATCTGTAGAGTTCGGATTAAATATTACTCATTTCTTGTAGTTGACTAGCTTAGCATTTTGGTCTGGTGGTTCGGGCGTTATATTACTCATTTCTTGTAGTTGACTAGCTTAGCATTTTGGTCTGGTGGTTCGGGCGTTACGTTGCTATACGTTAGGTGATGGGTTCGAATCCCAGTTTTTGCATCGTTACGTTTTTTACTGCCTTTTCTCCTCGATTGGGCCGGCCCGCTAGCTCCTGCTGCGAGCGCTGTTAGCGCTAACCGGCGCTCGCAGCGCCGACCGACTAGGAGCTCCCATGGCATTTCCTAAAAGCGTAAAGCTCTTTTTTTTTCTTTGCGTAAACCTCTTGTTCGTGAGCACGACAAGTTTACGGAGGCCCGGGAAGGGCCCAACCGCATTTCGAACGCGTTCGTGTAGGTTGGGCTTGTATATATTGAACCACTAGACGTGTAACGGCCCGCTCACTAGTCACTGCCTCTTACTCCTAAAAAAACTACTCACTGCCTCTTTCTCGTTGGATCGGCCAGGTTCCAATAATGCGGCCGGCCCATGCGCCGGCGTCGGCGGCGCGCGGAGGCCGGGCGCTGTACGAGCTGTACAGGGCGGCGAGCCGCGCGGCGGCGCCGGCGGTGCTTCTGTGGCGGCGGATGCGAGGGCTGGAGCACCCATCGCGTTGGCCAGAGCGGCTGGGCCGGCCGTCGGTCGCGCGGCCTCGGTCAGGCTCGCCGCTGGTGTGGTTCCACGCCGTCTCCCTCGGCGAGGGCATGGCCGCGCTCCCAGTCGTCCGTCACTGCGCGCGCCTCCATCCCGGCCTCCCCATCCTCCTCACCACCACCACTCTCTCTGCCTTGTAAGTCCCATCACCACCGCCATGGAGCAAGGGCCATTTTAGATTAACATAATGTGGTCAAGCTTTAAGCTCCCTTCTTTGTTTTTATGTAGCGAAGTGATAAAGGATATGCTACCGGATGTTGTCGTATATCAGGTTAGTTTGGAGAGTGCTTAACCTTATCTGCTACTTATGCATATAACTATCTGTAGTAAAGAGATGATACAACCATCTCGACATCTAGAAGAGGTAATTGTAATCGCTTTGTTCACCTCTCGCAAGAAAACTGTTTCTGCCTCAACATATGCCTAATGGAATTTGTTTGGTAATGATACTACTTTGTTCGGCTGTACCACTTAAACTTCATGAGATTCTGTTATGGCCACTTACTTTTGATTGCTAAGTTACCTCTGTAAAGAAATATAAGAGCGTTGATAGCGAATTGTGCGACTATACCTATTTGTCCTTCTAAATTCTAATGATGCATTTGTTGAGTTTCTGTAGTTTGCACCTCTTGACTGTCCTGACGCAATAGAAAGTTTCATTGGATACTGGAAGCCAAGTTTGATACTTCTCATGGAAAGTGAATTGTGGCCAAACCTCATCATGTCTGCAGCAGAGAAAGGGGTGAGCAGTTCGTTCATGATCTTGTGCATCACCTGCTCTCTGTTAATGATCTTTCCCGTATTCCAATTTCTAGAGTCTGGGCAGCCTTTTCAAAACTTCCTGCATGCTGTACATGAGCAGATTTTATTGCCTTTGTTGTTCATTAGTGTCTGCATCATCCCTAGCTAATTGTTTGTTATGAACATAACTGGCCTGCATGTTTTCAGATTGCAGTGGCTCTTTTAAATGCCCGCATGTCATTGAAGTCGTTCAACCGTTGGTCTGTGCCTCTAGGGTTACCATTAGTCTCTCTGATGCTCTCTAAACTATCACTTGTTATCCCACTGGTAAGTAACAGTAGAGGTTTAAGCCCTACTTTTATGTTGTACAACTGTTACCCCCATCAGCGTTCATTTTATCTGGTGCAGAGTACCACCCAGGCTGTTCGTTTTCAGTTGCTCCATACACCACCGTACAAAATCCATTTCGCTGGCGATTTAAAATATGGTATTTTCTGTTTATCTTTTTTTTTTCTAGTCATTCATTGTTTTGAGAATACATTTGGTAGTGAACCTACGAGTGGCACAATTCTAAAGGTAATCTCAGGAGCTTGAAAAGATGACCCTGTTCAAAAGTGAAGTGATTTATTGTGACTCATATGATTTACCTAGCTGTTGGTGATGTTGAGGTTCGGGAGAAAGAGTTGAATACAATCAAAGATCTGCAGCGGCAGTTCAATGATCGGCCCATCTGGATGGCAGCTTCAATTCACAGAGGTGAAGAGGAAGGTAAGCACACCAGAAGTGCACCTTTTTGCTATTAAGTGCACCAATATAATTTGTTGTGCATCTGCCGTTCCAGTGAACTGTACGCTCAATCAACTATATGGTGGTCCCCTGCTAGCCTAACCTCTTTGTTGACTTCCTTACAGTCTCCAAGTACAAGTTTATCCATTGCTAAGTGCTGTTCAAATCATGAAATCAACATTAAGTAAAATACCTCACATGATGAATATATCCATGCAATCTTCACATGGCCAATCAAGGGGTCAGAATTGCAAGTTTTAAATGTTTGACAGCTGTTTTTGAAGGGGACTTGGATTAGGAATGGGGAGTAGATAAGCAGATTGCCTTTGCGAGCTGTTATGTTCATCGAATATGCCTTCAATATATTTAAGATTGCCTAGTCAACAGAGACTTCTGTACTCTCCAGGTTGCCAAAATTTATAATTATAGCTGTCTCTGTTCTTGGAGCCGCCTATCATTTCATATCTTCTGTCCTTCCCTTCAGTTTTCGTACCATTCTCGTAGTACACCAATCATGGAAAAGGACCTTGCACAGTGTTTTTTTGTGAAGCAACGTAAAAGAATTCATTTCCTAGGTCATAATGGCAGTGTTCTCAACACAAAACGATTCCTTGAGGCTACCTTAACTTTATTTTTGGTTTTCAGTCATTCTCCGCGTTCATGGCGAGTTAATCAAGGCGTATCCTTCGCTACTTTTAATTCTCGTGCCAAGACATCCTCAGGACATCAAGAATGTTTCTTTAGTATGTTAATGGTGCCTTTTCATACCCCTTCTATTTTACCCTGTTTGGTGTATGAGCCAGTTCCTGAGTGCAACGTTAGTTATTTGGCTACTTACCAGTTTTCTAATACTTTCTCCGTTCCAAAATGTAAGTAGTTTTAGACATTGACTCTCCAAGTTGATACTTTGAACAGTATTTTTTTACGATGCGTATGTTGTGTAAAGCAAACATTTATATACAGTATGGAAATATATTTCACAATGGATCTAATCATACTAATTAAGCTTTGTAAATGCTACCAGCTCTTTTCTATAAATATGATCAAACTTTGAAAAGTTTGACTTGGACAAATGCTAAAACTGCTTACAATTTGGAGTGAAGTAAGTATCATATCTTGTTGGTTATTCAAAAATCAAATGATTGTAAATACTTAAGATGAGGAGCAAGTGTTATGGGAGTTACTGTGTTTACTGTATAAGGCTCGAGTACTGTGAATAACAGAACTGTACATGACTTGAAGTTTGATAGTTTTTCTAAAGCATGAAGAGCAGACAACTGAGCATTGCCAAGTTAGTTTGGTGTGTCAGTGCATGCCCAGCCCACTTGCTTTCGTGTTGTGAACTCCACAGGGAGCTCAGGGTTGCCTCTCGTTCTTTATGAAAAACAAAGAGGCTACTCCCTGTAGTTCTAGTGTTTTTCTTGTACTCCCTCCGTTCTAAATTACTCGTCGTGGTTTTAGTTCAAATTTGAACTACTAAAACCACGACGAGTAATTTGGAACGGAGGGAGTATTATTTTTAAAGCATAAAGAGCATACGATACATTTTAATGTAAACTTGGTACTACAATAGGCCTAACCATATATTTGTATACAATTTCTTGCAGGCACTGAAAAAACATAAGGTCAATTTTGTGCTGAGGTCAACAATGGAATTGGTGTCTATAAACACTAGGGTATACGTGGTTGATACTTTAGGTTTGTGCAATCCCTCCATCGGAAAATTTGTGCATTATTTCTGTACAGATTATGTATATATCCATTTGAACTATTAGTTAATGGCAGAAAATATGATGGAAAGCAGGGGAATTAAGAATGCTCTACAGGGTCACTCCAATAGCAGTTGTGGGAGGCTCATTTTTACCTAGCTTGTCTGGCCATAATTTTTCCGAGGCTGCTGCAGCTGGTTGTGCTGTTCTAACTGGTAAGGCAAAGGCATCTACCTATTTGAGCTTGCATCGTTTCTTTGGCCAAATCAGAGCGTATAGAGTTTGACGATTTGCGCTGGCTTTCAGGTCCCCATGTTGGACATTTCTATCATATGCTGGTTGAAATGTGGCAAATAAATCCTCTAGCTGTCAAGCAGGTGACAAGTTGTTCTGTAACTTTCCATTTATTCAAGGAATCCCTTTATTTAAACATAACTTTGGTGCATAATTTGCATTGTATATATGATGACTTGTTCCTGCACACAACTAACCAATGCCAAGGGTAGTTCGATCATGCATAGTGGTACTTTCTTGGTTGGCTTTCTTTCTATTCCCTCCGTTCCATAATATAAGAACGTTCTTATATTATGGGACGGAGGGAGTGTTTCGTAAATTTGTTAGAAACTACTACATCCGTTTGGGCGTCAACTAACTCCGGACTGAGGAAGTAATATTAATGTTTAACAGGGTAAAAGCCCATAGACTGCTCTTTAGACACAAGATCTTGTGATCGGGCCTATCGGTGAAGGCCGGTCTTTTCACTCATCCCACTCTAGCTAGAAAACTGATGCCAATGTTCTTGCCAGTTGACAGGAGAAGCTGAACTGCTGGAGGTGCTAAAAGAACTGCTTGGCGATTCCAAAGCTCTAGAAGCACGTCAAGGAGCTGCAAAAGACGCATTTTCCATCATGGCACATGGAGTTGTGAACCGTGTATGGAATCTGGTCTCCAGGTTCGCCATCGACGCCCAACAGAAACGTGGAATAGTTGATTAAAGTCTCCGTAAGTCTCCCCAGTGTGTGCATGTAACACTCGTTTTTTTACTGATGATACCAACAGTTAACACATTTATGTCTGACAGTGGATTTCTTCAGGGACTGCTTCAGAATGCATGGCGACCCTCTCTCTCGAAAGCCGGAGGCCTCAATAATTTCTTCCGTACAACCTGTTTTGCAGTTTTCATATGATAGTACCACCAAACATCACATGTCTGTTGAGTGGTGACAAAGGAGACAGATCTCAAATTATAGGCAACCCAACTAGTCCCTACAGTCGATTCAAGGAACGCTGGAACAGTATCCCCATCCTAGTTTTCTCTATTCTGTTCGCTTTACTCCTATCTCAGCGACCCAGTAGCATGTTTCTGGAAAATTCTTCTGGGCCTCCTGTTATTCTCATCCCATGATGACTCGTGGTTGCAATTCTCGTATGCCGTAGACCTGTGTCGGTTGATCGATCGTCTGTCAAGTCGTCGCGTAGATTTCGAAATGAGACCCAAATTTAGTTCAGGAAGGTGGTAGATTGGCAGTTAACTGCACATGATTGATCTTCTGCCATGTGCATGAGCATGACCTTTGTCCTTGTAAAAATACTTTATTGGTGGCATCGTACAGTACTATCGTGCAGTTTCAGAAAGGAACGGGAATGGCAAACGTATGACTAGACTGCAGATTAGCACGAGTAGGATGTCCTCATTTCATTGTGCAACGCGCAGTGCGTGCTTTAACTGCCTGTCCGCATGGAAAAGAGCAAGGCCAACATGTTCCACTTCGATCGATTTAATCCGGTCACACATCCCCGGTGTTTCATTACAGTCCAACCACCCCAACACCAACCATTTGATGTCTCTACTATCGTCAGCTTTTGGCTTACTTGTTCACTTGTTGCTGTTGTTGGATTCAGTTTTTTTGAGTGAGTTGTTGGACGGTTTCATTGTTCGCACTAGTAGATGCCCTGATCCCAAAACTTTACTAAATTTGTATTCTTGACCCCCAAAACTTGCCCCCCTTGCTCAAATTTAGTTTGCGTCCTCTCGGCTGACTAAAGCTCCCGCACCCCCTCCCGCCCACCCTGGCATCGTTGTCGGCTGTCCCTTTCCCCGATGACCGGCGGAATGGGTAGGCCTTCCCTTGCCGCATCCCTGGACACCAACGCCGTCGCCGGATAACCACTGGTGGCCAAGAATTTGGCGACGCAACCACCAAAAAGGCATGTCAAGGGAGGAATATCATTGGCAGCAAAGCGTTGACAACAGTCGTTGGCAGTCCCTCCGATGCACCATTGTACTGACTGTGCCGAAGTAGAGCGGCAAAAGGAACCGACAGCCGACGAAAAAGGCGACGGTCAACACGGTGATGCTAGCGAAGAAAAAGAAGAATGTGGATGTCTGTTCGCTCCCCCCTTGACCTGTCGCGGCTCCAACAACTGATACCCCGCCTCTGGCTGCCACGCAAGCAACCCTTCCACCGCCGGCGACCGAGGACGGGATGGATTCGAATGCTACAACCTATGATGACGACATGCTCGAGGAAATGCCCAAAAGGTAAAAGAATCCCTCTTTTCGTTTTATTGTTTGCATTTGCTTAGTATAGTGATGCATCATTCGATATTGGTTGCTAGGTTCTTCCTTTACTTTTGTAGTGAGTAAATGAACAATGATACCGAAACTTCATGAATGAATTAAGTTCAAGCCACATACTTGGGCTCGATGAATTTGCGATGACTATGCCATATAACCAAACGAGAGGTGATGAGATGATGGACGAGGAGGATGAGGTCGAGGAGATCGGTGAGAGTCAAGTGAAGAGGAAGCCGAGGACGGGTAACTACAAGATCGATGAAGACAAAGCTTTGTGTGAAGTGTGGATCAACGTCTCTCTCGACACCAACCAAACAAAGGAGAGATTTTGGACTCACATCGAGGAGTACTACAACAGGATTGTGCCCATCCCCTCTAGCCGCACAATGGGTTCTCTTATTCATCGTTGGGGTAACATCCAAGAGCAATACAACTGGTGGGCGGTTGTGTGGGGCAAGTAAACTTGCAGCCGCCAAGTGGAGTGCTCATCCACCAATTCGAGGAAGCAATGCAAGCTCTTTTCAAAGAAAGGAACAACAAAAACGGCAGCAAACCGTTTAGTTTGCATCATTGCTACAACAACCTTGATGGTCATGAAAAGTGGATAACAAGAAACTTTAAAACCACACTAAAGAGGCAAAGGCTCAACAATGGTGAAAAAGAGGACATTGCAGAGAACCCAACTACCCTCACGTGTGTCCGAATGGAGGAAAGCATGCAAAGCAAGTTAAGAGGAGCAGTGGCAGTGATGTCAGAGCTTACAAGGAAGAGTTTATTGCAATGGTGGATGTGAAAAGGGCTTTGGCGGCTGAACGCGAAGATGAGATTATGAATTGTTTCTATTAGATGAAGGCCATGGAGGAGGAGAAGTGGAAGGCAAATGCTACGACCAAGGATAGAAAGGTGCTTGTAGGGAAGAAAAGGCTTGGGATTGAGATGAAAAGGCTTGAAATGGAGGAGATGGAGAAGAAGAAATTGCTTGACATTGAGGTGCAAAAGCTAGCAAGGCGACTGAGGAGCGATAGGAGAAGAGGGTGGCCGGATACCGTGATGTCATGTTCATGGATCCTAGCAAGATGGACGAGATGGAGAAGATCTTGGGAGCTTATTCATGGCGACATCATGGCTAAGGTGTTTGGTGGCGATGGTTTAGAGGCAACGTTGGTGCATGAGACTATTTGAACTATGGCGACATTTGATCAACCGTGTGTTGGTGTTTTTTTTGGAATGAACTTGCTCATTCAGCGACTTTTTGGCACAAAATGTGGTTATGCCCAATTGATTTGTTGAACTTGTAGTTGAATTGCGATATGCTGCATTCAAATTCTCTAGTTTGTGTTCAAATGTGATCAATGTGTTAGGATAGTTTGAGCAATAGATTTGAGGATTTGTGAAACGGAAATTTATAGGATAGGGGATCCGCTAACTATGGAATAGTGATTTCCCTAAAAAAGTAGTAAAGTGGATAGGTGAAAAACACACACCCTTCAACACTATCTCCACTACGAGTCCATTTTTCCTAATTGGTTCCCATTAGGCTTGGAGAGCATTAGTTATGTGATAGTGGTGATACCCTCGCTCGAAACCCTAAACCCCTAATCTTTTATGTAGTCACTTGTCTTTAGCTTTATTTTTGCCTAAGCTCCACACCGACTCTAGATTAATCATGCATCCTAGCATCGTCGATTCAAGTTGAAGGAGCAGAGGAATACGAGTTGGAGTCTCAAATATGGATCTAAGTGAACCGAGAAATATGTATTTCAAAGTCAATCACCGATTTCTAAAATTTGCATTTTACTCAATCCACGTTTGATAAAGAATCAACGAGTGTGATAGCCAACTTAGAAATAGAGTAGAAGCTGTTTCATGAGCATTTTTTGAGAATAGGTCTCAATCGACCAAGACTTGAGGAGTTCATGGATGTCATGTGTTTGTATGTAGATTCCACGCCATCGATTTTGATTTAGGCCGTGTTTGGCATTGCGGTGAATTCACTTAATCCCGTTTGCCCCACCTGTTTCTTCCTACTATTTTAGTGTTTGTTTGACCAATTTTTGCTTACGTTTGTGTCCAAAAAATTCATTACAATTAAACTATAAAACGTCTTATATTTTAGGACAAAGGTAGTTTAAAATAAGCCCACCGGTTCAGCAAGCATAAAGTAATCCTTGATGAGAATCATGCGATTGTAGGCTAGCAATTCCACTTGGAAAAATGCTTAGCCGAACGTGCTCCAGTCAGTGTACGTTCATCAAAACGACACGTTAAACATGTGGCTTGACCCTTCGGGTTTCGAAGCAACGGCCAACGGCAACAGGACGAGCACACCACCGAGAGACCCCAATCCCATGCTGCTCTCCCAGTCTCCAGCCGCTACCCATCCACAGCTTCCCACCTCCTCGCGCCGCACACGCCGCTCGGCACAGCCATGCCCGCGCGGCGCGGCCGCCGAGTCGCTCCTCCCTCGCGGGCTACGGCCGGAGTCGCTGCCACGCCACGTGGCGGTGGTGATGGACGGGAACTCGCGGTGGGCGCGCGCGCGGGGCATGCCGCCGGCGTTCGGGCACGAGGCCGGGCGGCGCGCGCTGGTGGAGACGGTGCGGCTCTCCCGCGCCTGGGGCATCCGCGCGCTCACAGCCTTCGCCTTCTCCCACGAGAACTGGAGCCGCCCCAAGGTAGCACATCACACCTGGCCGCGCGCGCGCGCTCTCTCTTTTGCCGGCTCCCTCCGGCCTCCGCCCTGAGCTTGACGGTTCTTGGAATTTGCAGGCGGAGGTTGACTTCCTGATGGGGCTGTTCGAGCGGGTGATCCACGACAGCGTCGCCGAGTTCTTGAGGTACACACGCCAGCCACTCCGCCGCAAATTAATGGCCTCACATTTTGGCCGTCTCCATTCTGATAAGATGCACCCGAGCACTCCACTCCGTGTGACAGCCGGCTCGGATAGATGAATTAGCACACTGATCTCCACAAATCCGAGTGATAAACACTAGGATTACAGACGAACAGCTCGATTTTTACTGTTAAATAACATGTGGATTGCTGTTCTGCGCAGGGACGGGATTCGTCTACGTGTGATCGGCGACTGCTCGAGGCTGCCGGCGTCTCTGCGGAGGACGGCAAGGGACGCCGAGGAGGCAACGAGGGACAACTCGCAACTCGACCTGACGCTGGCGATCAGCTACAGCGGGCGAAGGGACATAGTGCAAGCCTGCCGGAGCCTCGCGCAGAAGGTGCGCGGCGAGCTGCTCAGGCCGGAGGACATCGACGAGTCGCTGTTCGCCGGCGAGCTCGAGACGAGCCGCGGTAGCGAGCTCCCGTGTCCTGACCTGCTCATCCGGACCAGCGGCGAGCTGCGGCTGAGCAACTTCTTGCTGTGGCAGTCGGCCTACTCGGAGCTCTTCTTCACCGACACCCTGTGGCCGGACTTCGGGGAGGCTGACTACCTCGAAGCGCTGTGCTCCTTCCAGAGCAGAGACAGGCGGTTTGGCCGGAGGAATTCGTAGCGCGACACCAAAAGTTGGTGTTTTTAGAAGCTTTAGTGCATGACTGTTTTGTAGCCCAAAAATGCTAGACATATAGCTTTTTACATGCTCTTTCCATCTAACAACCAATCACAAACCTCTCCCCCCCTGATTTCCTCTCCCCCCTCTGAATTTCAGGGAAGTGGGCTGTCCCGCTCACCTGTTGGTCAATAAAGATTAACCCACCCCGTAAAAGACTGTAAACTGTTTGTACGTGTAGCATTGTTGTTTGTAGCCACACTTGATCGGTAGGTACATTGGGCGGAGGCATTTCAAGCAGATCTCTTACAGGCAAACTGTCAAAACTGCTCCTTGTTTCACATTACTATTTTTTTAGGGAAATCACTATTTTGCAGCTAGCAGATCCCCTATAATTTTAGTCTTTCAAAAAAATCAAACATGTTTTTTTAACATAAATTCATTTCAAACACATATTTAAAGTAATAATAGAATAATTCGATAACTTCTAGACATTAATATCATACATACTACTCATCATCACCTAAACCAAGAACATCATTAATGCAATATCTCTCACCAAAAAAGAGAGCTGCAAATGATCCGTCGACCGATGAGCAGCCCGAACCATGGACTCAAGAGGAATGCCCGGTTCCTCCGTTCCCATTGGCATTGGAAGCTTTGATCCTGTGTGCTCCGACCACTTCTGCTCCAACCACGTTGCGACGATTTGCTCGTCGCACGGCTATGAAGAGCAGAACCTTTTGAACTTGCTATCTGCAGTGTCGAGAGTGTATTTGTATGGACTTGATGATAGTGAGAGTGTATTTTGTATGAACTTAATGAAAGATGTAGTGCAGTTGCGACGACGAGTTTGAAATAAAAGCATTGGTCAAGAATTCGTCCGATTAATTAGTTAACAGGCCAGTTAATCGCTACTCTTAGGATGGCCGAATCGAATAGCGCCTATTCGTCGCATTAACTTGTCAGGCCGATTAACTTGCCCATGAGACCGATTAATAGCTTGTCAGGCTGATTAATCGCTGTTGGCCCATCAACTTAGGGGCATACAAAGCCCAAATTTTGGCCCCTAACCCCACCCATTCCTCTCTCGCTCCTCAATAGCTAGGGTTTGACCAAACCGTAACATATTTTTTATAATACATAGTTGAGATCATGAGAGTATGGTATAATACCTTCAAAAAATTCGATATAGGTTGGAAGATTACTATTTAATTTACCAATTAATGGTCAGCCGATTAATCCAGTTAATAGGCCGATTCACCGATTAGTTGCAACTCCCAAGCCGACCGAGCAGCTACCAGTTACCTTTTTCCTTAACAATGAATAAAAGGGAGCAACTTGCAACCATGTGTAGTGCGGTTGCAGCGACGAGTGGTGGTTTTGTAGCATCGGTGGTATGTGTGTGCACGCTGTAGGTAGCGGGTTGCAACGTATTGGCCAAGGGTTGCAACAACAGTGTCTCAGGGTAGAGGGTTGCAACAATGACATAGCCTTGCAACATCACTGGTGTGCCCCGATCTCACATGGACATAGATGGGAGAAGAGAGTCGTGGAATTCTTCTTGAGGGATAAGGAAAGACTATGCGTGGGTTCCACCAAGGCACATGGTGTGCACAGGCGGTGGTCGACGCGATAACGTCATCGCCCTAGTGATTCCAAACATTTACCTATTTCAAACACTTGCCTAACCACCCCTTGCCCAAGTATAAGTCTTATCCTTCAAAATTAGGGTTATATGTTTTGACTGCATAATTTTTGGCATATTTTTGGGCAAATCGAAATTGACATGGGTTGTATGCGTAGTCTATGTTGTCTCTCGTCCATGGTCCATGGGACGGCAAAATCCGATTGATCTCGGACTTGACAAAGGAATGTTTCCCTATGAAGCATGAGCCTAGAGAGAAAAACATCACTAGAGGTGAAGGGAACCGCTCCATGAGAAGGAAATAATAGCCTACAATATCTCCAGACTGACCCGCTTAGATCCGAGAGAAGATGAGAGATAAGCACTAACAAAATAGGTTTGTTGAAAATAAAGGATTTTGTGGACATAATCTAGCGAGATCAGAAGGGGTAAGAAGGGGTTTATTGGACTTGAAGAAGGATGACCACGAGCTTTCAACATCGATCCAACATTCAATCCCCATCCGATGGTCAAAAGGGAAGATAAAAGACTAGATCCAGCAAGCGTAGAACTAGGGAGGTTATTGGAGAGGGTCTTACTTGACAGATCTTTGGTACAGTTGAAGCCGAGAGAGGACAGGGTTGTAGCAACACCAAGAATGACCATGAACAACGCTCGTTGGAGCCTCCAAAACAACGATTTGCACCCAAAACAAGCCATGTAGGATGAAAACCAAGTGGATATACAAGTGAACGAACGAGGTCGAGCCACTCTTCCCTTCCTTTCCAATTGGATAAGCCGACGAAGGTGAAGTGGAGAGGGAGTTGCCGGGGAGGGGGCGAGGATAGGAGTTGAGAACAGAGAGGACAGAGAAAGAGAAAGGATGCGAATGCCCCCTGCCCCCCTGTTGGAGAATGTAGCATGCAATTTCAAAAAAATCCGTACGATCACGCAAGATCTATCTAGGAGATGCATAGCACCAAGAGGGGGAGAGTGTGTCCTTGTACCCTCGTAGACCGGAAGTGGAAGCGTTAGTTAACACGGTTGATGCAGTCGAATGTCTTCACGATCCAACCGATCCAAGTACCGAACATACGACACCTTCGTGTTCAGCACACATTCAGCTCGATGACGTCCCTCGAACTCTTGATCCAGTAGAGGGTCGAGGGAGAGTTCTGTCAGCACGACGGCGTGGTGACAGTGTTGATGATGTGATCTGCGCAAGGCTTCACCTAAGCACTCTGACGCTATGACCGGAGGAGTAAACTGTGGAGGGGGGCACCACACATGGCAAAGAGAACAATTGATGTGACTCTGGGGTGCCCCCTGCCCACGTATATAAAGGAGGGGAGGAGGAGGCAGCCGACCTAGAGGGGCGCGCCAAGGGGGGAGTCCTACTAGGACAACCAATCCTAGTAGGATTCCCCCTTCCTTTTCGGAGAAGGGGGGAGGGGAAAGAGGTGGAGGAGAAGAAGGAAGGGGGGGGGGCGCCCCCACCCCTAGTCCAATTTGGTTTGGGCTAGGGGGGCACGCGCCTCCACCTAGCCGCCGGCCTCCTCTCTCCACTAGGGACCATGAAGGCCCATTAGTCCCCCGGGGGGTTCCGGTAACCTCCCGGTACTCCAAAACTTATCCAATACTTCCTGAAACCATTCCGATGTCTGAATGTAACCTTCCAATATATCAGTCTTTACCTCTCGACCAATTTGAGACTCCTCGTCATGTACATGATCTCATCCGGGACTCCGAATAAACTTCGGTCATCAAAAACACATAACTCATAATACAAATCGTCATCGAACGTTAAGCATGCGGACCCTACGGGTTTGAGAACTATGTAGACATGATTGAGACACATCTATGATCAATAACCAATAACGGAACCTGGATGCTCATATTGGCTCCTTCATATTCTACGAAGATCTTTATCGGTCAAACCGCGCAACAACATACGTTGTTCCCTTTGTCATTGATATGTTACTTGCCCGAGATTCGATCGTCGGTATCATCATACCTAGTTCAATCTCGTTACCAGAAAGTCTCTTTACTCGTTCTGTAATGCTTCATCCCGCAACTAACTCATTAGTCACATTGCTTGCAAGGCTTATAGTGATGAGCATTACTGAGAGGGCCTAAAGATACCTCTCCGATACACGGAGTGACAAATCCTATTCTCGATCTATGCCAACCCAACAAACACCTTCAGAGACACCTATAGAGCATCTTTATAATCACCCAGTTACGTTGTGATGTTTGATAGCACACAAGGTGTTCCTCCGGTATTCGGGAGTTGCATAATCTCATAGTCAGAGGAACATGCATAAGTCGTGAAGAAAGCAGTACCAATAAACTTAACGATCATTATACTAAGCTAACAGATGGGTTTTGTCCATCACATCTTTCTCTAATGATGTGATCCCGTTCATCAAATGACAACACATGTCTATCGTCAGGAAACATAACCATCTTTGATTAACGAGCTAGTCAAGTAGAGGCATACTAGGGACACTTTGTTTTGTCTATGTATTCACACATGTACTAAATTTCTGGTTAATACAATTCTAGCATGAATAATAAACATTTATCATGATATAAGGAAATATAAATAACAACTTTATTATTGCCTTTAGGGCATATTTCCTTCAGTCTCCCACTTGCACTAGAGTCAATAATCTAGATTACATAGTAATGATTCTAACACCCATGGAGTCTTGGTGTTGATCATGTTTTTCTCGTGGCAGAGGCTTAGTCGACGGGTCTGCAACATTGAGATCCGTATGTATCTTGCAAATCTCTATGTCTCCCTCCTTGACTTGATCGCGGATGGAATTGAAGCGTCTCTTGATGTGTTTGGTTCTCTTGTGAAATCTGGATTCCTTTGCCAAGGCAATTGCTCCAGTATTGTCACAAAAGATTTTCATTGGACCCGATGCACTAGGTATTACACCTAGATCGGATATGAACTCCTTCATCCAGACTCCTTCATTTGATGCTTCCAAAGGAGCTATGTACTCCGCTTCACACGTAGATCCCGCCACGACGCTCTGCTTGGAACTGCACCAACTGACAACTCCACCATTGATGCCTACAACGCAACCTTCTTCTTGTAGACGTTGTTGGGCCTCCAAGTGCAGAGGTTTGTAGGACAGTAGAAAATTTCCCTCAAGTGGATGACCTAAGGTTTATCAATCCGTGGGAGGCATAGGATGAAGATGGTCTCTCTCAAGCAACCCTGCAACCAAATAACAAAGAGTCTCTTGTGTCCCCAACACACCCAATGCAATGGTAATTTGTATAGGCGCACTAGTCGGCGAAGAGATGGTGATACAAGTGCAATATGGATGGTAGATAAAGGTATTTGTAATCTGAAATTATAAAAATAGCAAGGTAACTAAGGATAAAAGTGAGTGTAAACGGTATTGCAATGCTAGGAAACAAGGCCTAAGGTTCATACTTTCACTATTGCAAGTTCTCTCAACAATAATAACATAACTGGATCATATAACTATCCCTCAACCTGCAACAAAGAGTCACTCCAAAGTCACTAATAGCAGAGAACAAATGAAGAGATTATGGTAGGGTACGAAACCACCTCAAAGTTATCCTTTCTGATCTATCTATTCAAGAGTCCGTAGTAAAATAACATGAAGCTATTCTTTCCGTTCGATCTATCATAGAGTTCGTACTAGAATAACACCTTAAGACACAAATCAACCAAAACCTTAATGTCACCTAGATACTCCATTGTCACCTCAAGTATCCGTGGGCATGATTATACGATATGCATCACACAATCTCAGATTCATCTATTCAACCAACACAAAGTACTTCAAAGAGTGCCCCAAAGTTTCTACCAGAGATTCAAGACGAAAACATGTGCCAACCCCAATGCATAAGTTCACTGAACCTGCAAGTTGATCACCAAAACATACATCAAGTAGATCACGTGATATCCCATTGTCACCACAGATAAGCACATGCAATACATACATCAAGTGTTCTTAAATCCTTAAAGACTCAATCCGATAAGATAACTTCAAAGAGAAAACTTAATCCATTACAAGAGAGTAGAGGGGGAGAAACATCATAGATCCAACTATAATAGCAAAGCTCACGATACATCAAGATCGTGCCAAATCAATAACACGAGAGAGAGAGAGAGAGAGATCAAGCACATAGCTACTGGTACATACCCTCAGCCCCGAGGGTGAACTACTCCCTCCTAGTCATGGAGATCGCCGGGATGATGAAGATGGCCACCGGTGAGGGATCCCCCCTCCGGCAGGGTGCCGGAACAGGGTCCCGATTGGTTTTTGGTGGCTACAGAGGCTTGCGGCGGTGGAACTCCCGATCTATTGTGTTCCCCAAAGGTTTTAGGGTATATGGACTTATATAGGTGAAAGAAGTCGGTCAGGGGAGCCACGAGGGGCCCACGAGGGTGGAGGGCGTGCCCAGGGGGGTGGGCGCGCCCCCTGCCTCATGGCCTCCTCGAAGCTTCCCTGACTTCAGCTCCATGCTTCTTGGATCACGTTCATTCCAAAAATCACGCTCCCGAAGGTTTCATTCCATTTGGACTCCATTTGATATTCCTTTTCTTCGAAACACTGAAATAGGCAAGAAAACAACAATATGGACTGGGCCTCCGGTTAATAGGTTAGTCCCAAAAATAATATAAAAGTGTATAATAAAGCCTGTAAACATTCAAAACAGATAATATAATAGCACGAATGCTTCATAAATTATAGATAAGTTGGAGATGTATCAGCATCCCAAGCTTAATTCTTGCTCTTCCTCGAGTATGTAAATGATAAAAGAAAGAATTTATGAAGTGTGAATGCTAGCAGGTGCACAAGTTTGATCAATGATAATTTCAATGACCTTTTCTAGCATGATTATATGCCATAACAGTAGTTCATCTCATAAAACTTCTCAAGATCAAGTAACAAGCTATTCACATGTTAAAGCATAGACCATAAACTTTCTTGAAAACTAGCAAACTTCATTCTCAGTCATCAACAATTACAATTCATCTTATTTTCAGGAAGGGTCTATGTCAGAGCTTTGATTTAGCAAACTCCACATACTCAACTATCATATAGTCTTCCATGATTGCTACCACTCAAAGCATATTCTTAGAACCAATAGCATCCATCGAACATAGAGAAAGATAGGGGCTTAGTGTTTCGACTCCCAACTCACTTATCATATAGATAATTGTCAACAATAATAATTCATGATCAAATATATTTGCATGGCCATATATGCTTAGATCTTTCCCCAACACACGATGCTTACCAACTAAATAGTAGGTAGGAATGAGAAGGAATACTACTGACTCTTGCATAAAAGTAAAAGATAGGCCCTTCGCAGAGTGAAGCGGGAATTTGCAGAGGTGCCAAAGCTCGATTTTGAAATAGAGATAAATAATTTTGAGAGGTATGATCTCATTGTCAACATAACAACCAAGAGTTCCCAATATCTTCCATACTACATACATTATAGGCGGTTCCCAAACAGAATGGTAAAGCTTTTACTCCCCCTCCACCAACAATCATCAATCCATGGCTTGCCCAAAACAACGGGTGCCTCCAACTAACCTCATTCCTGGGGGAGTTTTTGTTTGCAATATTTTGATTTGATTTTGATCTTTTGATCACATTGGACTGGGCATCCCAGTTACCAGCCATTTTTCTCATGAATGATGAGCGGAGTACACTCATCATGAGAATAACCCACCTAGCATGGAAGATACTGACAGCCCCTAGTTGCTACATGAGCAATTCGGGCATACAAAACAGATTATTATTTGAAGGTTTAGAGTTTGGCACATGCAAATTTACTTGGAACGGCATGTAAATACCGCATATAGGTAGATATGGTGGACACTCATGGAAGAAACTTGGTTCATGGAATTTGGATGCACAAGCAGTATTCCCTCTTAATACATATATTTAGGCTAGCAAAGGATTCTAAATAGCAAGCACCACATGTTGGAGGATCTATAACAATATAACTTCTATACAAATACACCCGAGCATAACTCATTACGTTGTCTTCCTTATCCAACTTCAACTAAATTGCTCAGGTTTGAAAATAATTAATGGGGCTCACAATCACAGAAGATGTCTAAGATAGTACATTTATATGTGAAATCTCTCTTCCTTCAATATTCCTTCATGAATTGTTCAAATGACCAATAAAATGCTTGCCAACCTTCAATAAATTTACTACCTCTACTTCTTAGATGTGAAGTCATTACTCCCAACAGGGTAAGCATATGAAACATATATAATTTCAGATTTATGACATTCAACTCATTCAACCATTTACTCATAGGATGTAAGTGAAGCACACGAGTAAATGACAAACTACTCCAAAAAGATATACGTGAAGATCAATGAGTAGTTAAATAATTATATAGCTATGAGAAGACTCTCTCTCATTTAAGTATTTCAGATCTTGGTATTTTATTCAAACAGCAAGCAAAACAAAATAAAATGGCATTGCAAGGATAGCACAACTCATGTGAAGAAGCAAAAACTTAGGTTCAACCGATACTAACCGATAATTGTTGAAGAAGAAAGGTGGGATGCCTACCGGGGCATCCCCAAGCTTGAATGCTTGAGACTTCTTGAAATATTATCTTGGGGTGCCTTAGGAATCCCCAAGCTTGAGCTTTTGTGTCTCCTTAATTCCTTTTATATCACGGTTTCCCTAAATCTCAAAAACTTCATCCACACAAAACTCAACAAGAACTCGTGAGATAAGTTAGTATAAAACAATGCAAAAACCTTATCATTTTATACTGTAACAAATTACTAACATTATTATTCAACATTGATACTAAATGTCTCTGCATATTTAATACTGCTATCCTCAAATAGAATCATTAAACAAGCAAACATATGCAAACAATGCAAACATAACAGCAATCTGCCAAAACAGTATAGTCTGTAAAGAATGCAAGATTCATCTTACTTCCCTAACTCCAAAAATTATTAGAAAATACTACGCTGTAGAAGATTTATCAGAGCTCAATATTCAAAAAGATTCAACATTATATTACTCTCTGACTTTTCTAGGGAATGTTTGCAACAACGGTAAACTTTCTGTTTTGAAACAACAACATGTATACTTGCAAAATAAGCATGGTAAAGGCTATCCTTGACATTTTTATTGAAAACAAAGATGTAAAACATTATTCTAAATAACTTCAAGCAAATATTAACAAAATAAAATGACGCTCCAAGCAAAAAACATATCATGTGGCGAATAAAAATATAGCTCCAAGTAAAGTTACCGATGAACGAAGACGAAAGAGGGGATGCCTTCCGGGGCATCCCCAAGCTTAGGCTCTTGGTTGTCCTTGGATATTACCTTGGGGTGCCTTGGGAATCCCCAATCTTAGGCTCTTGCCACTCCTTATTCCATAGTCCATCAAATCTTTACCCAAAACTTGAAAACTTCACAACACGAAACTCAAAACAAAACTCGTCAGCTCCGTTAGTATAAGAAAATAAATCACCACTTTTGGTAATGTAATGAACTCATTATTTATTTATATTGGTGTTAAACATACTGTATTACAACTTCTCTATGGTTCATACCCTCCGATACTACTCATAGATTCATCAAAATAAGCAAACGACACAATGAAAACAGAATCTGTCAAAAACAGAACAGTCTGTAGTAATCTGTATCAAACGTATACTTCTGGAACTAAAAAATTCCTAAATAAATAGTTGTACCTGAGGAATTTGTCTATTAATCATCTGCAAAAAGAATCAACCTAAAATCACTCTCCAGTAAAAAATGGCAGCTAATCTCGTGAGCGCTAAATTTTCTGTTTTTTACAGCAAGATCACAAAGACTTCACCCAAGTCTTCCCAAAGGTTCTACTTGGCACAAACACTAATTAAAACATAAAAACACATCTAAACAGAGGATAGATGAATTATTTATTACTAAATAGGAACAAAAAGCAAGGAACACAAATAAAATTCGGTTGCCTCCCAACAAGCGCTAACGTTTAACGCCCCTAGCTAGGCATGATGATTTCAATGATGCTCACATAAAATATAAGAATTGAAACATAAAGAGAGCATCATGAAGAATATGACTAGCACATTTAAGTCTAACCCACTTCCTATGCATAGGGATTTTGTGAGCAAACAACTTATGGGAACAATAGCATAAGAAGGTAAAACAAGCATAACTTCAAGATTTTAAGCACATAGAGAGGAAACTTGATATTATTGCAATTCCTACAAGCATATGTTCCTCCCTCATAATAATTTTCAGTAGCATCATGAATGAATTAAACAATATAACCAACACCTAAAGCATTCTTTTCATGATCTACTTGCATAGAAATTTTACTACTCTCCACATAAGCAAATTTATTCTCATCAATAGTAGTGGGAGAAAACTCAACAAAATAACTATCATGTGAGGGATCATCCAATGGAAAATTAAAGTCATGATGAAAAGTTTCATGGTTATCTTTATTCTTTATAGCATACGTATCATCACAATAATCATCATAAATAGGAGGCATGCTTTCATCATAATAAATTTGCTCATCAAAACTTGGGGGACAAAAAATATCATATTCATCAAACATAGCTTCCCCAAGCTTGTGGCTTTGCATATCATTAGCATCATGGATATTCAAGGAATTCATACCAACAACATTGCAATCATGCTCATCATTCAAATATTTTATGCCAAACTTTTGATAGACTTCTTCTTCTAGCACTTGAGCACAATTTTCCTTACCATCATTCTCACGAAAGATATTAAAAAGATGAAGCGTACGAGACAAACTCAATTCCATTTTTTTGTACTTTTCTTTTTATAAACTAAACTAGTGATAAAACAAGAAATAAAAAGATTCGATTGCAAGATCTAAAGATATACCTTCAAGCACTCACCTTCCTGGCAACGGTGCCAGAAAAGAGTTTGATGTCTACTATGCAACCTTCTTCTTGTAGATGTTGTTGGGCCTCCAAGTGCAGAGGTTTGTAGGACAGTAGCAAATTTCCCTCAAGTGAATGACCTAAGGTTTATCAATCCGTGGGAGGCGTAGGATGAAGATGGTCTCTCTCAAGCAACCCTGCAACCAAATAACAAAGAATCTCTTGTGTCCCCAACACACCCAATACAATGGTAAATTGTATAGGTGCACTAGTTCGGCGAAGAGATGGTGATACAAGTGCAATATGGATGGTAGATAAAGGTATTTGTAATCTGAAATTGTAAAAATAGCAAGGTAAATAAGGATAAAAGTGAGTGTAAACGGTATTGCAATGCTAGGAAACAAGGCCTAAGGTTCATAATTTCACTAGTGCAAGTTCTCTCAACAATAATATCATATCTGGATCATATAACTATCCCTCAACATGCAAGAAAGAGTCACTCCAAAGTCACTAATAGCGGAGAACAAATGAAGAGATTATGGTAGGGTACGAAACCACCTCAAAGTTATCCTTTCTGATCTATCTATTCAAGAGTCCGTAGTAAAATAACATGAAGCTATTCTTTCCATTCGATCTATCATAGAGTTCATACTAGAATAACACCTTAAGACACAAATCAACCAAAACCTTAACGTCACCTAGATACTCCATTGTCACCTCAAGTATTCGTGGGCATGATTATACGATATGCATCACATAATCTCAGATTCATCTATTCAACCAACACAAAGTACTTCAAAGAGTGCCCCAGAGTTTCTACCGAAGAGTCAAGACGAAAACGTGTGCCAACCCCTATGCATAAGTTCACAAGGTCACTGAACCCGCAAGTTGATCACCAAAACATACATCAAGTAGATCACGTGATATCCCATTATCACCACAGATAAGAACATGCATGACATACATCAAGTGTTCTCAAATCCTTAAAGACTCAATCCGATAAGATAACTTCAAAGGGAAAACTCAATCCATTACAAGAGAGTAGATGGGGAGAAACATCATAAGATCCAACTATAATAGCAAAGCTCGCGATACATCAAGATCATGCCAAATCAAGAACACGAGAGAGAGAGAGAGATAGATCAAACACATAGCTACTGGTACATACCCTCAACCCCGAGGGTGAACTACTCCCTCCTCGTCATGGAGATCGCCGGGATGATGAAGATGGCCACCGGGTGCCGAAAGAGGTTCCCGATTGGTTTTTGGTGGCTACAGAGGCTTGCAGCGGCGGAACTCCCGATCTATTGTGTTCCCCGAAGGTTTTAGGGTATATGGACTTATATAGGTGAAAGAAGTCAGTCAGGGGAGCCACGAGGGGCCCACGAGGGTGGAGGCATGCCTAGGGGGTGGGCACACCCCTGCCTCGTGGCCTCCTTGAAGCTTCCCTGACTTTAGCTCCATGTCTCCTGGATCACGTTCGTTCCAAAAATCACGCTCCTGAAGGTTTCATTCCGTTTGGACTTCGTTTGATATTCCTTTTCTTCGAAACACTGAAATAGGCAAGAAAAAACAATATGGGCTCGGCCTCCGGTTAATAGGTTAGTCCCAAAAATAATGTAAAAGTGTATAATAAAGCCCGTAAACATCCAAAACAGATAATATAATAGCATGAATGCTTCATAAATTATAGATACATTGGAGACGTATCAACCATTCAATATAAATATGTATCCTGTTTGCGACTTAGAGTCATATGGATCAGTGTCAAAGCTTGCATCGACGTAACCATTTACGACAAGCTCTTTGTCACCTCCATAAAGGAGAAACATATCCTTAGTCCTTTTCAGGTATTTCAGGATGTTCTTGACCGCTGTCCAGTGATCCACTCCTGGATTACTTTGGTACCCCTACTAAACTTATAGCAAGGCACACATCAGGTCTGGTACACAACATTGCATACATGATAGAACCGATGGCTGGGGCATAGGGAATGACTTTCATTTTCTCTCTATCTTCTGAAGTGGTCTGGCATTGAGTCTGACTCAACTTCACACGTTGTAACACAGGCAAGAACCCTTTATTTGACTGATCCATTTTGAACCTTTTCAAAACTTTATCAAGGTATGTGCTTTGTGAAAGTCCAATTAAGCGTATTGATTTTTCTCTATAGATCTTGATGCCCAATATATAAGCAGCTTCACCGAGGTATTTCATTGAAAAATTCTTATTCAAGTATCCTTTTATGATATCTAGAAATTCTGTATTATTTCCAATCAACAATATGTCATCCACATATAATATTAGAAATGCTACAAAGCTCCCACTCACTTTCTTGTAAATACAGACTTCTCCAAAAGTCTGTATAAAAACCATATGCTTTTATCACATTATCAAAGTGTATATTCCAACTTTGAGAGGCTTGCATCAGTCCATAAATGGATCATTGGATCTTGCACACTTTGTTAGCACCTTTTGGATCGACAAAACCTTCTGGTTGCATCATATACAACTCTTCTTTAAGAAATCCATTAAGGAATGCAGTTTTGACATCCATTCGCCAAATTTCATAGTCATAAAATGCAGCAATTGCTAACATGATTCGGACAGACTTAAGCATCGCTACGGTGAGAAGGTCTCATCGTAGTCAACTCCTTGAACTTGTCGAATACCTTTCACAACAAGTCGAGCTTTGTAGACAGTAACATTACCATCAGCGTCAGTCTTCTTCTTGAAGATCCATTATTTTCTATGGCTTGCCGATCATCGGGCAAGTCCACCAAAGTCCACACTTTGTTCACATACATGGATCCCATCTCAGATTTCATGGCCTCAAGCCATTTCGCAGAATCTGGGCTCATCATCGCTTCCTCGTAGTTCGTAGGTTCAACATGGTCTAGTAACATGACTTCCAGAATAGGATTACCGTACCACTCTGGTGCGGACCTTACTCTGGTTGACCTACGAGGTTTGGTAGTAACTTGATCTGAAGTTTCATGATCATCATCATTAGCTTCCTCACTAATTGGTGTAGGAATCACTGGAACTACTTTCTGTGATGAACTACTTTCCAATTCGAGAGAACGTACAATTATCTCATCAAGTTCTACTTTCCTCCCACTCACTTTTTTCGAGAGAAACTCCTTCTCTAGAAAGGATCCATTCTTAGCAATGAATATCTTGCCTTCAGATATGTGATAGAAGGTGTACCCAACAGTCTCCTTTAGGTATCCTATGAAGATGCATTTCTCCGATTTGGATTCGAGCTTATCAGGTTGAAGCTTTTTCACATAAGCATGGCAGCCCCAAACTTTAAGAAACGACAACTTAGGTTTCTTGCCAAACCACAATTCATATGGTGTCATCTCAACGGATTTAGATGGTGCCCTATTTAACGTGAATGCAACCATCTCTAAAGCATAACCCCAAAACAATAGCGATAAATCAGTAAGAGACATCATAGATCGCACCATATCTAATAAAGTACGGTTACGATGTTGGACACACCATTACGTTGTGGTGTTCCAGGTGGCGTGAGTTGCGAAACTATTCCACATTGTTTCAATTGAAGACCAGACTCGTAACTCAAATATTCGCCTCCACGATCAGATTGTAGAAACTTTATTTTCTTGTTACAATGATTTTCCACTTCACTCTGAAATACTTTGAACTTTTGAAATGTTTCAGACTTATGTTTCATTAAGTAGATATACCCATATCTACTAAAATCATCTGTGGAGGTCAGAAAATAACGATACCCACCGCGAGCCTCAACACTCATCGGACCGCATACATCGATATGTATTGTTTTCAATAAGTCAGTGGCTCGCTCCATTATTCCGGAGAACGGAGTCTTAGTCATCTAGCCCATGAGGCATGGTTCGCAAGCACCAAGTGATTCATAATCAAGTGATTCCAAAATCCCATCAACATGGATTTTCTTCATGCGCTTTACACCAATATGACCTAAACGGCAGTGTCACAAATAAGTTGCACTATCATTACTAACTTTGCATCTTTTGGCTTCAATACCATGAACATGTGTATCACTACGATCAAGATTCAACAAAAATAGACCACTCAACAAGGGTGCATGACCATAAAAGATGTTACTCGTATAAATAGAACAACCATTATTTTCTGATTTAAATGAATAACAGTCTCGCATCAAACAAGATCCATATATAATGTTCATGCTCAACGCTGGCACCAAATAACAATTATTCATGTCTAAAACTAATCTCGAAGGTAGATGTAGAGGCAGCATGCCGACGGCGATCACATCGACCTTGGAACCATTTCCGACGCGCATCGTCACCTCGTCCTTAGCCAATCTTCGTTTAATCCGTAGCCCCTATTTCGAGTTGCAAATATGAGCAGCAGAACCAGTATCAAATACCCAGGCGCTACTATGAGCATTAGTAAGGTTCACATCAATAACATGTATATCAAATATACCTTTCACTTTGCCATCCTTCTTATCCACTAAATACTTGGGGTAGTTCCGCTTCCAGTGACCAGTCTCTTTGCAGTAGAAGCACTCAGTTTCTGGCTTAGGTCCAGACTTGGGCTTCTTCCCGGGAGTAGCAACTTGCTTGCTATTCTTCTTGAAGTACCCCTTCTTCCCTTTGCCTTTTTTCTTGAAACTGGTGGTCTTGTTAACCATCAACACTTGATGATCCTTCTTGATTTCTACCTCCGCAACCTTTAGCATTGCGAAGAGCTCGAGAATTGTCTTTTCCATCCCTTGCATATTATAGTTCATCACGAAGCCTTTATAGCTTGGTGGAAGTGATTGAAGAACTCTGTCAATCACACTATCATCAGGAAGATTAACTCCCAGCTGAGTCAAGTGGTTATGGTACCCAGACATTCTGAGTATGTGTTCACTGACAGAACTATTCTCCCCCATTTTGCAGCTATAGAACTTGTTGGAGACTTCATATCTCTCAACTCGGGCATTTTCTTGAAATATTAACTTCAACTCTGGGAACATCTCATATGCTCCATGACGTTCAAAACGTCTTTGAAGTCCCAATTCTAAGCCATAAAGCATGGCACACTGAACTATCGAGTAGTCATCAACACGCGACTGCCAGACATTCACAATGTCTGTAGTTGCTGGGGCAGGTGATACACCTAGTGGTGCTTCAAGAACATAATTCTTATGTGCAGCAATGAGGATAATCCTCAAGTTACGGACCCAGTCCATGTAATTTCTAGCAACATCTTTCAACTTAGCTTTCTCTGGGAACGCATTAAAATTCAAGGGAACGGTAGCCGGGCCATTGATCTACAACAACATAGATATGCAAAAAACTATCAGGACTAAGCATGATAAATTGAAGTTCAATGAATCATATTACTAAAGAACTCCCACTTAGATAGAAAACCCTCTAGTCATCTAAATGATGACGTGATCCATATCAACTAAACCATGTCCGATCTTCACGTGAGATGGAGTAGTTTTCGATGGTGAACATCTCTATGTTGATCATATCTACTATATGATTCATGTTCGACCTTTCGGTCTCAGTGTTCCGAGGCCATATCTGCATATGCTAGGCTCGTCAAGTTTAACCCGAGTATTCTGCACATGCAAAACTGACTTGCACCCGTTGTATGTGAACATAGAGCTTATCACACCCGATCATCATGTGGTGTCTCGGCACGACAAACTGTAGCAACCGTGCATACTCAGGGAGAACACTTATACCTTGAAATTTAGTGAGGGATCATCTTATAATGCTACCGTCGTACTAAGCAAAATAAGATGCATAAAAGATAAACATCACATGCAATCAAAATATGTGACATGATATGGCCATCATCATCGTGTGCCTTTGATCACCATCTCCAAAGCACCGTCATGATCTCCATTGTCACCGGCTTGACACCTTGATCTCCATCATAGCATTGTTGTCGTCTCGCCAACTATTGCTTCTACGACTATCGCTGCTGCATTATGATAAAGTAAAGCAATTACATGGCGATTGCATTTCATACAATAAAGCAACAATCATATGGCTCCTGCCAGTTGCCGATAACTTTGTTACAAAACATGAGCATCTCATACAACAATTTATATCACATCATGTCTTGACCATATCACATCACAGCAAGCCCTGCAAAAACAAGTTAGACGTCCTCTACTTTGTTGTTGCAAGTTTTACGTGGCTGCGATGGGCTTCTAGCAAGAACCGTTCTTACCTACGCATCAAAACCACAACGATTTTTTGTCAAGTGTGTTGTTTTAACCTTCAACAAGGACCGGCCGTAGTCAAACTCGATTCAACTAAAGTTGGAGAAACAGACACCCGCCAGCCACCTGTGTGCAAAGCACGTCGGTAGAACCAGTCTCATGAACGTGGTCATGTAATGTCGGTCCAGGCCGCTTCATCCAGCAATATCGCTGAATCAAAGTAAGACGTTGGTGGTAAGCAGTATGACTATTATCGTCCACAACTCTTTGTGTTCTACTCGTGCATATCTTCTACGCATAGACCTGGCTCTGATATCACTGTTGGAGAACGTAGCATGCAATTTCAAAAATCCTACGATCACGCAAGATCTATCTAGGAGATGCATAGCAACGAGAGGGGGAGAGTGTGTCCAAGTACCCTCATAGACCAAAAGCGGAAGCATTAGTAACGCGATTGATGTAGTCGAACGTCTTCACGATCCAACCGATCCAAGTACCGAACGTACGGCACCTCCGTGCTCAGCACATGTTCAGCTCGATGATGTCCCTCGAACTCTTGATCCAGTAGAGGCTCTTGGAGAGTTCTGTCAGCACAACGGCATGGTGACGGTGTTGATGATGTGATCCGTGCAGGGCTTCGCCTAAGCACTACGACGCTATGATCGGAGGAGTAAACTATGGAGGGGGACAGCGCACACGACAAAGAGACCAATTTATGTGCCCCCTGCCCATGTATATAAAGGAGGGGAGGAGGGGGCGGTCGGCCTAGAGGGGGCGCGCCAAGGGGGGAGTCCTACTAGGACTCCCAATCCTAGTAGGATTCCCCCTTCCTTTTCGGAAAAGGGGGGAAGGGGAAAGAGGTGGAGGAGAAGAAGGAAAGGGGGGCCGCACCCCCACCCATAGTCCAATTCGGTTTGGGATGGGGGGGGGGAGCGCCTCCACCTGGTTGCCGGCCTCCTCTCTCCACTAGGGCCCATGAAGGCCCATTAGTTTCCCGGGGGGTTCCGGTAACCTCCCAGTACTCTGAAACTTATCCGATACTTCCCAAAACCAATACGGTGTCCGAATGTAACCTTCCAATATATCAATATTTACCTCTCGACCATTTAGAGACTCCTCGTCATGTCTGTGATCTCATCTGGGACTCCGAACAAACTTCGGTCATCAAAAACACATAACTCATAATACAAATCATCATCGAACGTTAAGCATGCGGACCCTACGGGTTCGAGAATTATGTAGACATGATCGAGAGACATGAACGATCAATAACCAATAGCGGAACATGGATGCTCATATTGGCTCCTACATATTCTACGAAGATCTTTATCGATGAAACCGCACAACAACATACGTTGTTCCCTTTGTCACCGGTATGTTACTTGCCTGAGATTCGATCATCGGTATCATCATACCTAGTTCGATCTCGTTACCGGCAAGTCTCTTTACTCGTTCTGTAATGCTTCATCCCGCAACTAACTCATTAGTCACATTGCTTCCAAGGCTTATAGTGATGAGCATTACCGAGAGGGCCCAGAGATACCTCTTCGATACACGGAGTGACAAATCCTATTCTCGATCTATGCCAACCCAACAAACACCTTCGGAGACACCTGTAGAGCATCTTTATAATCACCCAGTTATGTCGTGACGTTTGATAGCACACAAGGTGTTCCTCCGGTATTCAGGAGTTGCATAATCTCATAGTCATATGAACATGTATAAGTCGTGAAGAAAGCAATAGCAATCCACCGCAACGGCTCTGCTGCCTCGTGTCGCTTATGCGCCGTCCATCGTCTTCTTCACCATCGCCGTACCGCTCGTTGACCTCATCGCCGAGCGCCTCCCCTCCGTCTCCATGCCATGGCGAAGAGCGGTTGCCTTGTGAGGGAGTCCTGGACTATGGGGTCCTCGGGGAGCCGACCTATGTGACATGGGCCGGACTGATGGGCGGTGAAGATATGAGATAGAAGGCCTTCTCCCGTGTCCGGGTGGGAGTCTCCATTGCGTGGATGGCATGTTTAGCGTCCGGATGTATAGTTTCCTTCCTCTGTAAACCGGCTTTGTACAACCCTAGTCCTCTGCGGTGCCTATATAAACCGGAGGGCGTAGTCCATAGAGGCAATCAGAATCATATAGGCTAGACATCTAGGGTTTAGCCATTACGATCTCGAGGTAGATCAACTCTTGTAACCCCTATATTCACCAAATTCAATCAAGCAGGAAGTAGGGTATTACCTCCATTAAGAGGACCCGAACCTGGGTAAAACATCGTGTCCCCCCGCCTCCTATTACCTTCGATCCTTAGGTGCATAGTTCGGGACCCCCCTACCCGAGATTTGCCGGTTTTGACACCGACATTGGTGCTTTCATTGAAAGTTCCACTGTGTCGTCGCTAGAAGGCTCGATGGCTCCATCAATCATCCACAACAAAACTGACTTGAGGGAGACTTTTCTCCCCGGCCAAATCGTCATATTCGGCAACTTCGCACTATGTGCCAATTCAATTGGCCATCTGGAGCAGATCGACAGCTACGCCCCTAGTCATCAAATCACTTTTGGAAATCTGGACTATGTCGCTGATATCCGAGGAGACTTGATCTTCCAAGGGTTTGCGGCCCCAACCACAGCTCTGGCCTTAGATCCGGAGCACATCACCAGGTCCAAAGACGGGAGTTTAAAACCCGCCGGACTCTCTAGAGCTACAGAGCCTGACACCGGAGAACCGGAGGGGATTGCATCACTAGCAGGCCTAGAGTCATGCCAGGCTCCCCCTATCCTCATGAAGCCAGACTCGCCTCCGGACACTAGTTCCAAACTCTCGAGGTCCGCATCATGTGAGCTCGACCAAGGAACTTCTGTCCTGCCCGACTCTATGGACTCTCGCTTCCCCGTCCAAACCTCGCTCTTAAACGAGGCCCTGGACCTAATGAGACCTCTCGCCATTGCAGAAGAATCACTGCCGAACTACGCCCAGCCCATACTAGGGGCTGAGAGCAGGGAATTTCACATCCCGCCCACCACCCACTTCATAGCCACTATCAAGGACTTAACCAACGTGCTCGACTACGCTTCTGAAGACATCGACGGCATGGACGATGATGCCAGAGAAGAGCAAAGTGAGAACCAGCCATTTATCGGACACTGGACGGCCAATTCCACATATGACGTGTACATGGTGGACACACCCAAAGAGGATGACAGTGATGGTGGGAAGGATCTAGTCGAGGACAACCCTCCCGTGGCACCGCCAAAGCGTCGATGTCAGTGGTGCCGCTCGAAATCGCGTCTCGAAAAAGACAGCAATACCGACACCGGAGACAACAATACTCCGGAGAATGCTGAAGACCAAGAAGCCCCTATCGAACCAACATCCAAGCAGGATGATTGGGAGGATGGGCAAGTCAACCCCGACGATCCTATTGGGAACGAGGGCTCGGAGGATAGTAACTAGTTACGATCTCCGAAGAGGACGAGAGCCTCGGCGATGAAGATTTCATCTTGCCAGAGGAACCCCTTGAACAAGAGCGCTTTAAGCGCTGGCTAATAGCCACTACAAGAAGCCTGAAAAAGAAGCATCAACAACTTCAAGCTGATCAGGATTTGCTCAATGACAGATGGACTAATGTCCTGGCAGCCGAGGAATATGGCCTCGAACGCCTAACTAAGAGTTACCCAAAGCGCAAGCTGCTACCCCAATTTGAATCATACGATAGCACAACAGATCCCGCAGTTTGGATTGAAGACTTCCTTCTCCACATTCACATGGCCCGTGGTGATGATTTACACGCCATCAAGTACCCCCCCCCCTAAAACTTAAGGGACCAGCTCGACATTGGTTAAATAGCCTCCCAGAAAACTCTATTGGAAGCTGGGAAGACTTGGAAGATGCCTTTAGAGACAACTTCCAAGGCACTTACATCCGGCCTTCGGATGCCGATGACCTCAGTCACATAGTCCATCAGCCCGGAGAGTCAGCCAGAAAATTCTGGACCAGGTTCTAATTAAAAAGATTCAAATTATTGATTGTCTGGACGCCGAGGCTCTAGAAGCCTTTAAACACATCATTCACGATGAATGGCTCACCCGACACCTCGGCCAAGAGGAGCCGAAGTCAGTGGCAACCCTAACAGCACTCATGACCCGCTTTTGCACGGGCGAAGATAGCTGGCTAGCCCATAGCAGCAACAGTACCAGTAACCCTAGCACTTCTGAAGCCAGAGAAATAGCAACGGCAGGCCCCGACGCAACAAAAACAAGCGTTGGAGTAACAACGACAACGCCGAAGACACGGCGGTCAATGCTGGGTTCAGTGGCTCCAAATCCGGTCAGCGAAAGAAGCAATTCAAAAGAAACAAAGACGGTTCATCTAGCCTGGACCGAATAGTCAATCGACCTTGCCAGATTCATGGCACCCCTGACAAGCCCGCCAACCATACTAACAGAAGTTGTTGGGTCTTTAAACAGGACGGTAAGTCAAACACCAAGCATAAGGGGAAAGGGTCACCCAGCGAGGATGGAGACGAGGAACCTCGCCCACCGAACACAGGTGGACAAAAGAAATTTCCCACCGAGGGAGCGCAAGCGTGCATTAAGGGACATCTATGCGATAGAGCCAGTCGCCCCAAAATTCAAAACATGGTCAGCATGTCCGATCACTTTTGATCGTAGAGACCATCCGACCAGTATCCATCATGGAGGTTCAGTCGCGTTGGTCCTCGACCCAATTATCGATGGATTCCACCTCATGAGAGTCCTCATGGATGGCGACAGCAGTCTTAACCTGCTCTATCAGGCCACAGTCCGCAAAATGGGTATTGACTCGTCGAGAATCAAGCCACACCAAAACTACCTTTAAAGGAGTAATACATGGTGTAGAGGCCCGCTGCACGGGCTCAATCACATTGGAGGTCATCTTCGATTCGCCACACAACTTCCGAAGCGAAGACTTGATCTTCTACATCGTCCCTTTCCGCAGTGGTTATCACACACTGCTCGGACGAACCGCGTTCGCCCGCTTTAATTCAGTCCCGCACTATGCCTATCTAAAACTCAAGATGCCAGGACCACACGGTGTTATAACAGTCCATGGAAATATGGATCGCTCCCTCCGTACTAAGGAACACACCGCGGCCCTCGCAGCAGAAGTACAGGTTGGCCTTATCAAGCCAAACTCTACATCGGCAGTCAAGCCTGCAGACCCTGTCAAACGAGGCCGGACTACCCTACAGAACAACAGTCCAGCTCGTCAGGAGCTCGATTGGCAATTCGGCCTCTTTCTTAGCCCCAACCGAACTGCGGCATATGTACCGCATGCACATAACTACACACTACAGATACCATGGGCAAAGACGGAGGCATATCAAAGATAAAGTCCACAATATGGCTTGACCCTACCTGGACCCTCTTACACTCTTTATCCTTATTTTCGTTTTCTTTTTTCAGGTTCCCTAAAACCCACATCACCTTTTGATGGTGCCAGGGGCCCCTTTTCCCGGCCCCTTATGAAAACCCGATCATTGGTCCTCTCAAAGGATTACACACCAAGGCGAAAATAAATGCGGATGTACGACAGAGTATCTAAAGGATCTTCAAAGATCGCCTCTTCCTTTTTAGTATCCGTGCACAGTTTTCCCTTGTGCTCGGCTTGTAAAATAGCCTCGATGCTTATAGCATCATCTGTACAAATACGTTTTAACATATCAATCAGACTATAATGGAAATAGTTTTTCGCCCAACCTATTCGGTACCAGCTTATTTCCTAATATGAATTCCCTCTTTTTTCTTTTCGTCTGATTGTCATGTACACCTCGGCAATACTTAAATCTCCAGGGGCTCCATTTAGCCACGTACATTTCTTAAAAATAACATAAGTCCGAACACTTTTATAGTACAATTCAGCATCCCGAATATAGCACTATATGCATCGGCTCCGAATCATGTCTTGGGTCAATAGTTGGGTCACCCGGCTCCTATGGTTACTACCTTACACTACATAAAAATACACTTCCGAGATGATACGTGTTTGTCACAGTAGGTCGCGTTTCCTGTCATGCATGTACATCCATGACGATTTTATGACAGAATCAAGATAGTCATACCTGTGCTGTCATAGAAGTGTTCCATGACATTACCAAAATTATCATCACCGAAGTGTCCAATTCCATGACGATAAATCATGCGTCACAGAAGTGCCTTCGTCAAGGGTGACCGACACGTGGCATCCACCATAACGGAACACCATTAATCTATCAGGTCTGGTTTTGGATCCGATAACCCGTTAACTGCCCGGACTAATGGGAAATTTCCACGTGTAAAATTCTAATTTGCCAGAGGAAACACATGTCAACTCGTCAGTGGGTCAGATAGGCGCCTATGATATGTCGACACGTGCAACGGCCCACCACTGGCCCATTTAGCTTACAAAGGCTGGCCCGTTTGACTTGGTCAAAAGTTAGCGGGTTGGCCCATGAAAAGCATCTTAACGGTCTCTTCGCAAATAGCCCATTTTACAGCCCGGTAACTCACAACCCATTAGGGCCTAGCTGAAATCGGCCCAACAATGCCATGTGGGCCCTCGAATATAACACCAGCCCGTTTCACTTTCGGCCCATGTGTTAAGGCATGTCTCTCTATGTAGTTTTGGTGATTGATGACAACGCTTTTGCGGACTAATTATGTGCATTGAGTATTTCACAGATTCATCCTTTGGCACGAGACGATTCCTTCCCCTCGGAGTTTTAAGCGAAGATGGTGTAGCTATTTCGTTTCAGTTTTGGTGGACTTGTTTCGTAGGAGTCACAGTACTATCAAGAGGGGGTCCGCATTGGTAAGGCTAGGGTGGAATCAACACGTACACATCCCCTTTGCACCCATAGAGCCTTCCCGCTTCGATGGAGAATCCCTCCTTGGTTCTTGAGAAATCTGTTCCCAGCAGTAGTACCGCGGACCCCAGCGGTAGTATCGCTCAGAGCCTTAGGCGGCAGTACCACTACGCAACGGTAGTACCGCCTGGGGGCTCTTAGTCATAGTACCGCTACTGCTCTGAGCTCCTACCGCCTTGACTCGAGGGTATCGCCTCTCGTGTCGGGTTTTGCGGCACTGGCAGCGGCAGTAGAGGCGGTAGTACCGCTCGCGAGCGGTAGTACCGCCCCTACCACCACTGCTAGTACCGCCCCGGGTCCAGATCCTGCTTCGCCTTTGGCCTTCCCTGTCTACACGACAATACCGCGAGGGGGAGCGGTAGTACCGTTGATCCCAGCGGTAGTACCGCTGCCCCGAGTGGTAGTACCGCTCTTTGCGGGGTTGAATGGGGGGTAACGGTTGGATTGTTTCCCCCCTTATAAAAGGAGGTCTTCTTCTCCAAGTTGACCTACCTCTTCCTCCTCAAACTCCATTGATGCCCTAAGCTCCATTTTCGCCCGATCTCTCTCCCTACCCAATCAAACTTGTTGATTCTCTAGGGATTGGTTGAGAAGGCCTAGATCTACACTTCCACCAAGATAAATTTGTTTCACCCCAGTAATCCCTTGCGGATCTTGTTACTCTTGGGTGTTTGAGCACCCTAGATGGTTTAGGTCACTGCGGAGCCATAGTCCATTGTGGTGAAGCTTCGTGGTGTCGTTGGGAGCCTCCAATTAAGTTGTGGAGATTGCCCCAACCTTGTTTGTGAAGGTCCGGTCGCCGCCTTCAGGGGCACCAATAGTGGAATCATGGCATCTCACATTGTGTGAGGGCGTGAGGAGAATATGGTGTCCGTAGTGGCTTCTTGGGAAGCATTGTGCCTCCACGCCGCTCCAACAGAGACGTACTTCCCCTCAAAGGGAAGGAACTTCGGTAACACATCCTTGTCTTCATTGGTTAATCTTTTGGTTATCTCTCACCTTTACTTGTGCAAGCTAATTTGTGTTGTATCCTTGCTTGCTTGTGTGCTTATTGTTGTTGTATCATATAGGTTGCTCACCTAGTTGCATATCTAGACAACCTACTTTGATGCAAAGTTTAATTTGGTAAAGAAAAGTTAAAAATTGTTAGTTTCCTATTCACCCCCCTCTAGTCAACTATATCGATCCTTTCAATTGGTATCAGAGCCTCGTCTCTTAATTAAGGGCTTTACCATCCTAAGAGTATGGTTGACACCATATACGGTGAGGAGGAGCACCCCGGTGTGAATCCTTCTTCGTCTACGGATGATGGGGGATCCCCGGTCTCACGTGAGAAATTCAATGTGGATTTGGACACATTGAAAACCTCCATGACGACCGAGGTCAAAGGCATGTTCAAAGAGTTTCTTGATGGTCTTAAATTATCCACCACACCTTTGGAAGTGGCCGCTCCCACTAACAAGGTGGCAGATGCTAACTCCGATAAGGAGGAAGCTTCTAGTGATAAAGTTCCTTTATCTAGTGGTAGGAATGGTAGCGGCATATTTGCCCATGTTGAACCTCCACTTACTTATGGAGGACCGGTTGTCGGTGTCAAAACCGGCGGATCTCGGGTAGGGGGTCCCGAACTGTGCGTCTAGGCAGATGGTAACAGGAGACAAGGGACACGATGTTTTACCCAGGTTTGGGCCCTCTTGATGGAGGTAAAACCCTACGTCCTGCTTGATTGATATTGATGATGTGGGTATTACAAGAGTAGATCTACCACGAGATCAAGGAGGCTAAACCCTAGAAGCTAGCCTATGGTATGATTGTTGTTCGTCCTACGGACTAAAACCATCTGGTTTATATAGACACCGGAGAGGGCTAGGGTTACACAGAGTCGGTTACAATGGTAGGAGATCTACATATCCGTATCGCCAAGCTTGCCTTCCACGCCAAGGAAAGTCCCATCCGGACACGGGACGAAGTCTTCAATCTTGTATCTTCATAGTCTTGAAGTCCGGCTGATGATGATAGTTCGGCTATCCGGACATCCCCTAGTCCAGGACTCCCTCAGTAGCCCCCGAACCAGGCTTCAATGACGACGAGTCCGGTGCGTATATTGTCTTCGGCGTTTGCAAGGCGGGTTCTCCTCCATATTCCATGTGTTTGCCGAATAGTGTCCGGTTTCCTTATAAATGTTGCGCTCCTTGGCTTCTACGTCCAATAATGGCCCTCTTCCATGTGTCGTATGAATGCGAAAAGCCAGGGTATTTTTATGTTTTACCCCCCCTAGCTGCGCGAATAAGCTGCCTATAAGAGAGGCGAGGATCCAGATCCGAATCACACCATCCTCCTTCCGCAAGTACTCATCGAAGCGCATCTGACAAAAATCCATTCCAACATGAACAGTCGACGCGGCTCCTCCTCTCGCGCTCCCAGTCCTCAGCCAGGAGATTGGAGGAGATGTTCAGTCCCGCATAGCGAGTTAGTGACTCTCCAAGCAGAGGGATACCTTCCCCCAGCCTTTATGGTTCCGGTTCGAGCCGGACTGGCCACCTACAAGGGTGGGAAGTAGGCGGAGAGCATCCCCAATCCCTCCAAAGGAGAGCGGGTATGCTTCGTCCCTTACCTAATAAGGGGACTCAGATTTCCCATACATCCGTTTCTCCGGGGGCTCTTGGAGTTCTATGGACTCCAACTTCACCACCTCACACCTACCTCCATCTTGCACATCGCGGGCTTTGTAGCTCTTTGCGAGCTGTTCTTGGGCATCGAGCCCCATTTTGCGCTGTGGAAGAGATTGTTTTGCCTCGTACCCCATTCTCACGAGGGGTCGATATATCAAGTGGGCGGAGCCAAAATATGGCGCATCGCCGGGACCGGATATCTATCCGGAACCCCGAAGAAGGCGTCCGAAGACTGGCCTTCGGAGTGGTTCTATATGGAAGACGCCCCACTGCCGGATCCAGTTCAGATTGGCCTCTCGGAGTTTAGCAACACTCCTCTGAAGAAACACCTGAGTTGGCGCCCGCGGAGCCCTCAACGGGAAGATGATAGGAGCGTCCAATATCTGATGGGCCGGATAAGGTTACTGGCCCATTCCGGATTGACCATGATTGGAGTCACGGCCACATGCATTATGCGAGGGGTGCAGCCGCTCCAATATAGGGGCCACCCCATGTGGGATTTCAACGGGGAGAATGACGCCGTCCGTCATGGCCGCAAGGGGCCGGGATCGGCCGCCGATTTGGTGAAGATCCTATCCGGCTTGTACAAGGGGGATAAGGAGGACTTCCTCCGCACGAGTCCATTGAATGGATTCTCCATGAATAACCCTCGGAGCTGGGTAAGCGGACGTTTGTATATCCGATCCGTGCTTTCAAAGTTAAGTGTCTTACTTTATGATTTCGACGCAGGAACTGCACCGGGATGTGGAGGGCATAGGAAGCCCGACTCCACAACCCGAGGATCCGGGAAGATCCCTTGATCTGGCCTCCGGAGAGGATCCAGACATAGAGGTGGAGCTGATTGACGGGGTGTTCCACCAACTCAGCATAGACAATGCTCTAGTCGCCATTACGGCAGACTACCCCGGTTTATCTCCGGCTTCCCAGGTGAGTACGACCGAAGTCCTGACACCATTACTTTTTTAATGCTTATTCCTGACCACCGTATACCAACGGTGCTTCGCAGGAGGTGCCTTTACGGCGGGAAGCCGAGCCCGCGGCGACTGACCAACCAGGGTCAGTGCGGCCCAGCAGGCGGAAGAGGAGTGCGGCGCGAATCGAAACGTCGCCGCAAAGGTATGGCGCACCATTGTCTTTAAGGGAAAGACTCCTGGGAGGTATATTAATGCTCATGATTCTTCTAGGAGAAAGAGCGCTCGCCGGACTGTGCCCAGAGAGGTTGCCAACCAAGCCTCCGCCAACCAGGATCCAACACCTGGTCCGGAGGGGGAGGCGAGCACAAGGCGTGAGCCAGATGCTCCTCCAACGGAGGATGCCGACAGGCTGTCCGCCACCAGGTCTGAGGTGGAGAGCGCCATGAATCACAGGCGCCGTCAGACAGTTCTTCGTGACGCGTGTTTCACCCCAAAGGCGTTGAATGCCTTTAATGCGGGGGACGTGCACCTCCGTGCTTCTCAAGATGGTTTAACCAGAGCCACGGAGCAGTATGTGAAAGACATACGGGTGAGGAATTTTAATAGTTATATATGCCAGTAGCCCACGAGACTTAAAATAGTTAAACTAACTGATTTAAGGATCATTTGTTATGCAGGATCTTATGGAGAAGAATACCCACCTGTCCCAGGAGCTTCAAGAATGCAAGGCCCAACTTGACGCCGCACTAGCCGCCGCCGGGGGAGCCACAAAGACCCCCTCTGGTAATACATATTTCAAAAGATAAATAGTTTATGAAGTGCGGCGTGTGCATTTAGTCTGACAATAATATTGCAGAGGGTTCCAGACTAGATCCAGACAAGCAACATCTGCTGCGCCAGCTGAAGGCCGGCGACAAGGTGCTTATGAGGGTGCAGCAGGAGAGGAACAAACTCCAAGATGCCAACACCCGGCTGGGCGAAGAACTAAAAGATGTTCGGGTCCAGCTGTCTAACTCCGTAAAGGAGAATCCGCGGCTTCGTCGCGGCATTTACAGTAAGTGCTTGAGCAAACTCTTTTAAAAAGAAGAGTTCGGCGAGGAAGTCGATTGACAGGAATGTGTCTGTAGGTGTGCTCATGGGTCGTCCGGCAGAGGAAATGCCTGGTTCCACGGGTGACCTTCTTCCCGAGCTGCTGCAACTGCACGAACATGTCCGGCAGGCGATGAGCGGCATTGTGCAGGCCTTATGGCCGTCCGTCTCCCTACCCGAGGGTCTTGGAGGGCTTGCTGAGAAGCTTCAGGGAGTACGGCAGCGTTTCCGTCTGTGGAAGATATCGGCCTACCGTCAAGGTGCCAGGGAGGCCTGGGCCATGGTGAAGACGCGGTACACGAAGGCTGATCCAAACCACATGGCCGAGGTCGGACCTGTGGGGCCCGATGGGAAGGAGATCCCCGTGAGCCTGATGTACGGCCAAGTAGAGTTGGCCGCGAAATATTCCCAACGAGACTGTAAACTAGACAGCCTGTTAGATGGGATTGAAGAGGAGTACAATCAGTCAGTTTGACGATGTAATTTAAAATGACATGTAAAATGCCTTCTAGCCGGATTGTAGATCGTTTGTCTTTGCGGACCTTTTCGCTTCAACCTCGGGACCCAACAGTCCGGAGTGTGTCCGAATACCCTCACGGTTATAAAAAAACCGGGGCATGCATGGAGACCAGGCGTAGGGGTCATAAGTGCTTTATCAGACAAGTGCCCAACTAGCTATGTTATATTACATGGTTAGTAAGAAACATCTTCCAGGGAGAATAGTTCCGTTAGGGGTTCCTTTCCCTGGGAGGCATGCCCTAAAGTGCATGTCCGGACTGTGAAAAGAGCAGAAAAAGCATCTGGGGGCAGATAAATAAGTAAGTAATAAATCATCTTTCAAGTCACCGACCGAATATTCCCTTAAGAACGCTAGCCTTCGGCTTCACCCAGTCTGAGGTACACATCCGGCTGACCCGGCAGTAACAATCGCAGAGGTGCTCCCTTTACCTCCTAGCCGAACAATCGGGAATGTAGGGGTAAGCACATGAGCCAGGCAACCCGGCTTGGCCAAAACTTAAGTCATATCGATGCATATAATGGTGAGTAAAAGGTACATGCGGAAGTATGACACATGTGTTGGGCATGAAGCCCGTATAAATAAGCTTCTGTTAAAGAAGCCCCCAGGTATAATGAGTGCGAGTGGCACCTCGAGTGTGTGTGAACAATGCGCAGATCAGCCCTCAAAGGCTTTTACTGAAAGAGAGAGGAGAAAGGAGGGAAACAAAAGACAGCGAAAAAAAATATGAAAGGTGGACGGAGGAAGGAGATGAACTCTGTGTCCGGCGCTAGGCATAGAATCTTCGGATACGGGCTGCGTTCCATGGGTTCGGCTCGAGTCGGTTGTCAGATGCGTTGTGTAGACGGTATGCACCACCGGTAAGGACTTGGTCGATGATGAAGGGACCTTCCCATTTGGGCTTAAGTTTGTCCTTTTTCTTGTCCGGCAGGCGTAGAACTAGCTCACCAACATTGTAAGTTTTGGCCCGTACTTCTCTGCTTTGATATCTTTGAGCCTGCTGCTGATAGAATGCAGAACAGGATTTTGCCACGTCGCGCTCCTCCTCTAAGGCGTCCAAACTGTCCTGCCGATCCAACTCGGCTTCTCTTTCTTTGTACATGCGCACGCGAGGTGAGTCATGAATGATATCGCAGGGCAAAACTGCCTCTGCGCCGTATACCATAAAAATGGTGTGAATCCGGTAGTGCGGTTTGGCATGGTCCGCAGCCCCCAGAGTACGGAGTCGAGCTCCTCTACCCAATGCATGTTAGATTCCGTGAGGGACCGCACTAATCTGGGTTTGATGCCGCTCATGATTAGACCATTTGCTCGTTCGACTTGACCGTTGGTTTGAGGGTGATAGACTGAAGCGTAGTCGAGCTTGATGCCCATGTTTTTGCACCAGAGTTTAACCTCGTCGGCCATGAAATTCGTGCCGTTATCAGTGATGATGCTGTGGGGGACGCTAGAACGGTGTACTAACCCAGATATAAAGTCTATCACGGGTACGGATTCTGCCGTTTTAACTGGCTTGGCCTCTATCCATTTGGTGAATTTGTCCACCATGACCAATAAGTATTTTTGCTTGTGGGTTCCCCCTTTAAGGGTCCAACCATGTCAAGCCCCCAGACCGCGAACGGCCAAGTGATGGGTATAGTTTTGAGGGCGGTGGGTGGCATGTGGCTTTGATTAGCAAAGAGCTGGCAACCGACGCATCGTTGGACTAAGTCCTGAGCATCTGCCCGGGCTGTCGGCCAATAAAATCCTATATGGAAGGCCTTGCCTACAAGGGCCCGGGCTGCGGCGTGGTGCCCGCCGAGTCCGGCGTGAATTTCAGCCAGGAGATTTCGCCCTTCCTCTTCGGAGATACACCTTTGAAGGACTCTGGTTGTGCTTTTCTTATAAAGTTCTCCCTCATGGACCTTGTACGCTTTAGATCGCCGAACTATGCAGTGGGTCTCATTTTGGTCTTCGGGAAGTTCCTGCCTAATTAAGTAGGCTAGGAATGGTTCCGGCCATGGGGCAATTACTGCCATTATTTCGTGGGCTGAAGGTGTTATTTCATTGGCTGAGCCACCGATTGTGTTAGAATGTTCCATGTTGGGTGGTGCAGTTGGTTCCGGGTTGTTATTTCCGGACTCCTCTTCCCATAATAGGGATGGCTTAAAGAGCCGCTCCAGGAAGATGTTTGGAGGGACGCGTCGCGTTTTGCGCCTATGCGTGCCAACACGTCTGCTGCCTGGTTATTATCCCGGGCTACATGGTGGAATTCGAGTCCTTCGAACCGAGCTGACATTTTTAGGACGGCGTTACGGTAGGCTGCCATTTTCGGATCCTTGGCGTCAAAGTCTCCATTTACTTGGGATATTGCGAGGTTTGAATCCCGCGCACCTCTAGGCGTTGAATACCCATGGAGATTGCCATCCGGAGACCATGTAAAAGGGCCTTGTATTCAGCTGCGTTGTTGGAGTCCGTGTACATTATTTGAAGTATGTATTGGACTGTGTCTCCGGTTGGGGACATCAAGACGACGCCAGCCCCCAAGCCAGCCAACATTTTGGAGCCGTCGAAATGCATGATCCAATTGGAGTATGCGCCGTACTCTTTAGGGAGTTTGGCTTCGGTCAATTTGGCGATGAAGCCAGCCAAAACTTGCAACTTTATAGCTCGCCGTGGTTTGTAGGTTATGTCAAATGGTAAGAGCTCAATGGCCCATTTTGCAATCCTGCCCGTCGCGTCGCGGTTGTTTATAATGTCGTTGAGAGGTACTTCGGAGGCCACTGTTATGGAACACTCTTGAAAGTAGTGTCGCAGCTTCCGGGATGCCATGAACACCGCGTACGCTATCTTTTGATAATGTGGGTACTGGAACTTGCATGGAGTTAAGACAGTGGATACGTAGTACACTGGTTTTTGAAGACGGAATTTGTGCCCTTCTGTTTCTCGTTCGACGACGAGTACCGCGCTGACAACTTGATGTGTTGCCGCGATATATAATAACATCGGTTCGCCCAGGTTGGGCGCGGCCAGGACCGGATTTGTTGCCAATATGGCCTTTATTTCTTCGAGTCCGGCCGTGGCAGCATCCATCCATTCGAAGTGTTCGGTGCGCCGGAGGAGGCGATAGAGGGGCAGTGCCTTTTCTCCCAAACGGGAGATGAAGCGGCTTAGAGCCGCCACGCATCCAGTTAGTTTTTGTATTTGTTTGAGGTCTTTTGGGATATCCAATTGTGACAGAGCTCGGATCTTGGCTGGGTTTGCTTCAATTCCTCTACCGGATACAATGAAGCCCAAGAGCTTTCCGGCTGGTACGCCGAAAACACATTTTTCCGGGTTGAGCTTAATGTCATATGCTCGGAGGTTGTCGAATGTAAGCCTCAAATCGTCTACTAGAGTTTCGACGTGTTTGGTCTTAACGACCACATCGTCTATGTATGCCTCCACTGTTTTGCCTATCTGGGTAGCCAGACATGTCTGAATCATGCGCTGATATGTTGCGCCGGCGTTTTTGAGTCCGAAGGGCATTGTGTTGAAGCAGAATGGTCCGTATGGAGTAATGAATGCCGTTGCGGCCTGGTCTGTTTCCGCCATCTTGATTTGATGGTATCCGGAGTATGCGTCGAGGAAGCACAATGAATCGTGCCCTGCGGTAGCATCGATGATTTGGTCGATGCGGGGGAGGGGGAAAGGATCCTTTGGACAGGCCTTGTTAAGGTCTTTGAAATCGACACAAAGGCGCCAGGATTTGTCCTTTTTTGGTACCATTACCAGGTTTGCTAGCCAGTCCGGATGTTTTATATCTCTGATGAATCCGGCTTCTAAGAGTTTGGCTAGCTCTTCTCCCATTGCCTGTCTTTTGGGTTCGGAAAATCGCCGAAGAGCCTGTTTGACTGGCTTGAATCCTTTTAGGATATTTAGGCTGTGTTCTGCCAGCCTGCGTGGGATTCCTGGCATATCTGAAGGGTGCCAGGCAAAAATGTCCCAATTTTCCCGAAGGAATTCTCGTAGTGCGGCTTCTACATCAGGGTTTAATTGTGCCCCAATGGAGGCCGTCTTTGTGGGGTCCGTTGGATGGACCTGGAATTTGACTATTTCGTCTGCTGGTTTAAAAGAGGTGGACTTAGATCTCTTATCGAGTATCACATCGTCCCTATTCACCGTGGAGCGCAGCGCAGTGAGTTCCTCTGCCGCTAGGGCTTCGGATAGTGCCTCTAGGGCTAGTGCGGCTGTCTTATTTTCAGCGCGGAGTGCTATATCTGGATCACTGACAAGAGTGATGATTCCATTGGGCCCGGGCATTTTAAGCTTCATGTACCCGTAATGGGGTATAGCTTGGAAAATTGTGAATGCCTCTCGCCCTAACAAGGCGTGATATCCGCTGCCGAACGGGGCCACTTGGAACGTGACCTCCTCGGACCTGTAATTGTCCGGTGAGCCGAACACTACATCTAGTGTGATTTTTCCTGTGCAGCGTACTTCCCGACTAGGGATTATTCCTCTAAAGGTTGTGCTGCTTCGCTCAATGCGGCTCCAGTCTATTTCCATTTTTTGGAGGGTTTCCTCGTAGATGAGGTTTAATCCGCTGCCGCCATCCATGAGTACCTTGGTAAGACGAAAGCCGTCCACTATCGGACTGAGGACCAATGCGGCTGGTGCTCGGGCTGTTCGGAATTTAGGTTCGTCGCTGGCATTGAAGGTGATAGCCGTGTCGCTCCATGGATTTGTTGTTGCTACTTGGTAGACTTCGGCGAGGCTGCGGATTGTTCGTTTCCGCATATTATTTGATGCGAAAGTCTCGAAGACTGTTAATACCGTACTGGTACTGTTGGGCTGGTTACCCGGGGCTAGAAAACCTTCGCCACTTTTGGCCACCTGCCGTAGTATCCAACATGCTCGAAGGCTATGTGTTGGAGTGGCGCCCTCTGTACTATGGATTTTACAGGGTCCGTTGAGCCATCCCTCCAGTACGGTTCCGTGCCCTTTAGGGGGTTTTTGCTTTTTGGTTTTTGACCCAGGTGCTTGAGTATGACGCACCCTTTTATTTCGAACTAGGGTTATGTTCAGGGCCGGATTGTCCCAAAACCTGGTTTCGGTTTTCCAGGCACTCTCCATCGCACAGTATTTTTGTACTATGGTCGCCAGGTCGGCGAAGCGTGTAACTTCGCGACGACTTATGGCGTTCATGATTCCCTTGTCCGTGCAATTGTTGCAGAAAATTGAGATTGCGCTTTCCTCACGGCAGTCCTTTATCCTGTCCATAACCAGGAGGAATCTGGCCCAGTAATGATGTACTGTTTCATCGGGCTCTTGCCGTATTTGAGATAGATCGCTTATGTTTGGGTGGGCGGGCGGAATTAAATTCGGAACCCCGCCCAATCTGAGGCTCAAAGGCCGAGAAGTTTCCGGATTTGGAAGCTTGGATTGCTGGATGTTATCCAACAAATCTGGTCGATGCCTGACTTTAGGTTCAGTACTTGATTGACGTCCGTCCCTCCGCGGGAATCCGGCATGGAGGGATCGGGAATCCGGACATAACTGGTCTTTAACATAGAAGAAGAGTCGCCGCGTTGTTCCTCTACCACAACAACGTGGTGGGTAGCCTGGGGAGAGTTAATTTCTCTCAGATCGGTTTTAAGCCCAATCTGATCGTAGTCTGTAGCGACTCCCAGGGCGGCGATGCGATCCAAGAGCTCATTTACGGAGGAGAGCTCCATCGGATCTAGCTGCTCGGTGAATTCCAAGTTGACGTGAAGATCGCTTTTGATGACCTGAGAGGTCATTGTCGGAGCGGTGGCCGAACAGGCGGTCATAAGAAAACCACCTAGCCGGATAGTTTGGCCGGTGGCCAAAGCTCCCTTGGCGACGGCGCCGTCTTTAAAGACGGGAAAAGGCATCCCTCCTGATTGCCACGGCACAGAGGAACTCTCAATGAAAGCACCAATGTCGGTGTCAAAACCGGCGGATCTCGGGTAGGGGGTCCCGAACTGTGCGTCTAGGCGGATGGTAACAAGAGACAAGGGACACGTTGTTTTACCCAGGTTCGGGCCCTCTTGATGGAGTTAAAACCCTATGTCCTGCTTGATTGATATTGATGATGTGGGTATTACAAGAGTAGATCTACCACGAGATCAAGGAGGCTAAACCCTAGAAGCTAGCCTATGGTATGATTGTTGTTCGTCCTACGGACTAAAACCATCTGGTTTATATAGACACCGGAGAGGGCTAGGGTTACACAGAGTCGGTTACAATGGTAGGAGATCTACATATCCGTATCGCCAAGCTTGCCTTCCACGCCAAGGAAAGTCCCATCCGGACACGGGACAAAGTCTTCAATCTTGTATCTTCATAATCTTGAAGTCCGGCTGATGATGATAGTTCGGCTATCCGGACACTCCCTAGTCCAGGACTCCCTCACCGGTTCCCTCCACTCATTTAAATCATGTTGGTCCTCCTCCTAAGATTATGAAAAATGAGGATTTTGACTCTTGGGTCTATCGCTTTAAACATCATTTAAATCATGTTAATACTAATCTTTGGAGAATCATTGAGCAAGGTTTCTATCCGCATGACCCACGCAACTTCACCCCTAGAGAAGCCGCGGACCATCAATTCAACAAGAATGCTCTCTTCATCATCCAAGATGCAATTCCATCCGAAGATATTGCGCATCTCCGACCATTCACCATGGCCAAGGAAGCATGTCACCATGTTGTTTCCATTTACAAGGGAAGCACAAGCATTCAACACTCCAACTATGAAGTGGTGCAAGATGAAGCCGATGAGTTTGCAATGAATGAAGATGAAGAACCTAGCGAGCTTTACCGGAGATTAACCACTCTCGCGGTCTCACTCCGAGATCATGGGAGCAAGGATGCAGATGACAATTTGGATCAAGCGCAAGTTCCTCAAGGCCATGATGCCTTACCACAAGGCCATGTCCTTCGTCATCCTTCAAAGGCCGGACTTCCACACCTTGACCTCAAGTGAAGTGTTGGATGAGTTTCTGGCGATGAGGATCTTGGACAAGACCGCTGTCGGTGTCAAAACCGGCGGATCTCGAGTAGGGGGTCCCGAACTGTGCATCTAGGCGGATGGTAACAGGAGACAAGGGACATGATGTTTTTACCCAGGTTCAGGCCCTCTCGATGGAGGTAAAACCCTACTCCTGCTTGATTAATATTGATGATATGGGTAGTACAAGAGTAGATCTACCACGAGATCAGAGAGGCTAAACCCTAGAAGCTAGCCTATGGTATGATTGTTGTCCGTCCTACGGACTAAAACTCTCCGGCTTATATAGACACTGGATAGGGCTAGGGTTACACAGAGTCGGTTACAATGGGAGGAGATCTACATATCCGTATCGCCAAGCTTGCCTTCCACGCCAAGGAAAGTCCCATCCGGATACGGGATGAAGTCTTCAATCTTGTATCTTCATAGTCCAGGAGTCCGGCCAAAGGTTATAGTCCGGTCATCCGGACACCCCCTAATCCAGGACTCCCTCAGTAGCCCCTGAACCAGGCTTCAATGACGACGAGTCCGGCGTGCAGATTGTCTTCAGCATTGCAAGGCGGGTTCCTCCTCCGAATACTTCATAGAAGATTTTGAACACAAGGATAGTGTATGGCTCTGCAAAATAAGTTCCACATACCACCATAGAGAGAATAATATTTGTATAAATCTAATCTGCTGACGTATTCCGCAGCGTGATACCACGCCACGGCCAAGCCTTTATTCGAATCGTTTTACTGTCCCACCTCAGCGCGTTTAGCGAGGTGGTTTCCTTGGCACGTCTCGTCGAAGCAGAGATCGTGTCCCCTTATTCCGGGATTCTCATCAATACGGGCGTGGGTAACCTAACCGTGCCTGTTGGTATATCTCTTCAATCAAAGGCGAGTCCCAAACGGTCACGGGGAGGGCTCTTGGTATTCAATCTCTTTATAAAGAGACCAAGGCCCGACTCCTTTCTTTCAATCTCAATCAAATCCGCCTCTCACCTCGAGTTCCAACACCCAAAGCTCCATATTCAGGCGCTTCGGACCTCCGATGATGTCTGGCTCCGACTTTCAAGGCTGGTGGATGCCTTCTTCCGTTACGGAAGAAGACGTGTTAAAGCTAAGAGATGCCAGGTATCTAACCGGCGAAATTTCGCATAGGCTGCCCGCTCAAGGGAAGGTTATTCCCACTCCCAAGCCTGGTGAGAGCGTGGTGTTCGCGTCTCACTTCTTTCAAGGACTAGGCTTCCCGATGGACCCCTTCGTGAGGGGGCTCATGTTTTACTACGGGCTGGAATTTCACGACTTTGCTCCGGAGTCCATCCTCCGTATCTCATCGTTCATTGTCGTGTGCGAGGCCTTCCTCCATATTACTCCTCACTTTGGATTGTGGCTTAAGACCTTCAAAGTAGAGCCGAAGATGATCGAGGGGTAGCACGCAGAGTGTGGAGGTGCTGTTATAAGCAAGATTGCCGATGCTCCATGGCCCGAGGGCTCTTTTCAAGAGGAGTTCAGCTTATGGCAACGAGAGTGGTTTTATATCACAGCTCCCAGGGGCACCAAATGGGTGGCGCCACCTGCCTTTCGCTCGGGTCCCCCACCACAGCTAGCGTCATGGGTCAATAAAGGGCTTAACTGGGGGCCGTCCAAGGACGTGCCCTTGTTGCAGGGCCGCATTCGAGATCTCCTAGAAAGAGATATCAATCTGGCCGTAGTGATGCAAGTTATGTTGATTCGCCGCATCCTGCCTTGCAAACGTCGCCCCCTCCGCCTATGGGAGTTTAATCCGGAAGGACCACAAGCCCTCCAACATTTTGTGGGCGTGACGCCCATGGAGATGTACAAATTGTTCTTCGGATCACAAGCAATGTGTCCGGACTCGTCCGAGGACGTGGATCTGAGCTGCAATCGCCCAGATACTCAAGTAAGTAGCCATGTATCCAGACACGCTATCCGTATATTTATCATAAAATTGCCCTTAAAAGAGCTGTCCCTTAAACAGGAGTGGATGTCGAAAGCAAAGCTAATCAGGTGTCCGGCCCCCCTCCCCGAGACCACGCCGGATCCCGTGTTAACCAGGATGCTGGAGGTTGTGCCTTTGGAAGAAGGCGAAGAGGGGAGCAAGGAAGCTACCGCCTCCCCGAAGGAGGCTGTTAGGAAAGGAGGAATCGAGAATTCCTCTAACCAGGGGAAGAAGAGGACCGCCTCTGAAGACCCGGAGGCCATGGTCCCAAAGCGGGGGAAGAAATCTTTGTTAGAGGGTCCGGCACCGGGGAGTGCCTCGGTCGCATTGCGCCCCCAAGGGGATCAGCTCTCCAGCGAGCCGTAAGTAAAGAGGGGGGTTTTAAAATGAAATACATCCCTGTTCTATATTTGAGGAAGATAACCGAAATTTTACCTTGTAGTTCGGATCACAGCCCTTCTCAGCAGAGCTCATCTTCAGGGGATCTTCGTTCGAAGATGATGGAGAGCAGAACGCCTCCCCCTGCCTACCGCCTTGCGAGGCGGGCGACCCTGAGCTGGAAGGCAGTCGTATGGCCCCCAAGGCACTCCGTGTCTGGCCTTCGAAAAAGGCCATCGGATGAGTCCGGCACCGTCCGGTGCACGGTCGGAGGAGCTGAAGGATCTGCTCGGGCGAGCGTCTATCTCAGAAGAACACCGTGCATTGATGGATACGGTGATTGGAAGGATTTCATTGGTGGAGAGCGGGTTGTACGAAGCCGTCAGGAGTTTATTGACAGGTTTTCAGGTACGCGAAATGATGTACCTTTTGACAGATCCACATATATAAGATGCGCCCTGTATAGATAGTAGCCCCTGAGACTCTGTGTGTTGTCAAAAATGACAGCGCGCTGAGGATTATAATCCCAGGTATAATATGTCGCCTTTCCTATGTAGGTGGCGAAGTGTTCGGTGGCTAGCCGGACTGATGAATTTGCCGAGCTAAAGCGGCAACTTGACGTGGCAGATGCCGACATCGGGCTTGTCAACAAGCGGCTGGACGAGGCACAAGGTATGTAATGTCTCCGAAGACACCAGGTAAGAGGAGCTTGATGCCCGTACCTTACAACATGTGTGCTTGATGCAGATGGTGCCGCTGTCATGGAGAACCTTCGGGCGGAACTTGCCCGAGCCAAGGAGCTGGCCAGGAAAAGCGATGCGGCTGCCTTAAAGGCGGCTGAAGAGCTGAAAGCCGAACAGGCTGCTCATTGCCAAAGCAAGAAGGAAATGGCCGAGATGGCTGTAAAGTTGAAGAATGCTGCCGACCACTGCAAGCTTCTTGAAAAAGAAGATCGGGTGGCACAGAAGGACCTAGAGAAGGTCACTACCGAGGCCAAGGATACTCGCTCTACGATGAGAGCTATGAAGGAGGAGCTACATCAGGCCGGAGATATCACGACTGGAAAGCCCTTTATGCTGCGGATGAAGTTCGAGGATCCTAAGTATGCTCCGTTGGACCGGAAGTGGAGTGCGGTGAACACTTATGTAGACTTGGCGGCGAGTGCCGCGGACGCGGCCGAACACTTCAGCGATCAAAATGACCATGAAGTGGAAAGGCTTTCTTGGTCACAGTTCCATAATCCAGAGCGCCCACTTCCATTAACCGATCGTTTGGCCGCATGGCGGAACTGAATAGGTTATCCGGACTCGCCATGAAGTATGTCGTGAGTCATCTATGGCCGAAAAGGCCCGAGCCGAAGAGTTATTTTAGCTTGGTGCAGCAGTTCCTCGGTGCGGTGCCGCATACTAATGCAATGACGAGGTCAACATGCATAGAGGGTGCGCAGATGGCTCTTGCCCGTGTCAAGACATACTGGGCGGAGATGAAGGCCATTGTTGTTGCATCCCAAGATTCGGACGAGAGCCGAGTACCTGCCGAGCACTATTTTCAGGAAGTTCTGCAGGGCGCTCGTTTAATAGAGACACAGTGCTCGAAGGATGTTATGTTCAAATAACATGTATTATTGTAAAACAATGTTTCGATGGAATATAAAAGCTTTTTATACTTGTGCCTTCAAGAATTAGAATACCTCCTGTGTGACCGTTAATGTATATGTGTATATAACCTGAAAGATGGCAGTCTTTGGCTTCAGCCCCCACGCATATAATGCGGGGGTGTTCGCAGAAGGCGCATTTTCACACTTGATCCAACGTCTTGGTCCTATTAAGGAGGTGGTAGCGCAACGAACGAGGCAACCGGACTATAATGCTTTATCACTTTCACTTAGCCATAGGAGTTTGATAGTGGGGCTACTATATAGCCCCTAGGGGCACCCCGCTCACCCGAATTAGGGGCGCGTGTGTGCCTGGCCGGGAAACGGCCCTTCGTTATTGCGGAGGAATCCTAAATATTCCGTCGGGTCATCGAGTGGTTGACCAGTCTCACGCTATATCATGACAGTCAGTTTTCGGCTTTCTCTACTGAGGTGCTCGGCTGGCCAAACCGGGGCACAATCGCAATAGTTCTCCTGGTGCCGCCTTAGCCGATAGAGCGGAACATAAGGCAGCAAAACACAGGAGCCGGGCAAACCCAACATTTGACCAAAGACATGATTTGGAGCTGATGCATATAAGGCCAAACTCGTGACACTGAACACTCCCTAAGGTATTCGGTCTTTATGAAAACGGGCTCAACGACGCCCTTGGTAAGAAGCCCCTGGTGTCCAGGTACGCGCAAAATTCTGACGTGGCCACATGCCAAGACGCCAGCCTCCTCCTCGGTTATAACAAGAAACCGGGGGATGTATATCAATGAGACAGTAAAAAAGGTTTATGCAGGGTCTTAATCTGAAAAGAATCCTTGGAACGGGTCCCTACTGCACGTCTGCGCTTGTGTCTCCGTTGTGCCATATCCTGGACGGGTGTAGCACGGTGTTCATCTATAAAAGAGAGGAACTTAGTTGAAAAAGATCGTGCAAGAATCTATGTTATATTAAATAAACAAAGTATAATTCAGAAAATGGGTAGAATTGAGCTTTATTGTCTTTTGTTGTAAACGCGCGGAGCCCCTTGTACGGATGTATGCGGTAGTAAGCTCTTGTGTGCTTACGCCGGACTCGTCTAGCCATGTCCGGGGTCAGAACGACCTGTTTAGGTGCTTTGATTGGTGAAGCTGGTTTAGTGTGTGGCTGTCAAGGCAGCCGCACAGTCTTCCGCGCTCGAGGAACGCTCGATATTTCCCTTTAATGTGATGATGCCTCGCGGACCGGGCATTTTAAGCGTAAGGGATGCATAATGCGGTATTGCGTTAAAGCGGGCAAAAGCTTCGCGTCCCAGTAGTGCTTGATAGCTACTTGTAAATGGGGCGATGTGGAAGGTTAGCTTTTCGCGGCAGAAGTTGTCGGGGGAGCCGAACATAACTTCTAGCAGGAGAGAACCCGTACAATGGGTATCTGGGCCTGGCGTTACCCCTTGAAAGGAAGTGTTGCCATGGCGGATTTTTGCTGGGTTTATCCCCATTTTGTGGATGGTGTCCTGGTATAGCAGGTTTAGACCACTGTCGCCGTCCATTAGGACTTGTGTAAAGTGGAGTTCGTCAATTATCGGATCTAATATCAAGGCAGTCCAGCCTGCGTTCCGGATACTTCTAGAGTAATCCTGATGGTCGAAGGTGATTGGTTTTAGAAACCAGTGTCGGGACTCCTCTGGGACAGGTCGTATGGCGCGTATCTCTATAGGTGCCACTCTGTTTTTCCCTTTTGTCACGTGAAGTGAGTTTACGGTTTTGACTTCTTGTGGGAACTTCTTTTGTTCTCCGGTGCTCTGCTTGTGGGGTTCGTCATCGTCCTCGCTTGGTATGTCAAGCCCCTTGTGTTCGGCGTTGAGTTTGCCGGATTGCTTGAAGACCCAACAATCTCTGTGGGTATGGTTTGCAGGCTTCCCTGGAGTACTGCGGATTTGGCATGTTTTGTCCAAGATTTTGTTTAGGTTAGATAGCTCGTCCCTATTATCCTTGAGGGGCCGCTTTTTCTGATTCTGCCGAGAGCTTTTGAATCCAGCGTTGACTGCCGTGCTCTTCGGGCTATTTCCCTTGGTCCGGTGCTGGTCCTTGCTGCATTGCGGTTTCCCATTTCCATCCCTAACTCCGGATGTACTTGGATCGCTGGTACTGCTTCTTGCCAACCAGCTATCCTCTCCTGCGCAAAAGCGGGTCATGAGGCTTGTTAATGCGGCCATTGTTCTTGGCTTTTCTTGGCCGAGGTGTCTGGCGAGCCATTCATCTCGAACGCTGTGTTTGAAAGCTACTAAGGCTTCGGCGTCCGGACAGTCGACTATCTGGTTCTTTTTAGTAAGAAATCTGTTCTAGAGTTTTCGGGCTGACTCTCCGGGTTGTTGAGTTATATGACTTAGATAGTCTGCATTGGAAGGTCGAACATAGGTCCCTTGAAAATTTGCCCAAAAGCATCCTCGAGCTCTTCCCAACTTCCGATGGTGTTTTCGGGAAGGCTTTTAAGCCAATGCCGGGCTGGCCCTTTGAGCTTGAGGGGTAAGTATTCTATGGCGTGGAGGTCATCTCCTCTAGCCATGTGTATGTGGAGGATATAATCCTCAATCCAGACTCCAGGGTCTGTTGTTCCGTCGTATGCCTCTATGTTTATGGGCTTGAATCCCGCTGGAAACTCATGGTCCAGCACCTCATCGGTGAAACATAGGGGGTGTGCGGCACCCCTATATTTGGGTGTGCCATGATGTTCGGATACTTGTTGCGTTGCATTGCTTACTAGAGCTTGCTTTCTTGGCCCGTAGATAGACCTGGCTGGGCCGTCTTTTTGTTGCGAATCCTTGTGCGGATCACGTGCCGGCTTGTGTGTGTCGCCATTTGCCGCTCTATGTTGGCCATGGGGTTGTTTATCCGACCTGGTGGCTTCCTTATTTTTTGATTGCGGGGGCTCTAAGGCCTCCTCATCAAATTCCGGCAGTAATTTTCGCTTTGGATAGCTCTTTGTGTGGTGACTGTCGCCTTATTTGTCTGCGGTGCTGAGTACTTTGCCCCATCTAATTCTGAGTGCATCTTCCGCTGTTTTGAGCTTCCGCTTCTGCTTTTTCAGGCTACGCGCAGTGGCTACAAGCCTTTTGTGGAGGTTCTTCCGCTCCAGCAACTTGTCCGGCGTGCGGTCGTCCGGACTATTATCTTCGCCGGAGATGGGTTGTTTGGTTTGTTTACCCAAGTTGCCTTGTTCAGACGGTTGCTCGGTGGCATGTTCGTCGTCCGCCGGTTCGCCCTGCTCTATGGCTGGGTCTGTGTGGCTGCTGTCTTTGTCGAGGTGGGGTTTGGAGCGGCGCTTACGCTGCCGCTTTGACTGCTTTTCGAGGGAACAATCCCTCGTTGTGTCCCTTTGTTCCTCGTCGTCGTTTCTTTTAGGTGTGTCCACCATGTATACATCGTGAGATGAGGTGGTTGTCCAGTGCCCTATAGGCGTTGGTTCCTGTTTGTCTCCTACATCGTCGTCCGTACCATCGATGTCTTCGGAGTCGAAGTCGAGCAAGTCGGTTAAATCATCGATAGTGGCTATGAAATGGGTGGTGGGTGGGCTTTGAATTTCTTCGTCATCCGCATCCCATCCTTGCTGACCATAGTCCGGCCAGCGCTCTCTTGATAAAGAGAGAGACTTTAGTGAATTCAAAATGTCGCCAAAGGGCGAGTGCTGAAAGATGTCCGCGGCGACGAACTCCGTGATCGGCGCCCAATCGGGTTCGATCGGCAAGGGTGCGGAAGGTTCGGAGTCCGGAAAAGAGTCCGACACCTTGGAGTCACGAGCTTCGCAAAGGACAAGGCTGGTATTCGGCTCGATCGTCGTAGAGATTGCAGCCCCCCAGGCGGTGTCCAACCACCCGTCCTCGATTGGCGCAGTCGGCTCCGAGCTAAGGGTCGAAGTGGACACTGGTGCGGCCTCCTGGGCACTGTTCGGCGGTAGAGCTAGATCATGCCCATCGTGACAGTGCGGCGCGCTCGGCTGTGGCTTGAACCCGTCGAAGATCAAGTCTCCGTGGACGTCAGCCGTGTAGTTCAAACTTCCAAATATGACCTGATGGCCAGGGGCATAGCTTTTGATCTGCTCCAGATGGCCAAGCGAATTGGCCCACAGGCAAAGCCGCTGCATACGAAGATCTGTCCGGGGAGAAAAGTCTCACCCTGGATCGCATCGTTGTTGATGATCAGAGGAGCCATCGGGCCTAAAGATGACGACACAGAGGAACTCTCAATGAAAGCACCAATGTCGGTGTCAAAACCGGCGGATCTCGAGTAGGGGGTCCCCAACTGTACGTCTAGGCGGATGGTAACAGGAGACAAGGGACACGATGTTTTTACCCAGGTTCGGGCCCTCTCGATGGAGGTAAAACCCTACTCCTGCTTGATTAATATTGATGATATGGGTAGTACAAGAGTAGATCTACCACGAGATCAGAGAGGCTAAACCCTAGAAGCTAGCCTATGGTATGATTGTTGTCCGTCCTACGGGCTAAAACTCTCTGGTTTATATAGACACCGGAGAGGGCTAGGGTTACACAGAGTCGGTTACAATGGGAGGAGATCTACATATCCGTATTGCCAAGCTTGCCTTCCACGCCAAGGAAAGTCCCATCCGGACACGGGACGAAGTCTTCAATCTTGTATCTTCATAGTCCAGGAGTCCGGCCAAAGGTTATAGTCCGGTCATCCAGACACCCCCTAATCCAGGACTCCCTCAACTGCCAACAATGCGGTGTTGCATTCTCAAAGATAAAAGAAGCCCAACCTTGCCTTGAAGGCCAAGGCTAGTGTGGAAGAGGAGGATAAAGAAGAAGATGAGGAGAGCAACCCCGAATACACGAAATATGATTATCATGAGCACATGGCTCTCGCGTCAAGGCAATTTTGGAGCAAGAAGAACTCAAGGCAAAATTTCAACAAGAAAAACTCAAGTGGCTTCAAGGGCAAGCAACATGTGAGAACATGTTACAATTGTGGCAATGTGATCCACTTTGTTGTGGAGTTCCCTTACGAGAAGCGGGAAGACAATGGTGGCAAGCTCATCCGAAAAGACAAAGCCAAATCCTTCCCTAACAAGAACAATTTCACCAAGAAGACTCTGACCAAAGGGTTGGTGGCACAAGAAGAGTACAATGAAGATGATGATGATGATGGAGATGGTGAAGCCATGGCCATGGCCTCCATTGCCATTGCCACAACCCCACGGGTGTCTCTCTTTGATTCACCCAACGAGAACATCATCGCCAAGTGCCTCATGGCCAAAGCCACCAACAAGGTAACCCCCAACATCAAAACTACCATCATTACTAATCCTTCCTTGATGGATTGCATTTATGAAAGTGAGGGGTCTAATGAGGAAGTGAATGAATTTGAGTCTTTTATGAGTAAGCTCAAGGGCAAATACAAGAAGCACTTCGTTGCTCTCTTGGAACAACTTGGTGAAGCCAATGACATGATCGAGGCTCATGAAGAAACCATCTCTAAGTCGTGACTATGCCGATGAGATATCAGATCTTTCTAATGTGCTTGAGGAAGAGCGTGCTCATCGTTTAGCTCTTGAGGAGTCACACAATGAGTACCATGCTAAATTAAATAAAGATCTTGATCATGCTCTTGTTGTATCTCGTGTGCTCGATTCTGAGAAGGATAAACTTGGGGTTGACCATGCTAGACTCAAGGAGGAGTTTGATATACTTTACAAGGCTCACAAGGCCTTGAAGGGTGCTCATGCTAGCCTCAAGGAGTCTCATGATCAACTCCAAGTGAAGCTAACCAAGGAGAAAGCCACTTTTCCTCATATGGTCTTAATTGATAATGCAAATGCTACTAACTTGTGTTGTGAGCATGTGCATCTTGTGGGGGAAAAAGCCAAGTTGAAGGAGCAACTTGAGAAAGGCCTTGTGTCTTGCATACAAGGTGAGAAGAATCTAAACGACCTTTTGAGCAATCAAAAGGAAGTTGTGGCCAAGGAGGGAGTTGGGTTCGCACCCAAGTCCAAAAACAAGAATAAGAATGACAAGGCCAAACAACCTCCTCCTCTCAAGCAAACTTTTGTGAAGGAGGGAGAGGGTGCTTCTAAGGAGAATAAGGACAATGTGAATGGTGGTGATGTCAAGAAGGGAAATGCCAACCATTCCAACAAAGCCGGTGACTTTAACCCATCTTATGTGTTATGCCGTGCTAGTGATGGGCATGTTTATGCTAAATTTGCTGGTTCTCCTTATGAGTACATTGAATGGTCTATTTGGGTTCCTAAGACCCTTGTTACTAACATCAAAGGACCCATTACAAAATGGGTACCTAAAACCAAGCATTGATCTCTTGTAGGTGTTTGCTTCTGTGGGGGATCATGGTTGCTCGATAGTAGAGCCAAAAATCATATGACCGGAAGCAAGGACTTGGTGGTGGACGTACACAAGATTCCATCTATGCCCATCAATGTCGAGTGGGGTGATGCCTCGTCTTCCAAGGTATTGGGTCTTGGCAAGGTTGTCATTTCTCATGATCTCACAATCGACAAAGTCATGCTTGTTGAGTCCCTTGCATACAATTTACTTTCCGTTCGCCAACTTGCACTCTTGGGCTTTGCGACATTATTTGATATTGATACCATGGCCCTCTTGTGGAGCAAGACTCTTAAAGTAGCCTTTGTTGGGCATGTCGAGAACGGTCTTTATGTGATTAACTTTTCGGAGTGACCCACTAAGACCGCAACATGCCTAATGGCTAAAGTTGATGTGGGGTGGCTATGGCATCGCCGTCTAGCCCATGTCAATATGAGATCTTTGCAAAGTATTCTCAAGGGGGACCATGTATGTGGACTAACAAACGTTAGCTTTGCCAAAGATCGTACTTGCAGTGCTTGTATCGAAGGAAAGCTACATGAGAAGGCTCACCCTCCCATGACTATCATCTACTCGAAGAGACCCTTGGAGATCCTTCACATGGATCTCTTTGGGCCTCCATCCTTTGATAGTCTTGGGGGTAGAAATTATTGCTTGGTGATTGTCGATGATTATTCAAGGTACACTTGGGTATATTTCTTCAAAAGGAAGAGCGAAACTCAATAGACCGTCATCGACTTTGCAAATGAAGCTCAACGTCAACACGATACAAAGATCTTGACAATAAGAAGTGACAATGGCACCGAGTTGGATGAGTTTCTTAGTGATGAGGGGACCAAGCATCAATATTCCGCACTATACACCCCTCAACAAAATGGTGTAGCAGAGAGGAAGAACCAGACATTGATGGATGCAGCAAGGACCATGATGGCGGAGTTCAAGTCTCCTTACAACTTTTGGGCCGAAGCCATCAACACCGCGTGCCATGCATCAAATCGGCTCAATCTCCACAAAGGCTTGAACAAGACTCCATATGAGATACTTACCGGTAACAAGCCCAACCTCAAGTACTTCCGGGTGTTCGGTTGTAAGTGTTTCATTCTCAAGAAAGGTGTTCGTTTGTCTAAATTTGAGGCTAGAGCTCATGAGGGCATATTTTTTGGTTATGCTATAAACTCTCATGCTTACCGTGTCCTTAATAAGTCCCGTGGCGTGTAATGTGGAGTTTGATGAGAATAACGGCTCCCAAGTGGAGCAAAGTGGTACTTGTGATGTAGGTGATGAAATTCCTCCCCAAGCCATAAGAAGAATGTGTATTGGTCATATTCTACCCATTGAGGAAACCCTTGTGGCCGAAGGAGAAGGACAATGCTCCACTCAAGTGGATCCATCACCAACTCAAGACCCAAACGCTTCCAAAGAACAAAGTGAAGGCCCTCAATCAAGTGAACAAGATCAAGGGCAAGATCAAGGGCAAGATCAACCGCAAGATGGTGGTGAACCAACAAGTGATGCCCAAGGCAAGTTCTCCCCTCTGAGCAAGTTCAATAGCAAGCTCAAGATCAAGAACAAGCTCAAGATGACGCCCAAGATGATCAAGTTTCCTCTCCTCATCTCACTCCTGAGGGGGAATTGGAGCATCGTGCCGCTAAGATTGCCTCCAAGCTCACAACCAAAGATCATCTCATGACAAATTTGCTTGGAAGCCTAAGAAAGGGGGTAAGGACTCGTAGACAATTATCAAACTATTGTGAACATCATGCGTTTGTTTCTTGTGTCGAACCCCATAAGGTCTATGAGGCACTCAAGGATTCGGCTCAATGCCATGCATGAGGAACTCAACAACTTCGAGCACAACAAGGTGTGGAGATTGGTACCAAGGCCATTGGGGGACCATAATGTCATTGGAACCAAGTGGATATTCAAGAACAAGCAAGATGCTCATGGGATTATTGTTCACAACAAGGCTCTTTTGGTAGCACAAGACTACTCCCAAGTCGAGGGTATAGACTATGGTGAAACCTTTGCTCCTGTTGCTCGCCTTGAATCTATCCGTTTGTTGATTGCTTATGCTTCTCATCATAACTTCAAGCTGCAACAAATGGATGTGAAGAGTGCTTTTCTTAATGGTCCTATTAATGAGTTGGTGTATGTCAAACAACCCCCTGGGTTCGAGGATCCCTATTTCCCCGATCATGTGTACTAACTCGACAAGGCACTCTACGGCCTTAAACAAGCCCCACGTGCATGGTATGAGCATCTTACCGAGTTGTTGCAAGATCATGGGTTTGAAATTGGGAAAATCGACCCCACTCTTTTTTACTAAGAAGGTCAAAGGGGAGTTGTTTGTATGCCAACTATATGTTGATGATATTATCTTTGGTTCCCCTAACAAAGCTTTCAATGACGAATTTGCCACTCTCATGACCTCAAAGTTCAAGATGTCCATGATGGGAGAGTTGAACTTCTTTCTCGGGTTCGAAATCAAGCAAAGAAGAGAAGGAACGTTCATCAACCAAGCCAAATACACTCAAGACATGCTCAAGAGATTCAAGCTAAGTGATGTCAAGCCAGCTTCCACTCCAATGCCCGTCAAATGCCAACTTGACATAGATCCCAATGGTAAAGCGGTGGATCAAAAGGTATATCGCTCCATGATTGGCTCCTTGCTTTACCTTTGTGCATCTAGACCGGATATCATGTTAAGTTTGGGAATTTGTGCACGGTTTCAAGCCGCACCTAAGGAAAGCCACTATGTGGCGGTCAAGCGAATCTTTCAATATTTGGCTCATACCCCAAACCTTGGCTTGTGGTACCCAAGAAGAGCCAACTTCAACCTTTTGGGCTATTCAGACTCAGATTGGGCGGGAGACAGAGTGGATAGCAAGTCCACCTCCGGAGGGTGCCAATTACTTGGTTGCTCTTTGGTGAGTTGGTCTTCTAAGAATCAAAGTTGTGTGTCTCTCTCGTCCATCAAAGCGGAGTATGTGGCTGCCGGTAGTTGTTGTGCTCAACTTCTATGGATGAGGCAAACTTTGAAGGATTACGGTGTCATTTGTGATGAAGTGCCTCTTTGGTGTGATAACGAAAGTGCCATCAAGATCTCTCTCAACCCCGTGCAACACTTCAAGACGAAGCATATTGAGATTCGGTATCACTTCATCCGGGATCACATTAGGCGAGGGGAGATCAAGCTCAAGTATGTCAACACTCATGATAACCTTGCAGATATTTTCATGAAGCCCTTGGATGAAGCAAGATTTCACGAGTTAAGGCATGAACTAAATATCATTGATTCGAGCAATGTAGCTTGAACTCTTGCACATCCCACCATAATCAACTTGACATCTTGCTTAGATGTAGGCATGGACATAGGGGGAGTGTTGTTCTCTCAATGAACTCTCCCTCCGCCCATTATGCATAAATTGATCAAGTCTTTCACATTAGCCATTTTTTATGGTACTTGTGCTTCAAAGATGAGTTTTGGTCATGGGCTCAAGGTTAAAATGTTCGTGGTGCCATACCTCCTGACTCAAACATAGGTGGCCTCGGCCACCGCCCTCTCTTAGAGAGAAGTGTGTTTCTTGTCTTCTCTTTAGTGTTTTTCCGCCTGTTTGTTTGCTCTCTCTTCTCGTCGGTTCTTTCTCCTTCTTGAGCTAAGCCCTTTTGTGTCTAGTCTTTGAGTTCGTGGCTGAGTGGTACTACCGCTGGTGGTGCGCGGTACTACCGCTGATGGTCTTCAAACGGGCCTTGGGGGTTATGTCGGGGCAGTGGGAGTTTTCTTTCTCCCCCATACCCATTCGCACAACCCACTCATCCTCTTCGTCTCGCCAACGCCGACTCGCCGTGGGAGGGCTTCGGCGGGCCACCATCTCCGAGCCGTCCCTCTCCATTTCCTTCGGTGGAGTCGATCCCCACCTTGTCCTCTTGCCATGGATGCCGGTATTACCCCTGTTCCCGTTCTCTCTATGCCTAGGTTTCAAATCTAGACTTTAGGGGCAATAGGCGTTGCATTTCTCGATTTTTGGCTAAATCAAGGCTTGAGTAGGATGGAGAAGGCGTCTAGACTGTTTGGATTGGTATTTGGTAGGATTATTTTTTAATTTGGCATCCCGGTAGTGCCGGATTTGTCCACGGCAGTAGGGAACCGCTGTTCCCCTGCCTGGAGCAGCACTACCGCTCCCCTCGAGCGGTACTACTGCTCGGGCGGTACTGCCGCTTCCTGATTGCGGTACTACTGTTGGATGCCCACTTCCATCATACTCGTACAATATCTCAATCCATGTTGCTTTGTTTGGTGGCTTATGATCTTTCTTTCATGTTGTTTTTTCTGCCCGTGTGTTTGGTTCTAGGTGATGGCCCTTCTGAGCAGCATGTCCACCGTGTCAACCCCGGGCGTTCAACTTCAAAGTGCTATCGCACCTCTGAGACAGCGGCTGCATCCTCAAGTGTTCAACCCCCTTCTCAGCACAAGAATACTATTGCAAACAAGCCAAAGCCTAGGGCAAGACTGTGACAGAGATGAATGCTAAGGAGTTCTGGGAAAGGCATCGCCGCAACCCCTACGCGGAAGATCAAGAACTCACTTTGGTTAACCGCCCGTTCTGGAACCACTTTCAGTTTGCCATCTACTTTGATGTGATCAAATCAAAGAATAATCTCTATTTTGATGTGCTCCATCGACATTGATGTTATGGAGAAGGATCCTGCTTACTTTGGTGAAGCCCTTTAGATGTTTTCTTAGCTGAACATCCTCAGGATCATGCAATTCAACAAGGACTTTGATGTTGATTTGGTGGCTCAGTTTTATGCCATGGTCCATCTTGGAACTGATGAGGAAAGGACTCTGACTTGGATGACAAATGGAAAGCTGCTTTCTGTCAAGTGGAAGGCCTTCATGGAGTTACTTTCGGTTGAGGATCAAGGACTTGAGAACCCAGTTGGCTTTCGCCCTCACCGCAATGCAACTTCCACTCACAAGCAAGCTCTCTGGCCCTACTGTACTTTGAAGATTCACTCCGTGACTCAGACGGAGACCTATGAGTTGCCTGCTCTTATGGACATCCTTCATCGCATCTTCCGAGAGACTCTCTTCCCTCGTATTGGCAACTTGGATATGGTTCACTCATTTCTCGTGCACATGCTTATCTTTTGCCAGCGTGAGAAGGAGGAAAACGCTGTAGAATCCTTGGATATCTCTCATGTCATGTGGTCCGAACTAATCTCAGCCATCTCTGAGCGCAAGTGCCCTATCTATGGTCCGTTCATCATGTTGCTAATTGAGAAGGCTTGGGCGCGCGTTTATCCTAATGTTGTGCTGGAGACTGGAGAGTTAGTCTCTCCTGATATCAAGCCTTTGAGGAAGAAGGAGAACTGGGGAACCCCGGCTCCTAAGTCTGGGATTCCATCTGGAGCTGCTGACATGGAGATAGAGGGTGAGGCTGATGTTGACGATGATGCGGATTATGAGCCCTCTGGAGTGGAGCCCTCATGGGCAGAGAAGATCAAGCGCAAGATGAAGAAACTCTTCTGCATGGAGTCTCATGGACAGTATATGGCTCATGTTTCTGAGAAGAAGGCCCGAAGCCGTCACAAGGAGCTCATGTGTCAGTTAGGTGCAACAGTTGCTAGTGGATCTAAGGGAAATATCACCGATGAGGAGGAGTGGGTTCAGCAGCACTGCCCGTGGACCGATTCAGACACCGAGCAGTTTCCTACCAATGACGGCGGTGTAGACGATCCCGCTGGGATGTGATTCTAGAGATCCTCAGTTTGCTATCACCTGGAGCTGTAGCAACACTTTTTGCCTTTTTGGTGTCTCAATGCCAAAGGGGGAGAGAGTCTAGGGATGTGTCGTTGTCAAGTTGCGAGCGTGTGTTTGTGTGGCTTGTTTGCCTTGTCTTTCTTTCTCGTAAACTCTTTTCTCGTCCTTTTCCTTTGTTTGGTTTATGCTTGTGAGACCTGGTTCCCATTCATTTGGTGTGAGACATATGCTCCTTATCCCTTATTATCTATGGTTGTTGAGTACCTTGGTAGTATCTGAGTTGCATGCTTATCCTGTTATATACCTTGCTCACACCTACCCTTCTGCATCCAAGCTATATGTACTTTTACCTGTTGCTAATGTTGTTGGACTATAAAATATAGGGGGAGTGTTGATCCTATTGTGTGTGTGATGTCTACTACACAACCTTCTTCTTGTAGACGTTGTTGGGCCTCCAAGTGTAGAGGTTTGTAGGACAGTACTTCCCTCAAGTAGATGAACTAAGGTTTATCAATTCGTGGGAGGCGTAGGATGAAGATGGTCTCTCTCAAACAACCCTGCAACCAAATAACAAAGAGTCTCTTGTGTCCCCAACACACCCAATACAATGGTAGATTGTATAGGTGCACTAGTTCGGCGAAGAGATGGTGATACAAGTGCAATATGGATGGTAGATAAAGGTATTTGTAATCTGAAATTATAAAAACAGCAAGGTAGCAACTGATAAAAGTGAGCATAAACGGTATTGCAATGGTAGGAAACAAGTCCTAAGGTTCATACTTTCACTAGTGCAAGTTCTCTCAACAATAATAACATAACTGGATCATATAACTATCCCTCAACATGCAACAAAGAGTCACTCCAAAGCCACTAATAGCGAAGAACGAATGAAGAGACTATGATAGGGTATGAAACCACCTCAAAGTTATCCTTTTTGATCTATCTATTCAAGAGTCCGTAGTAAAATAACATGAAGCTATTCTTTCCGTTCAATCTATCATAGAGTTCATACTAGAATAACACCTTAAGACACAAATCGACCAAAACCCTAATGTCACCTAGATACTCCGTTGTCACCTCGAGTATCCGTGGGCATGATTATAAGATATGCATCACCAAATCTCAGATTCATCTATTCAACCAACACAAAGTACTTCAAAGAGTGCCCCAAAGTTTCTACCGGAGAGTCAAGACGAAAACGTGTGCCAACCCCTATGCATAGATTCCCAAGGTCACGGAACCCGCAAGTCGATCACCAAAACATACATCAAGTTGATCACGTGAATATCCCATTGCCACCACAGATAAGCACGGCAAGACATACATCAAGTGTTCTCAAATCCTTAAAGACTCAATCCGATAAGATAACTTCAAAGGGAAAACTCAATCCATTACAAAAGAGTGGAGGGGGAGAAACATCATAAGATCCAACTATAATAGCAAAGCTCGCGATACATCAAGATCGTGCCATAGAGAGAACACGAGAGAACACAAGAGAGAGAGAGAGAGAGAGAGAGAGAGAGATCAAACACATAGCTACTGGTACATACCCTCAGCCTCGAGGGTGAACTACTCCCTCCTCGTCATGGAGAGCGTCGGGATGATGAAGATGGCCACCGGTGAGGGATCCCCCTCTGGCAGGGTGCCGGAACAGGGTCCCGATTGGGTTTTGGTGGCTACAGAGGCTTGCAGCGGCGGAACTCCCGATCTATCTTCTCCTTCGATGTTTTCGGGGTATATGGAGATATATAGGTGAAAGAAATCGGTCGGGGGATGCTCGAGGGGCCCATGAGACAGGGTGGCGTGCCCAGTAGGGGGGGGTGCCCCCCACCCTCGTGGCCTCCTCGAAGCTTCCCTGGCTTGCACTCCAAGTTCCCTGGATTGCTTCTGTTCCAAAAATAAGTTTCCCAAAGGTTTCATTCCGTTTGGGCTCCATTTGATATTCCTTTTCTTCGAAACAATAGAATAGGCAAGAAAATAGCAATATGGGCTGGGCCTCCGGTTAATAGGTTAGTCCCAAAAATAATATAAAAGTGTATAAGAAAGCCCATAATCATTCAAAATAGATAATATAATAGCATGAATGCTTCATCAATTATAGATACGTTGGAGACGTATCAGCATCCCCAAGCTTAATTCCTGCTCGTCCTCGAGTAGGTAAATGATAAAAGAAAGAATTTATGAAGTGTGAATGCTAGCAGGTGCATAAGTTTGATCAATGATAATTTCAATCACCTTTTCTAGCATGATTATATGTCATAACAGTAGTTTATCTCATAAAACTTCTCAAGATCAAGTAACAAGCTATTCACATGTTAAAGCATAGACCATAAACTTTCTTGAAAACTAGCAAACTTCATTCTCAGTCATCAAACAATTGCAATTCATCTTATTTTCAGGAAGGGTCTATGTCAGAGCTTTGATTTAGCAAACTCCACATGCTCAACTATCATATAGTCTTCTACAATTGCTAACACTCACGTAATACTTATGGTTATGAAGTTTTAATCGGACACTGAGAAAGATAGGGGCTTATAGTGTTGCCTCCAAAAGTATTCACCTTTGGGTGATGTCAACAATAATAGTTCATGCTAACTTACATCTAACTGGATATATATATCAGGATCTTTCCAACACGAGGTGCTTGCCCAAAGGATAAAATGAAAAAGGGAAAGGTGAAGATCACCTTGACTCTTGCATAAAGTAAAAGATAGGCCCTTCATAGAGGGAAGCAGAGGTTGTCATGCGCTTTTATGGTTGGCTGCACAAAATCTTAATGCAAAAGAACGTCACTTTATATTGCCACTTGTATATGGACCTTTATTATGTAGTCCATCGCTTTTATTGCTTCCATAACAAGATCATATAAAGATTATTTTCTTCACACTAATAAGTCATACATATTTAGAGAGCAATTTTTATTGCATGCACCGATGACAACTTACTTGAAGGATCTTACTCAATCCATAGGTAGGTATGGTGGACTCTCATGGCAAAACTGGGTAAGTATATTTGGAAGCACAAGTAGTATCTCTACTTGGTGCAAGGAATTTGGCTAGCATGAGGGGGAAAGGCAAGCTCAACATGTTTGAATGATCCATGACAATATACTTTAACTGAGATGTGAGAAAACATAACCCATTACATTGTCTTCCTTGTCCAACATCAACTCTTTAGAATGTCATACTTAATGAGTGCTCACAATTATAAAAGATGTCCAAGATAGTATATTTGTATGTGAAATCTCTCTTCCTTCAATATTCTTTAATGAATTGTTCAAATAACCAATAAAGTGCTTGCTAACCTTCAATAAATTTACAACCTCTAGTTCTTATATGTGAAGTCATTACTCCACATGGGATAAGAAAATGAGAGATATATAATTTCAGATTTATGACATTCAACTCATTCAACCATTTACTCATAGGATATAAGTGAAGTACACGAGTAAATGAAAAACTACTCCAAAAAGATATAAGTGAAGATCAATGAGTAGTTAAATAATTATGTAGCTATATGAAGACTCTCTCTCATTTAATAATTTCAGATCTTGGTATTTTATTCAAACAGAAAGAAAAACAAAATGACATTGCAAGGATAGCACAACTCATGTGAAGAAGCAAAAACTTAAGTTCAACCGATACTAACCGATAATTGTTGAAGAAGAAAGGTGGGATGCCTACCGGGGCATCCCCAAGCTTAGGTGCTTGAGACTTCTTAGAATATTATCTTTGTGTGGCTTGGGCATCCCCAAGCTTGAGCCTTTGTGTCTCCTTAATTCCTTTTATATCTTGGTTTCCTAAATCTCGAAAGCTTCATTCACACCAAACTCAACAAGAACTCGTGAGATAAGTTAGTATAAAACAATGCAAAAACCTTACCATTTTCTACTGTAACAAATTACTAACATTATTATTCAACATTGCATACTAAATGTCTCTGCATATTTAATACTCCTATCCTCAAATAGAATCATTAAACAAGCAAGCATATGCAAACAATGCAAACATAACAGCAATCTGCCAAAACAGTATAGTCTGTAAAGAATGCAATATTCATCATACTTCCCTAACTCCAAAAATTATAAGAAAAATACTATGCTGTAGAAGATTTACCAGAGCTCGTTATGCAAAAATATTCAACATTATATCACTCTCTTAATTTTCTAGGGAATTTTTGCAACAGAGGGAAACTTTGTGTTTTGAAACAGCAACATGTATACTTGCAAAATAAGCATGGTAAAGGCTTCCTTGACATTTTTATTGAAAATATAGATGCAAAATATTATTCTAAATGACAGCAATCAAATACGAACAAAATAGAATGATACTCCAAGCAAAACACATATCATGTGGCAAATAAAAATATAGCTCCAAGTAAAGTTACCGAAGAGCAAAGACGAAAGAGGGGATGCCATCCGGGGCATCCCCAAGCTTTGGCTCTTGGTTGTCCTTGGATATCTTGGGGTGCCTTGGGCATCCCCAAGCTTAGGCTCTTACCACTCCTTATTCCATAGTCCATCGAATCTTTACCCAAAACTTGAAAACTTCACAACACGAAACTCAAAAGAAAACTCGTAAGCTCCGTTAGTATAAGAAAACAAACCACCACTTTAAGGAACTGTTGTGAACTCATTATAAATTCATATTGGTGCAATATCTTCTGTATTCCAAGTTCTCTATGGTTCATACCCTCCGATACTACTCATAGATTCATCAAAATAAGCAAACAACACCTAGAAAACAGAATCTGTCAAAAACAGAACAGTCTGTAGCAATATGTAACTTTAGGTTACTTCTGGAACTCCAAAAATTCTTAAATAAATTTTTGGACATTAGAAATTTGTCTATTGATCATCTGCAAAAATAATCTACCTAAAATCACTCTTCTGTAAGAAATGGCAGCTAATCTCGTGAGCGCAAAAGTTTCTGTTTTTTATAGCAAGATCATAAAGACTTCACCCAAGTCTTCCCAAAGGTTCTACTTGGCACAAACACTAATTAAAACATGAAACCACATCTAACCAGAGGCTAGATGAAATATTTATTACTAAACAGGAATAAAAAGTAAGAAACAAAAATAAAATTGGGTTGCCTCCCAACAAGCGCTATCTTTTAACGCCCCTAGCTAGGCATGATGATTTCAATGATGCTCACATAAAAGATAAGAATTGAAACATAAAGAGAGCATCATGAAGAATATGACTAGCACATTTAAGTCTAACCCACTTACTATGCATAGGGATTTTGTGAGCAAACAACTTATGGGAACAATAATCAACTAGCATAGGAAGGTAAACAAGCATAGCTTCAAAATTTTCAACACATAGAGAGGAAACTTGATATTATTGCAATTCCTACAAGCATATATTCCTCCCTCATAATAATTTTCAGTAGCATCATGAATGAAATCAACAATATAACCAGCACATAAAGCATTCTTTTGATGATCTACTTGCATAGAAAATTTACTACTCTCCGCATAAGCAAATTTATTCTCATGAATAATAGTGGGAGCAAACTCAACAAAATAACTATCATGTGAGGCATAATCCAATTGAAAACTAAAATCATGATGACAAGTTTCATGGTTATTATTCTTTATAGCATACATGTCATCACAATAATCATCATATATAGCAACTTTATTCTCATAATCAATTGGAACCTCTTCCAAAATAGTGGATTCATCACTAAATAAAGTCATGACCTCTCCAAATCCACTTTCATAATTATCACAATAAGATTCAACACCCTGCAAAATAGTGGGATCAATACTACCTAAAGTTGACACTCTTCCAAACCCACTTTCATCAATAAAATCATCATAAATAGGAGGCATGCTTTCATCATAATAAATTTTCTCATCAAAACTTGGGGGACAAAAAATATTATATTCCTCAAACATAGCATCCCCAAGCTTGTGGCTTTGCATATCATTAGCATCATTGGTATACAAAGAATTCATACTAACAACATTGCAATCATGCTCATCATTCAAAGATTTAGTGCCAAACATTTATAGATTTCTTCTTCTAGCACTTGAGCATAATTTTCCTTACCATCATTCTCACGAAAGATATTAAAAAGATGAAGCGTATGAGACGAACTTAATTCCATTTTTTTGTAGTTATCTTTTATAGACTAAACTAGTGATAAAACAAGAAGCAAAAAGATTCGATTGCAAGATCTAAAGATATACCTTCAAGCACTCACCTCCCCGGCAACGACGCCAGAAAAGAGCTTGATGTCTACTACACAACCTTCTTCTGGTAGACGTTGTTGGGCCTCCAAGTGCAGAGGTTTGTAGGACAGTAGCAAATTTCCCTCAAGTGGATGACCTAAGGTTTATCAATCCGTGGGAGGCGTATGATATAAGTGCAATATGGATGGTAGATAAAGGTATTTGTAATCTGAAATTATAAAAACAGCAAGGTAGCAAGTGGTAAAAGTGAGCGTAAACGGTATTGCAATGGTAGGAAACAAGGCCTAAGGTTCATACTTTCACTAGTGCAAGTTCTCTCAACAATAATAACATAATTGGATCATATAATTATCCCTCAACATGCAAAAAAGAGTCACTCCAAAGCCACTAATAGCGGAGAACGAACTAAGAGATTATGGCAGGGTACGAAACCACCTAAGTTATCATTTTTGATCTATCTATTCAAGAGTCCGTAGTAAAATAACATGAAGCTATTCTTTCCGTTCAATCTATCATAGAGTTCATACTAGAATAACACCTTAAGACACAAATCAACCAAAACCCTAATGTCACCTAGATACTCCGTTGTCACCTCGAGTATCCGTGGGCATGATGATAAGATATGCATCACACAATCTCAGATTCATCTATTCAACCAACACAAAGTACTTCAAAGAGTGCCCCAAAGTTTCTACCGGAGAGTCAAGACGAAAACGTGTGCCAACCCCTATGCATGGATTCCCAAGGTCACGGAACCCGCAAGTTGATCACCAAAACATACATCAAGTTGATCACGTGAATATCCCATTGTCACCACAGATAAGCACGACAAGACATACATCAAGTGTTCTCAAATCCTTAAAGACTCAATCTGATAAGATAACTTCAAAGGGAAAACTCAATCCATTACAATAGAGTAGAGGGGGAGAAACATCATAAGATCCAACTATAATAGCAAAGCTCGCGATACATCAAGATCGTGCCATAGAGAGAACACGAGAGAGAGAGAGAGAGAGAGAGACAGAGAGAGAGAGAGAGAGAGATCAAACACATAGCTACTGGTACATACCCTCAGCCTCGAGGGTGAACTACTCCCTCCTCGTCATGGAGAGCGCTGGGATGATGAAGACGGCCACCGGTGAGGGATTCCCCCTCTGGCAGGGTGCTGGAACAGGGACCCGATTGGGTTTTGGTGGCTATAGAGGCTTGCGGCAGCGGAACTCCCAATCTATCTTCTCCTTCGATGTTTTCGGGGTATATGGAGATATATAGGTGAAAGAAGTCGGTCGGGGGACGCTCGAGGGGCCCACGAGACAGGGGGCGTGCCCAGTAGGGAGGGGCGCGCCCCCCACCCGTGTGGCCTCCTCAAAGCTTCCATGGCTTGCACTCCAAGTTCCTTGGATTGCGTCTGTTCCAAAAATAAGTTTCCCGGAGGTTTCATTCCGCTTGGGCTCCGTTTGATATTCCTTTTCTTCGAAACACTGAAATAGGCAAGAAAACAACAATATGGGTTGGGCCTCCGGTTAACAGGTTAGTCCCAAAAATAATATAAAAGCGTATAATAAAGCCCATAATCATTCAAAACAGATAATATAATAGCATGAATGCTTCATAAATTATAGATACGTTGGAGACGTATCAGTGTGCCTTGCATTCCAAAGGCACCTCTAATTAGGTGCACACATTTAGGGGGAGCCCGTCTATATTTTGTAGTTCAGGGATTCGTTTTACTTTCATGTCCTACCTTTGTGCAAATCCCGATTTGTCACCAATCCACCAAAAAGGGGGAGATTGTTAAGGCATGTCTCTCTCTTTGTAGTTTTTGTGATTGATGACAATGCTTTTGCGGACTAATCGTGTGCATTGAGTATTTCAGAGATTCATCCTTTGGCATGAGACGATTCCTTCCCTCGGATTTTAAGCGAAGACAGTGTAGCTCTTTCGTTTCAGTTTTGGTGTACTTGTTTCGTAGGAGTCACCGTACTATCAAGAGGGGGTCTGCATTGGTAAGGCTAGGGTGGAATCAACATGTACACATCCCCTTTGCACCCACAGAGCCTTCCCGCTTCGATGGAGAATCCCTCCTTGGTTCCTGAGAAATCTGGTCCCAGCAGTAGTACCGCTCAAGAGCTACAAGCGGCACTACCGCTATGCAGTGGTAGTACCGCCTGGGGGCTCTCAGCCATAGTACTGCTGCTGCTCTGAGCTCCTACCGCCTCGACTCGAGGGTTTCGCCTCTCGTGTCGGGTTTTGCAGCACTGGCAGCGACTGTAGAGACGGTAGAACCGCTCGCAAGCGGTAGTACGCCCCTACCACCGTTGCTAGTACCGCCCTGGGTCCAGATCCTACTCCGCCTTTGGCCTTCCTTGTTTGCACGGCAGTACCACGAGGGCGAGCGGTAGTACCACTGATCCCAGCGGTAGTACTGCTGCCCCCAGCGGTAGTACCACTCTTTGCGGGGCTAAATGGGGGGTAACAGTTGGATTGTTTCCCCCCTTATAAAAGGAGGTCTTCTTCTCCAAGTTGACCTACCTATTCCTCCTCAAGCTCCATTGATGCTCTAAGCTCCATTTTCACCCGATCTCTCTCCCTACCCAATCAAACTTGTTGATTCTCTAGCGATTGGTTGAGAAGGCCTAGATCTACACTTCCACCAAGAGAAATTTGTTTCCCCCCACTAATCCCTTGCGGATCTTTTTACTCTTGGGTGTTTGAGTACCCTATATGATTGAGGTCACTGCGGAGCCATAGTCCATTGTGGTGAAGCTTCGTGGTGTCGTTGGGAGCCTCCAATTAAGTTGTGGAGATTGCCCCAACCTTGTTTGTGAAGGTTCGGTCGCCGCCTTCAAGGGCACCAATAGTGGAATCATGACATCTCGCATTGTGTGAGGGCGTGAGGAGAATACGGTGGCCCTAGTGGCTTCTTGGGGAGCATTGTGCCTCCACACCGCTCCAACGGAGATGTACTTGCCCTCAAAGGGAAGGAACTTCGGTAACACATCCTTGTCTCCATCGGTTCCTCTTTTGGTTATCTCTCACCTTTACTTGTGCAAGCTAATTTGTGTTGTATCCTTGCTTGCTTGTGTGCTTATTATCGTTGCATCATATAGGTTGCTCACCTAGTTGCATATCTAGACAACCTACTTTGATGCAAATTTTAGTTTGGTAAAGAAAAGTTAAAAATTGTTAGTTGCCTATTCACCCCCCCTCTAGTCAACTATATCGATCCTTTCACCGTGTATGGCCCACGATGGTCTTTCGGCCCATATGAGGCCTTTGTATCTTTAGGCCCTTTAGGGCCCCACGGTGACTCTAGCCCACAATGAACAGTAAATTTCTTTGTACCCGTTAACGGCCCATGATTCACATGGGTTGTTTCGAGCCCGTGTTAGCTTTCGGCCTACTGACGGCCCATACATTCTTGGGCTCCTTTATGGCCCTCGATTACTTCCGGCCCGTTACTGGCCTATTCCCCTAATGGGCCAAATTCGGCCCGTGGCAAGAGTCGGCCCGTTTCTGGCCTATTAACCCGTTGCACCATTTCCAGACCATCCTATATTCTGGCCCATTAACGACCTGTTATGCCTGTGACAGAATTAAGCCTTTGCTGTCCTCCAGCCTGTTAACGTCCCATTACCGTACTGGGCCGATACCAATTACGCCCATTTACGGCCCATGTAGACCCATTTATCCGAGGGCCCGAGGCCCACCTATTCTACGACCCTGTTGGAGGCCCATTTATCGACGGCCCGTAGGAGACCCATGGATCCTACGACTCATAGAAGGGTCAAGGTTACCACGGTCCGTATATGGCCCATGGTTGTTGCGGCCGCTACCCACTAGCAAACCAGGGAAAAAGAAGACTAGGAAATAAATAAGCCTGAAACTAATGCTAGGCTATTAAGGCGATTGCACAAATTACATCCACTCGGCATCAAAGATCGCCACCAGTGAAAATCTAGGGAACAACCTACACTACACAAAAATGGATTGTTGTTTTCTTCAGCCGGTGGCTGCATGTTAAGAACAAATTTTGTATCGCAACAAAACAAATTACAACTATAAAACAAAAGGAAGGTTGGCATAAAAGTTAACGGTCTAGCAGCTAAATGCACCACCAGAAGTTTAGAAGCTCAGTTCATTTGACCTGATTGTTACGTTTTCATGCTGTATTGTCCGATGGAGCACCATAACATTCACCTTCATTTCTCCTAGGCTCCTGAACAACATAGCAAATGTTTGATAGTCTGGTTTCAAAACCATGCATATCTTGACGACATTAAACGATGTCTCTCCTTGTTTCACAAAGGGTCTGTTGGAATTTCACTTTCGTACGGTTGGCCTTGTTCTTTGAACAGTTCACCTACAAGAAGATAGATTTGTGTGACACATGTGTAAATAGGACTTCAACATGTGATATGATCACATATATATAATGTACTTGATACTTCCAGCCATACTAGTGTTTAATGAGGCCTCTCCAGTCTTCATCCGATATATTTTCCACTGGAGATGTTTGGGCAAGTTAACTGTTAGCCTTGCCTTCAAAGTGAGTTTTCCTCAAGTTATATCGATACTGTCGAAGAGCAGACTTGAAAACGTGGGTGCAAGCTTGTCTAGTTGCATCATATTGGCTATCCAACTTGAACCTCATCTGTTGAAAATTATGGGAGTCTCATTATCAGCAACCTAGAAAGTATGGGACAGAGCAAGACGATATTACTAGTTTCCATACATAACCATACTTACAGCTAAATGGTCGAGGAAGGTGTTGAACTGGGTTTTGTCTTTTTCATTCTTGTACTGAATCCATGTTGGGAGGATACGTTGAAAGGATCGAGAAGAGGTGTCTAGAGGGGGGGTGATTAGACCCTCAAAAAATAAAGTTGGTAGTTTTTAACTTTTTCAAGTTGAGGTGATAGATTAACACAATTTCATGCATACAGAATACAAATCAAGCAAGCATGCAAAGAGTATATGAGCAGCGGAAAGTAAAGCATGCAACTTGCAAGAAAGTAAAGGGATGGGATTGGAGTGTGCAAACGCAATTGGAGACACAGATGTTTTTGTCGTGGTTCCGATAGGTGGTCCTATCGTACATCCACGTTGATGGAGACTTCAACCCACGAAGGGTAATGGTTACGCGAGTCCACGGAGGGCTCCACCCATGAAGGGTCCACGAATAAGCAACCTTGTCTATCCCACCATGGTCGTCGCCCACGAAGGACTTGCCTCACTAGGGTAGATCTTCACGAAGTAGGCGATCTCCTTGCCCTTACAAACTTCTTGGTTCAACTCCACAATCTTGTCGGAGGCTCCCAAGTGACACCTAACCAATCTAGGAGACACCACTCTCCAAAAGGTAATAGATGGTGTGTTGATGATGAACTCCTTGCTCTTGTGCTTCAAATGATAGTCTCCCCAACACTCAACTCTCTCTCATAGGATTGGATTTGGTGGAAAGATGATATGAGTGGAAAGCAACTTGGGGAAAGCTAGAAATCAAGATTCATATGGTTGGATTGGAATATCTTGGTCTCAACACATGATTAGGTGGTTCTCTCTCAAAAAATAAGTAGTGGAAGTGTAGGCACGTTCTGATGGCTTTCCTCACGAATGAGGAGAGGGTGGAGGGGTATATATAGCCTCCACACAGAATCTAACCGTTACACACAATATACCAAACTTGGTGGGACCGAATCATAAAACTCGGTCGGACCGATTCAGTACATAATGTGACCGTTAGGAATTTTGGTGGGACCGATATCATTAGGGTTAGGGCATAACTAATATCGATGAGACCGATTACACAAACTCGGTGGGACCGACTTTGGTAATAATCTAACCATAGAGTTGGTCAGGCAAACTCGGTGGGACCGATTTGCTCATCTTAATGGTTCTGAAACGTTTCGAAAGGGAAACAGAGAGTTTACGTTGCGAACTCGGTGGGACCGGTCGGTTCATCTCGATTAGACCGAAACGTTATGAAGGGAAATAGAGAGTTTGCAATCCCATCTTGGTGAGACCGAGATCCCTATTGATTGGACCAAAGTGACTAGGGTTTCTCGCAGTGGCTATGTTGAATGAACTCGGTGGCGCCGAATTGATCAAATTGGTGGGGTCGAGTTTGACTTTTGGTTTGGGACATATGTGGAAAGGAGAAAGTGGTTGAGGGCTTTGGAGCATATCATTAAGCATCATGAGGGCAAGCAAGCCATTAAGCAACACCTCATCCCCTTTTAATAGTATTGGCTTTCCTATGGACTCAATGTGATCTTGGATCACTAAAAAGTAAACTATGGAGTCTTGAGCTTTGAGCTTGAGCCAATCCTTTGTCCTTAGCATCTTGAAGGGGTTCCACATCCTCTTGTCCATGCCACTCCACTGTTGGACTTATCTGAAATATACTAGATAAAAGTATTAGTCCAACAAGAGATATGTTTACATGAATTACCAAAATCACCCTGGGAGCACTTGTGCTTTCATACGTGCATGAAACCTAATGGCAACCGCTGCCTCTGATACTAACTTGTCTGACTCTGTAGCATCATGTGGCCTAATTAAACCTGCCTCAAAACGGATCTCCATTCTTCCTCCTCTAGATTTAGTTAACCTATCGAGCATTATCCCTGGTGTTTGTTTCCTCTTGCGCCTAGGTGCTAGTCCAACAACAAACATAGGAAGTGTTAGTGTACATCAAACTGTGAGACTACATATAAAGAAGCATGCAACTGTAACTTGACTCCAGCAACTACCTTCTTGCTGTTGAAGCTCACAAAGTTCATCTGATCTTGCCAACTCATCTTGTGTCAAGAGTGTTTCGAAAGTAGTGTCGGGTGGCAAGGGAGCTTGGAAATGTGCTGCTAGCTGAGTTGACAAACGAGTAGCTCGTGCAACTGGTGGTACTGTGGAAGGTGTTGCAACAACTAGGGTTGCCTCTGCTTGTTTGGTGGCAGCTATTTGTTTGTGTTTGGCTTGTTTTGCAGCTCGTGTAGCATGAATATACCCGGTTTGTAGAATTTTCCGCTGGATTTTGACCTTCTATTGCACCATCAGTACCAGCAGAATCTGCAGGATTCTTCCGCTTCCCATTCCTTGTCATTCTGTGTTGCTTCCTCTTTCTCTGTGCCATGTTAAGTCAAGCCGACAAGAAAATTTAGTTCCTAAGAACAAATTGATGCGTGATACAGACGAACTGAACTTTGATGTTAGATAACCACATGATAGGAGGATGTAATATGTACGAAAAACAGGACGGCATGAGATAACTAGAACTATGATGTGTAAACTAAGCAGAAGACATTTCACTAAATTAGAAGCAATGCAATGGAAGGTAGACACCATATGAAAGATTTTACAAAAATCGCTCTGCCAAGTTAACAGTGTCTCATCATAAATGGCGTTTAAACAAATGTGAAGCAGTACAGGAAATAAATCATAAGCAGGATGCAAACAACATCACACTACCAAGTTAAAGGTCTCTCATCATTAGTGCCATTGCATATTCACAGCATTGCATATTCACAACTTATGATGTGTAAACTAAGGAGAAGTCATTTCAGGAAATTAGAAGCAATGAAAGCTAGACACCATATGAAAGATGCAACGAATATCACTCTACCAAGTTAAAATTGTCTCGTCATAAGTGCCATTTCAACAAACTAGAAGTAGTACAAGCTAGAAAAGAATTCGAGATGTAACCAATATCACACTCCAAGTCAAACATGTCTTATGGTAAGTGATTGTTGCAGGTTACACAATAATAGTAATTTGATGTAAGAACATGGTGTGATAGACAGATATTGCATGTTCTAGAAACAGGAACACGTGTCTTATTCACAAGTATAATGTGTAAAGTAAGCAGATGGAATTCAACAAAATTAGAAGCAATACAAGCTAGACGTCATACATAACATGCAACCACATATAATAGTGCCAAGTTAGAGGGAGCACCTGTGATGGTGCACTAGGGAGACATGCTCATCATCAACACAGCTACGTTGAGTGTCTATGCATATGTTGTCTTGCAAATCATCTTGGGGAGATGGAGGAGTAGAATCTGTAGAGGCCCTCCGTTTGGAAGGAGCACCTTTATCCGCTGCCTTGCTAACTTCCTTCCGCTTTATTGATTTTGAATTGTGAAGTAAAACTGACAAGAAAAAGCAATAAAATTCTCTCTTCAGAACTCATTCATGCATGATACTGACAATCACTACTTTGATGTAAGGCAAACACATGATACCAGGATGGAATATGTACGAAAAACAGGACGGCGTGGCATATTCACAACTGTTTGTGTAAACTAAGCAGAAACCATTCCAACAAATAAGAAACAACGCAAGCTAGACACCACATGAAAGATGCAACCAATATCACTCTGCCAAGTTAAAAGTGTCCCATCATAAATGGCATTTCAACAAATTAGAAGCAGCACATGCTATAAATCATATGAAAGATGCAACTAATATCGCACTGCATATACTAAAGGTGTCTCATCATATTGATTGATGCGGGATACAAGAAAAATAGTTTTATGTAAGGACATGCTTAATAGACAGATGTACTATGTACTAAAAACAGGAAGGCATGTCACATTAACAGGTATAATGTATAAACTAAGCAGAATAGCACATGCAATTTAACCATATTGGAAGAATTACAATCTAGACACCATATGCAACATGCAACCACATATCACGATGCCAAGTTAGAGCAAGCACCTGCGATGCTAGTGTAGGGGAAATGCGGTAATCAACTACAAAGCTACGTTCACTATCTTCATCCTTGTTGTTTCTTGAGAATCATGTCGGGAGGCTGACGCTGTATTCTTTAAATGAGGATCTTTACTCACAATAGTCCACTTGCCTAACTGCCTCATCATAAGTGATTGATGAGGGATACACAAGAACATTAGTTTGATGTAAGAACATGGTAAGATGTAAGAACATGGTAACATGGTAAGATGTCGGGAGGCTGATTGATGTAAGAACAATAGTCCACTTGCCTAACTGCCTCATCATAAGATAGATGTACTAGTATGTACCAAAAACAGAAAGGCATGTCATATTCAAAGGTGTAATGTGTAAGCTAAGCAGATGCAATTTAACCAAACTGTAAGTATACAAGCTAGACATCCGGCTGGAGTGGTGAGCCTGATCATCTAGGACCTAAGAGCCTGGTGGGAGGCGGGCTGCTTCGCCACCATCGTGGCTTTTTAGTTGGCTTCCAGGTGATGCTTGTCTGTGCTGGGCTTGTCACTGGCTCGGCCAGTGCCCTGACTAGCTATTTGTCTTCTGGTGCTCACGGGATGGTGGTTCATGTAAAAATATCTTTCCTTATCTTAATAACGACAGACTTCAGCCTTTTGAATACAAGCTAGACATCATATGGAACATGCAACCACATATGACACCGCGAAGTTAAAGCAAGCACCTGGGATGGTGGTTCATTGCGAGCAAGTTCATCAACTCCAGAGCTACGTTTACTCTCTCCATCTGCTGACATTGCATCCTTTATAATGGTGAAACTGTCTGGCCTATCCGCGTACCATGCTGGAGCGACTTCTCTCTTTTATTTTTTGCTTCTCTCATGGCAGCAGAGTCTAAAATACCCTTGCATAAAAACACAATAGTGAGAGTAAGGGTGAAGTGTGTGCAGAACTAGTGCACTGTAAAAGTAGTAGATAGCAGGTGGCTGAAAAATAAATGACAGGAGACATATGCTAGCTCTACAACATTGCATGGCAAACAAAATTAGATTCTACTCCGTACAATTTTGTAATATATGAGCACAAGAAATGCAGGTACTCCTCCAGCACACCACCACATGTGGTCATATCAAGATAACAGTCGACTGAAAATAAACAGGTCGGTCGATTTTTTATGAACCGTCCGATCTATAAGGTATGGGCAGATGGCCTTCGTCTACCTCCCGCCAGTCATTGTTGACGATCTTTCTCAAACCGCCAGCGACCACTGGCCCAGACCCCTGCCTCTGTCGCCCCGCCCTCCCCTTGACCTCACACCACCGCCGTGCTTGGCAGCGCCCGCAGGCCATCCCTTTAATCCCGGTCGACCTCCAGATTGGGTGCCAGCAGGTCTAGGCCCCACACGCCCCTAAGATAAACACAGAGGCGCTGCTTCCCCGGCATAATAGGCGGACTAGCACCTGTTACGCCAGGGAATGCTTCCGTTAATTGGGAATCAACTAACCAGGAATTGAAATCCAGGGGGGAGACAGACCTCTAACTAACGTGAAATATTATATGAGGAGAAACCTTGTGCATCGCGAGTTACTAGGAACATCTAGTATCAAGAAGAAGCGGTCAAGTAGTGTCTTATGTGGATGAATAACGTGCAAGCAGACACGTAAGATTTGCACGAATAAGGGAATAGGAGTACCATTTCTGGTTGCCAGTGTGGTCTCCTCCATATGTCGCGTTGATCTTCTTCTTTTTCCCGGGGGAACTGATGTTTTGGAGGACAGTGGAGCCTTGGACGAACCCATGGCCAAATTGTTGACAGTGTTGCCGTGGCTGTATGTCGGCGGAGGGGAAGAAGATCTGAGGCGGTGAAGGACGGCGTAGTAGGAACAACTCCAGTGCGGTGGACAGTGGTGAAGTTGGAGCAGCAGCGGTGGGGCGCAGGACGGTGTGGCTGAACTGGCTCGAGTATGGATGGCTCAGCCTCGGCTTCAACTACTACCCGTGGATGGCGTTGCGGTTGAGGTTGCGGTGGACGACGACATCGGGGTATCGGCTCCAGCGTGATCGAGGAGGGCGGCGGTTGATGGGTGGGATGGGGTGGCAGACGGAGGACGCCGGGGTTTCCCGGCTGGTGGAGAGGTAGTTTTTGCACCCATGGAGTATGAATGGGGAATCGTACGGGTGGGCGGGGGGGGGGAGCTAAGGGAGAACCATGTTTTGGTCTGGGACGCGTTTGTTTTTGGCTTTTTTGAACAGATGGGACGCGCTTGTTCGAAATTTGGGGAAAGTACAAACTTTGCTCCCCTCTTAAATTTCGGACCTACTGCGGGTCGGGGGTAGGAAGGTAATCCCAGGTGTCCCAAACAATAGGCGAGAGCAATTTCGGCCACGTGATGTGTGCTTAGGCGGCCATTGTGTATGAATGTTTTTCGAAGGCGGTTGTGTGGCGTATAGATGAAGCTACAAACTTACCCCAGTTTAGACCTTTGGACGTCGGGCCGGTAGGTTTCACGGGTCAGAGTTATTAGAAAAGTAATTTCCTTGTGCTACCAAACATTGGTCTCACACGGTTTCGGGTGAGTAGAGGCTCTTTTGGCACTTCGTTCGAGATTTTGAAACAGAAGCATTCACGTTTAGAGTACTCTTGAACTTTGAGGATTGACCTAAATAGACAACGTTAAATTTGACCTTGTATGTTTGAAAACCTCATTAAATTATCCGCTTCCTTTTGAAATTTTGACACTTGAAAATCCTATAACTACGATTATTTTGGAATGGAGGAGCTAAATTTGAATCTACTTTGTACACGACTACATATGCTATTATGTACAAAATCAGAGTAAAGATTGGTGCCCCCATAATTTAGGTATGATTTACAAATGCCATGATATCGAATTCAGATAATTGAATGGACTTCATGTTGAATTCGATTTTTTAAACCACCTTAAGTTGAATTCAAATGTATGCTAGTTCATAGGTAGCTATTTATAATGTTCATTGTGTAACTTTCGTATGTATAATGTGCTTTACACACACAACATGAACTATACTCACATTTATATTCGGTTGCTAAAGTGATGCATTGTATGGAGTTCAAAATACTAACTATGTGGATCAATTATGTCGAATAATAACATAGACATGCTCAAATTCGATAGAATCTAGATGTCTGGTGGATCAGTGACCGTTCCTTACGCGAATTGCAAATATCATGATCCCATCCTAATATTTGGATACAATTTATATCTGTACATCAGTCTTTTACGTGTAGTTTCACTCTCTATCGGTGGTCTCTCACACATGCTCACACACTCTCTCCCGAGGTATCTTTCTCACAGACATGCTCTCGATATAACCCTCCCTCCCTCTCGTAACCATTTACGACTGTTTTCACTAACCTTTATCACAAGCACTCTTCCTCTCACAAGCATACACACACACAATCCCCATCGACCCTTTATATATACATAGACCTGCCTACGTGTCTCATCTATGCACATTATCTTTAGGCATGTCTCCCACGCATTGTCACGCACCTCTCTTCCTAATCGATGAGTATGATTCTAGCGGAGCACTCTGTAGGATGCCCCTTAAAGTTAGGTTGGATGAATAGTAATATCAGAGGTAAGGGGTTACCTTAGTTCGATAACCTAGGGTTACAAATCCTAGCCGGCTTTGTCAGTGGACACATAGTCCTTCACAATTCTGCTATCTTTGTCTTGTACGACTAGTCATCCATGGGTCTCCCTAAATACATCACAGGCCGACCAATGTGGCATAGGATGGAACCGAACGAAGGGCCTCACCTCGACCCACCGGACCTCACACAGTGACACACCCTCTGCCCCCAGGTCTCGTTATCTTCTCACACCCACACATACCAACATAGACACCACACAAAAAAACTCTCCTAGTGCCTCTATCCCCTCCCCCTTGCATATACACACTCAAGGGAATCTCTCGCCGTGACATCATATTCGTCTCTCTCTCTAGACCACTCTCATTTCTCGTGCTATCTCTCCCACGCCCCCCGCCCCCCGCCTGCCCCTCTATCCATGCCTATCTCGAATACGTAATACACACACATGCCTCTCTAGGCCCTGCCAAATACATCAACTACACATTCACACATGTTACATCACGTACCCCATTTATCTAAAAATCCCTCTCTTCACGTTTATTTCGCATAAAACATTCCTTTTAAATAAAGTGTGGCCAAAAAATTATTTTAGAATTTCTACATATATACAACATTACGAATTTATATGGAGGAGTATGAATGTTAATTTGCATTGCATGGTGCCCACAATGATATTTATTCCGCACTGTGAATTTGCATATTTTTATACTATATATAAAGTTAGTCATAATAAAGAGAAACAAAGAGCATCTCTCTCTACATCGCATACCCCCCCTCTATGCCCCTTTCACGTACGCACCCAAACTCTCTCAAGGTCCCATAAAAGAAGCCCCCAACACATTCACACATGTTTCATCTTTCTCTCGCGATATATACAGTGATGATCATTGTATTTGAAGCGAAAGTATGATACATACATTGGACTTCAGAATCCACTCATTACGGTCACCATTTATGTTTTGTGGTTATTATACAGTCACGGGCTCACCGTACAGCTCTGTATTTGCTCAAGACATGACTAGTTGACCAGTTAAACACTCCACGTGGCACCTCTAGTGTTGCATCACATTATCTCACTACCATTGGGCCCACCTGTCAGCTTGTATCTACTCTACACTCTTATAAAAAACAGTGTTGGTGATGATGGTGTGCCTGCCATCCTGCAATATAGGTTGTGCGATTTATATCTGACGGGTAGGAAGGAAACTATGGCAATTTTGCAAAAAGGTACCCACACACCTCTCCACATTTGCAAATAAGGCCTTCCCTCGTTCATCCTTTTCTCTCATGAGATAAACTAGTCATACAAATGCATCTTGATGTTACGTGCAAGGCACGGGCATCTTGCTAGTACGAATGAAAACAAACAACAACAAAATATTGGACGGTGGTTCGAATCATGACCGCGGGCACATCGGACAAGGTGGCCTTGTATTGGTATGCTGAGCCGTCTGTTTTCATACACAGGAGCTGGTGTGGTGATTATACACACATGCACGTATGCACACGAACTGCATGCATGCAACACTCACACGAACACATGCAACCACGCACACACGCAACACTCACACGTACACACACAACCAGGCACGCACGCAACACTCACATGCACACATGCATGCTTTCATGCACACACCACATGACCAACACACACTCTCATGCTCAAGTGCTCAACCTACACGTGCATGTGCACACATCAGGCCTTGACAAACACATACACAACCAGGTGATTCCCACACACGGGTTGGAGTCACTACAAAAAAATACACTTCTGTGATGATACGTGTTTGTCAGAGTAGGTCACATTTTCTGTCATGCATGTACATCCATGACAATTTTATGACAGAATCAAGATAGTCATACATGTGCTGTCGTAGAAGTGTTCCATGACATTACCAAAATTATCATCACGGAAGTGTCCACTTCCATGACGATAAATCGTGCGTCACAGAAGTGCTTTCGTCAAGGGTGACCGACACGTGGCATCCATCGTAACAGAACGTCGTTAAGCTATCGGGTCCAGTTTTGGATCCAATAACCCGTTCACAACTCGGACCAATGGGGATTTTCCACATGTAAAATCATCATTGGCTGGTGGAAACACGTGTCGGCTCACCGCTGGGACAGATGTCATCCACTCATTGGACCGAAGGCGCATATGATACGTTGACACGTGGCACGGCCCAACAGAGCCCCATTCCAGTGAAAAGGCTGGCCTGTTTGACTTGGTCAAAAGGTGGCGGGCCGGCCCACGGAAAGCCTGTTAACGACATGTTCGCATATAGCCCATTTACAGCCCGCTAACCCAGGACCCGTTACGACCTATCCGAATTAGGCCCAGTAGCGTCATCTGGGCCATCCAATATGATTCCTGCCCGTTTTAACTTCCAGCACATGTATGGCCCATGACGTCTTTCGCCCATATGAGGCCCTTTGTAACTCTTGGCCCATTAACGGCCCGTGGTGAAACTGGCCCGTAATGAACAGTGTATCACTTTATACCCATTAATGGTCCATTATTCCATTGGGTTGTTTCCAGCCCATGTTATCTTTCGGCCTTCTCAGGGCCCATTTATTCTTGGGCTCATTTCCAGCGCTGGGTTACTTACAGCCCGTTACTGTCATTTTTTGCTTGTGGGCCAAAATTCAGCCCGTTGTTATAGTCGGCACGTTTGTGGTCCGTTAATATGTTGGGCCGTTTTCATAGCATCATCAAATACGGCCTATTAACGACGACCCATTATGGTCAGCCCATGAACGGACGATTCCAACTCTAGTCCGTTTACGGCCATAATGTTGTCTGTTATTGTCCCATGTTTGGCCAATCAATCATATGGCCCGTATAAGGCACATTGATGATACGACCCATAGAAGGCCCATTGTGTCTACGACCCGTAGAAGGCCCATTGTTTCTATGGCCCGTAGAAGGCCCAGTGTCACTACAGTAAATATGTAGCCCGTGGTTATTCTGGCCTAGTTTTAGAAAAATAGGTTATTGCGACCACTAGCAAACCGCGGAAAAAGAATTGCACTGCAGCAAACAAATAAACAAGACAACAAGGAAATAAATAAGCAAGCAACTTACGCTAGGCTATCACGGCTATTACACATATTACATCCACTGGGCATTAAAGTTCGCCACAAGTGCAAATATAGGGAACAAAGCAGCATATAACCACTGCAGAGAAACAAGTACAGAACTGAAACCACTTCAGAAGAGCTCAAGAAACAATATCCTGGGTACCCATAATTCTGGCAAGATGCTTAGCAAGCTTATTAACTTTCTCTTGTTTGGCGCTTAAATCCTCCAGTGCTTGTTGTTGCACAAGAAAGTATGCATCTGAATTCTGCAGGGACTTCGTCAGTCCTTTGGCTTCTTGCCATAGCATAGCTGACTGATGCCTTTCAACTTGTACCTGAGACTGAAGAAGCCGAAGTGATTCAGGCAGCAAGTTCGAAGAGCTTGTGCCAGCGGTACTGCTAGTAACTCGAACACTACATCAACGCAGGACTGTGGGGTTTTCTCACTGTCTACAAGATCGTTTTTATCACCTTTCTTGGAGACCAAAAGGGTTGTCTCACTATCTTGAACCTTATCTGCATTACTTTCTCTACCATTGCATAGTGGGGGTGCTCTTCTCCAGTATTCTGTTTGCATACTACAAGAGAAACAAGCAGACACATCACAGGTTTAACATTTAGTATACGAAACTCATTTTGGTAAACCGGTTCAGTAGTAAGGTGGACATGATAACAGCATGAAACAAACATATATCTATGTACTATGGTCACTGTATTGTCCATACCATTCTAGTTTATGTTGCCTAATCAAGATAGAGACACAGTTCAACTCATATATTTTTAAGACACAGCAGCATAGATAGAATATAAGTGTGAGAAACTACACAACATTGGCAACACTTTTAATGTGCATCACATGAGAACATAACTGTTTATACAACTGAAACTGAAATCAACATAGAGCAAGAAGTTAGAACAAGAATCCTATTAAAGAAATAGGTTTAAAACATACTTGTTGCGCCATTGGAGTTTCAATTGGATCCTTCAAATTCAAAAGTAGTTGGTATGAGTAAATACAGTGATGCAACAACAAAGGAGTATGGACCATAGAAACGGAATCTGACCTAAGAACAGTTGCTCTTCTGCTTTAAACATGGAGTTGGGGTTAACTATGATGGTCTTCATGCTTTGGGCACTGCAGTTGCTTTAAAAATTGCTCGTGTGGGGGTACTCTATGGTGGACATGGTGCTTTGTCCACTAGAAGTGGGTTACTATCCGCTGGGGTTGCGGTTAGATGGGTTGTAGCTGGTTCTCTGCCCAATGGTGTAAGTGTGCAATCTAGAAGAGTCTCGGTTATGTGTGGTGGGAATAGTTTGTGGGCCAGTACAACCATGGTTCTATCTGCATCAACGGGTAGCACTGTCTTTTGTGAAGAATGGTTTTTTGCTCCCTTAGATACAACAATCACCCCTCCAATTAAAATGGTTGATTAACAAGAAAAGAAATTGAACGTACATACATTGTATGATAGACAGATGTGGTAAATTCACATATATGTTGCCTAACCAAACAGGACAGCATGACACAATTTCACATATGTGATGCCTAACTAAACAGGATAGCATGACACAGTTTCAGATATATGATGGATAACTTAACAGGAGAAATGGCATAATTCAACATATGATGAGTATCTAAATAGGATGACACGACAAAACTACATGATGTCTTTCTAAAATAGGCTGGAATGAAATAATTCACATACATGTTGTCTAAGTATACGGGATGGCATTATATAATTGACATAATTGATTCATATACTAAGCAGTTGGCACTCGCATGTATGATCTCTAAACTAAGCAGATGGAATTCAATATTGTGCATATAATGTCTAAACTAAGCAATGCAAGACACCATATGCATGATATGAGAAACATAAACATTGCAACTCAGAGCATACACCTCAGGTGGGATATAGGAATGGTCATCTGTCTCTGAATCCTCCTCTGAGGAGCTCCCTGTAACCATCGAGATATATGCTTCAACAGGTGCCATTGCCTACTCTGAAGACCTTGTTTTCACTCCAGATTTTTCCATAACCGGCTCAAATGACTGATACACATGAAGAGTAGTTCAATATACACAGACTGTCGACAAATGGAATACATAATGAAAAAAAGATGGCATGGGATAATTCACATATATGATGCTTGGCTACATGGCAGTGCATAATTCACATATATGATAACTGGCTGAAAAACATGGCATTGCATAATTCACATATCTGATATAGAAAGCAAACAGGAGGCATTCACACAAAGCATGTCTAATCTAAGCAGATGGCATGGCAATACAAGACACCATATGCATGATATGAGCAATATAACCCTGCCAAGTTAGAGCATGCAACTCGTGGGGGGGATACGAATGGTCATCTGTCTCTGAATCCTCTTCTGAGGAGCTATCTGTAACCAGCAAGAAATCCGCATCGACAGGTAGCACTGACTACTGATACTTCTCTAACGTATCTATAATTTTTGATTGTTCCATGCTATTATATTACTTGTTTTGGTTGTCTATGGGCTTTACTCTACACTTTTATATCATTTTTGGGACTAACCTACTAACCGGAGGCCCAGCCCGAATTGCTGTTTTTTTTGCCTATTTTAGTGTTACGAAGGAAAGGAATATCAAACGGAGTCCAAACGAATGAAACCTTCTGGAGCGATCTTTTTGGAACAAACGCAATCCAAGAGACTTTGAGTGGACGTCAAGAAGCGAACGAGGCGGCCACGAGGGTGCCCGGCGCACCCAGTAAGGGTGGGCGCGCCCCCCACCCTCGTGGGCCCCTCAAGCGTCCAACGACCTACTTCTTCCTCCTATATATATCCACGGACCCCGAAAACATCCAGGAGCACCATGAAAAATTATTTCCACTGCCGCAACCTTCTGTATCCACGAGATCCCATCTTGGAGCCTTCACCGGCACTCCGCCGGAGGGGGAATCGACCACGGAGGGCCTCTCCATCATCACCAAGGCCTCTCCGATGAGTTGTGAGTAGTTTACCACAGACCTTCGGGTCCATAGTTATTAGCTAGATGGCTTCTTCTCTCTCTTTGATTCTCAATACAAAGTTCTCCTTCCTCTTCTTGGAGATCTATTCGATGTAACTCTTTTGCGGTGTGTTTGTCGAGATCCGATGAATTGTGGGTTTATGATCAAGTTTATCTATGAGAAATATTTGAATCTCCTCTGAATTCTTTTATGTATGATTGGTTATCTTTGTAATTCTCTTCGAATTATCAGTTTGGTTTGGCCTACTAGATTGATCTTTCTTGCAATGGGAGAAGTGCTTAGCTTTGGGTTCAATCTTGCGGTGTCCTTTCCCAGTGACAGTAGGGGCAGCAAGGCACGTATTTTATTGTTTCCATCGAGGATAAAAAGATGGGGTTTATATCATATTGCATGAGTTTATCCCTCTACATCATGTCATCTTGCTTAATGCGTTACTCTATTCTTCATGAACTTAATACTCTAGATGCATGCTGGATAGCGGTCGATGTGTGGAGTAATACTAGTAGATACAGGTAGGAGTCGGTCTACTTGTCGCGGATGTGATGCATATATACATGATCATGCCTAGATAATCCCATAATTATTCGCTTTTCTATCAATTGCTCGACAGTAATTTGTTCACCCACCGTAATACTTATGCTATCTTGAGAGAAGCCACTAGTGAAACCTATGGCCCCCGGGTCTATCTTTTATCATATAAGTTTTCCATCTACTTTTATTTGCATCTTTTATTTTCCAATCTATATCATAAAAATACCAAAAATATTTATCTTATCATATTATCTCTATCAGATCTCACTTTCGCAAGTTACCGTGAAGGGATTGACAACCCCTTTATCGCATTGGTTGCGAGATTCTTGTTTGTTTGTGTAGGCGCACGGGACTTGGGAGGAGCCTCCTACTGGATTGATACCTTGGTTCTCAAAAACTAAGGGAAATACTTATGCTACTTTGCTGCATCACCCTTTCCTCTTCAAGGGAAAAACCAACGCATGCTCAAGAGGTATCTGTTGGAAATATGCCCTAGAGGCAATAATAAATTAGTTATTATTATTATATTTCCTTGTTCATCATAATTGTTTATTATCCATGCTATAATTGTATTTATAGGAAACTCAGATACATGTGTGGGTACATAGACAACACCAAGTCCCTAGTAAGCCTCTAGATGACTAGCTCGTTGATCAATAGATGGTTACGGTTTCCTGACCATGGACATTGCATGTCGTTGATAACGGGATCACATCATTAGGAGAATGATGTGATGGACAAGACCCAATCCTAAGCCTAGCACAAAGATCGTGTAGTTCGTATGCTAAATCTTTTCTAATGTTAAGTATCATTTCCTTAGACCATGAGATTGTGCAACTCCCGGATACCGTAAGAATGCTTTGGGTGTACCAAACATCACAACGTAACTGAGTGGCTATAAAGGTGCACTACAGGTATCTCTGAAAGTGTCTGTTGGGTTGGCACGAATCGAGACTGGGATTTGTCACTCCGGTTGACGGAAAGGTATCTCTGGGCCCACTCGGTAGGACATCATCATAATGTGCACAATGTGACCAAGGGGTTGATCACGGGATGATGTGTTACGGAACGAGTAAAGAGACTTGCCGGTAACGAGATTGAACAAGGTATCGGCGTACCGACGATCGAATCTCGGGCAAGTACAATACCGCTAGACAAAGGGAATTGTATACGGGATTGCTTGAATCCTTGACATCGTGGTTCATCTGATGAGATCATCGTGGAACATGTGGGAGCCAACATTGGTATCCAGATCCCGCTGTTGGTTATTGGCCAGAGAGCTGTCTCGGTCATGTCTGCATGATTCCCGAACCCGTAGGGTCTACACACTTAAGGTTCGGTGACGCTAGAGTTGTTATGGGAATTGGTGTGCAGTTACCGAATGTTGTTCGGAGTCCCGGATGAGATCCTAGACATCACGAGGAGTTCCGGAATGGTCTGAAGGTAAAGATTTATATATGGGAAGTCCTATTTTGGCCATCGGAAAATGTTCGGGATTTTTCGGTATTGTACCGAGAAGGTTCTAAAAGGTTCCGGAGTGGGGCCCACCAGCATGGGGGGACCCACATGAACGTGGGTAGTGGGGGCAAGGCCCCACACCCTTGGTCAAGGCGCACCAAGATCCCCCCTTAGAAAGAATAAGATCATATCCCGAAGGGATAAGATCAAGATCCCTAAAAGGGGGGGATAACAATCGGTGGGGAAGGAAATGATGGGATTTCTTTCCTCCCACCTTTGCTAATGCCCCAATGGACTTGGAGGGAAAGAAACCAGCCCCCTCCACCCCTATATATAGTGGGGAGGCGCATGGGAGCTTCACCCTTGCCCCTGGCGCAACCCTCTTCCTCCCCAACACCTCCTCCTCCGTAGTAGTGCTTGGCGAAGCCCTGCCGGAGAACTGCAAGCTCCACCACCATGCCGTCGTGCTGACGGAGCTCTCCCTCAACTTCTCCTCTCCCCTTGCTGGATCAAGAAGGAGGAGACGTCCCTGGGCTGTACGTGTGTTGAACGCGGAGGTGCCGTCCGTTCGGCACTAGGATCTCCGGTGATTTGGATCACGATGAGTACGACTCCTTCAACCCCGTTCTCTTGAACGCTTTCGCTTAGCAATCTACAAGGGTATGTAGATGCACTCTCCTTACCCTCGTTACTAGTTTCTGCATAGATAGATCTTGGTGACTCATAGGAAAATTTTGAATTTCTGCTACGTTCCCCAACAGTGGTATCAGAGCTAGGTCTATAGCGTAGATTTTTTGCACGAGTAGAACACAAAGTAGCTATGGGCTTTGATTTTGTTCAATATGCTTACCGTTACTAGTCCAATATTGTTTCGACGGTATTGTGGGATGAAGCGGCCCAGACCGACCTTACACGTACACTTACGTGAGACAGGTTCCACCGACTGACATGCACGTGTTGCATAAGGTGGCTAGCGGGTGCCAGTCTCTCCCACTTTAGTCGGATCGGATTCTATGAAAAGGGTCCTTATGAAGGGTAAATAGCAATTGACATATCACGTTGTGGTTTTTGCGTGGGTAAGAAATGTTCTTGCTAGAAACCCATAGCAGCCACGTAAAACATGCAAACAACAATTAGAGGACGTCTAACTTGTTTTTGCAGGGTATGCTATGTGATGTGATATGGCCAAAAAGAATGTGATGAATTATATGTGATGTATGAGATTGATCATGTTCTTGTAATAGGAATCACGACTTGCATGTCGATGAGTATGACAACCGGCAGGAGCCATAGGAGTTGTCTTAATTTATTGTATGACCTGCGTGTCATTGAACAACGCCATGTAATTACTTTAATTTATTGCTAACCGGTAGCCATAGTAGTAGAAGTAATAGTTGGCGAGACAACTTCATGAAGACACGATGATGGAGATCATGATGATGGAGATCATGGTGTCATGCCGGTGACGATGATGATCGTGGAGCCCCGAAGATGGAGATCAAAAGGAGCAAAATGATATTGGCCATATCATGTCACTTTTGATTGCATGTGATGTTTATCATGTTTATGCATCTTATTTGCTTAGAACGATGGTATTAAATAAGATGATCCCTTATTAAAATTTCAAGAAAGTGTTCCCCCTAACTGTGCAACGTTGCGAAAGTTCGTCGTTTCGAAGCACCACGTGATGATCGGGTGTGGTAGATTCTAACGTTCACATACAACGGGTGTAAGCCAGATTTACACACGCGAAACACTTAGGTTGACTTGACGAGCCTAGCATGTACAGACATGGCCTCGGAACACAAGAGACCGAAAGGTCGAGCATGAGTCGTATGGTAGATACGATCAACATGAAGATGTTCACCGACGATGACTAGTCCGTCTCACGTGATGATCGGACATGGCCTAGTTGACTCGGATCATGTAATCACTTAGATGACTAGAGGGATGTCTATCTAAGTGGGAGTTCATTAGATGAACTTAATTATCCTGAACATAGTCAAAAGCCCTTTGCAAATTATGTCATAGCTCGCCCTTTAGTTCTACAGTTTTAGATATGTTCCTAGAGAAAATATAGTTGAAAGTTGACAGTAGCGATTATGCATACAGTAGAAAGCTTATGTCCTTAATGCACCGCTCGGTGTGCTGAACCTCGAACGTCGTTTGTGGATGTTGCGAACATCTGACATACATGTTTTGATAACTACGTGATAGTTCAGTTAAATGGTATAGAGTTGAGGCACCAAAGACGATTTCGAAACATCGCGGAACATATGAGATGTTTCGAGGGCTGAAATTGGGATTTCAGGCTCGTGCCCACGTCAAGAGGTATAAGACCTCTGATGAGCTTCTTGGCCTACAAACTAAGGGATAAAAGCCCAATCGTTGAGCTTGTACTTAGATTGTCCGGGTACAACAATCACTTGAATCAAGTGGGACTTAATCTTCCAGATGAGATAGTGATGTTTCTCCAAAGTCATTGCCACCAAGCTACTAGAGCTTCATGATGAACTATAACATATCAGGGATAGATATGATGATCCTTGGAGTATTCGTGATGTTTGACACCGCGAAAGTAGAAGTCAAGTAGGAGCATCAATTGTTGATGGTTAGTAAAACCGCTAGTTTCAAGAAGGGCAAGGGTAAGAAGGGGTACTTCATGAAACGGCAAATCAGTTGCTGCCCTAGTGAAGAAACCCAAGGTTGAATCCAAACCCGAGACTAAGTGCTTCTATAATAAGGGGAACAACCACTGGAGCAGAATTACCCTAGATACTTGGTAGATGAGAAGGCTGGCGAGGTCCATAGAAGTATATTGGATATACATTATGTTAATGTGTACTTTACTAGTACTCCTAGTAGCACCAGGGTATTAGATACCGGTTCGGTTGCTAAGTGTTAGTAACTCGAAATAAAAGAGCTACGGAATAAACAGAGACTAGCTAAAGGTGAGATGACGATGTGTGTTGGAAGTGTTTCCAAGGTTGATGTGATCAAGCATCGCCTGCTCCGTCTACCATCGAGATTGGTGTTAAACCTAAATAATTGTTATTTGGTGTTTGCGTTGAGCATAGACATGATTGGATTATGTCTATCGCAATACGGTTATTCATGTAAGGAGAATAATGGTTACTCTATTTATTTGAATAATACCTTCAATGGTCTTGCACCTAAAAGAATTGTTCATTGAATCTCGATCGTAGTGATACACATTTTCATGCCAAAAGATATAAGATAGTAATGATAGTACCACTTACTTGTGGCACTGCCATGTAAGTCATATTGGTATAAAACACATGAAGAAGCTCCATGTTGATGGATCTTTGGACTCACTCATTTTTGAAAAGTTTGACACATGCGAGCCATGTCTATTGGTGTATACGCATGAAGAAACTCCATGCAGATGGATCGTTTGGACTCACTTGATTTTGAATCGCTTGAGAAATGCAAATCATACCACATGGGCAAGATGACTGAAAAGCCTCGTTTTCAGTAAAATGGAACAAGATAGCAACTTGTTGGAAGTAACACATTTTGATGTGTGCAGTCCAATGAGTGTTGAGGCATGCAGTGAATATCATTATGTTCTTACTTCATGGATGATTTAAGTAGATACTGAGTATATTTACTTGATGAAACACAAGTCTGAATTATTGAATGGTTCAAGTAATTTCAGAGTGAAGTTGAAGATCATCGTGACAAGAGGATAAAATGTCTATGATATGATCATAGAGATGAGTATCTAAGTTACGAGCTTTGGCACGCAATTAAGACATTGTGAAAATTGTTTCACAATTAATACCACCTGGAACACCATAATGTGATGGTGTGTCCGAACATCATATTTGCACCCTATTGGATATAGTGCGTACCATGATGTATCTTATCGAATTACCACTATCGTTCATGGGTTAGGCATTAGAGACAACCGCACTCACTTTAATAGGGCACCACGTAATTCCGTTGAGACGACACCGTTTGAACTATGGTTTGGAGAAACCTAAGTTGTCGTTTCTTAAAAGTTTGGGGCTGCAACGCTTATGTGAAAAAGTTTCAGGTTGATGAGCTCGAACCCAAAGCGGATAAAAATGCATCTTCATAGGACGCCCAAAACAGTTGGGTATACCTCCTATCTCAGATCCGGAAGCAGAAGTAATTGTTTCTAGAAACGGGTCCTTTCTCGAGGAAAACTTTCTCTCAAAAGAATTGAGTGGGAGGATGGTGGAGACTTGATGAGGTTATTGAACCATCACTTCAACCAGTGAGTAGCAGGGCACAGGAAGTTGTTCATGTGGAACCTACACCAATTGAAGTGGAAGCTGATGATAGTGATCATGATGCTTCGGATCAAGTCACTACCGGACCTCGTAGGTCGACAAGGACGCGTACTACTTCAGAGTGGTACGCAATCATGTCTTAGAGGTCATGTTGCTAGTCAACAATGAACCTACGAGCTATGGAGAAGCGATGGTGGGCCCGGATTCCGACGAATGGCTCGAGGCCATAAAATCCGAGAGAGGATCCATGACTTTGGAAGAAATACTTGATGGTCGTAAGGCCGTTGGGTACAGATGGATTTTAAAAGGAAGACAGACAATGATGGTAAGTATTGCCATTAAGAAAGCTCGACTTGTCGTTGAGATGTTTTCTGAAAAGTTCAAGGAGTTGACTACGATGAGACTTTCTCACTCATAGCGATGCTAAGAGTCTGTTGGAATTATATTAGCAATTACTGCATGATTTGTGGAATCTTGCAGATAGGATGTCAAAACATTGTTTCCTCGACGATATCCTTGAGGAAAGGTTGTATGTGATACAACCAGAAGGTTTTGTCAATCCTGAAGAACGCTAACAAATATGCAAAGCTCCAACAATCCTTCTAAGGACTGGAGTAAGCATCTCGGAGTTGGAATGTACGCTTTGATGAGATGATCAAAGATTTTGGGTTTATACAAAGTTTATGAGAAACTTGTATTTCCAAAGAAGTGAGTGGGAGCACTATAGAATTTCTGATGAGTATATGTTGTTGACATATTGTTGATCAGAAATGATGTAGAATTTATGGAAAGCATATAGGGTTATTCGAAAAGTGTTTTTCAATAGAAAACCTGGAATAAGCTGCTTGAACATTGAGCATCAAGATCTATGAGGATAGATCAAAAAACGCTAAATGGTACTTTCAAATGAGCACATACCTTGACATGATCTTGAAGGTGTTCAAGATGGATCAGTCAAAGAAGGAGTTCTTGAATGAGTTGTAAGGTATGAAGTTAAGAGTTAAAGCTCGACCACAGCAGAAGAGAGAGAAAGGACGAAGGTCATCCCCTATGCTTCAGACGTAGGCTCTATAGTATGCTATGCTGTGTACCGCACCGGAAGTGTGCCTTGCCATGAGTCAGTCAAGGGGTACAAGAATGATCCAGGAATGGATCATTGGACAGCGGTCAAAATTATCCTTGGAGTAAATAAAGGACATGTTTCTCGATTATGGAGGTGATAAAGAGTTCGACGTAAAGGGTTACGTCGATGCAAGCTTTAACACCTGTCCGAATGACTCTGAGTAGCACACCGGATACGTATAGTGGAGCAACCATTTGGAATAGCTCCAAGTGGAGCGTGGAAGCAGCATTTACAATATGACAAAGAGAATTGCGAAATACATACAGATCTAAATGTTGCAGACCCGTTGACTAAAACCTCTCTCACAAGCAAAACATGATCAAACCCTAGAACTCATTGAGTCTTAATCACATGGTGATGTGAACTAGTTTAGTAACACTAGTAAACTCTTTGGATGTTGGTCACATGGTGATGTGACCTGTCAATGTTAATCACATGGTGATGTGAACTAGATTATTGACTCTAGTGCAAGTGGGAGACTATTGGAAATATGCCCTAGAGGCAATAATAAATTAGTTAATATTATTATTATATTTCCTTGTTCATGATAATCGTTTATTATCCATGCTATAATTGTATTGATAGGAAACTCAGATACATGTGTGGGTACATAGACAACACCAAGTCCCTAGTAAGCCTCTAGATGAATAGCTCGTTGATCAATAGATGGTTAAAGTTAGGAGAATGATGTGATGGACAAGACCCAATCCTAAGCCTAGCACAAAGATCGTGTAGTTCGTATGCTAAAGCTTTTCTAATGTTAAGTATCATTTACTTAGACCATGAGATTGTGCAACTCCCAGATACCGTAGGAATGCTTTGGGTGTACCAAACGTCACAACGTAACTGGGTGGCTATAAAGGTGCACTACAGGTATCTCCGAAAGTATCTGTTGGGTTGGCACGAATCGAGACTGGGATTTGTCACTCCGGTTGACGGAAAGGTATCTCTGGGCCGACTCGGTAGGACATCATCATAATGTGCACAATGTGACCAAGGGGTTGATCATGGGATGATGTGTTACGGAACGAGTAAAGAGACTTGCCGGTAACGAGATTGAACAAGGTATCGGCATACCGACGATCGAATCTCGGGCAAGTACAATACCACTAGACAAAGGGAATTGTATACGGGATTGCTTGAATCCTTGACATCGTGGTTCATCTGATGAGATCATCATGGAACATGTGGGAGCCAACATGGGTATCCAGATCCCGCTGTTGGTTATTGGCCAGAGAGCTGTCTCGGTCATGTCTGCATGATTCCCGAACCCGTAGGGTCTACACACTTAAGGTTCGGTGACGCTAGAGTTGTTATGGGAATTGGTATGCAATTACCGAATGTTGTTCGGAGTCCCGGATGAGATCCTATACGTCACGAGGAGTTCCGGAATGGTCCGGAGGTAAAGATTTATATATGGGAAGTCCTATTTTGGCCACCGGAAAATGTTCGGGATTTTTGGGTATTGTACCGGGAAGGTTCTAGAAGGTTCCGAAGTGGGGCCCACCAGCATGGGGGGACCCACATGAACGTGGGTAGTGGGGGCAAGGCCCCACACCCTTGGTCAAGGCGCACCAAGATCCCCCCTTAGAAGGAATAAGATCATATCCCGAAGGGATAAGATCAAGATCCCTAAAAAGGGGGGATAACAATCGGTGGGGAAGGAAATGATGGGATTTCTTTCCTCCCACCTTTGACAACGCCCCAATGGACTTGGAGGGCAAGAAACCAGCCCCCTCCACCCCTATATATAGTGGGGAGGTGCATGGGAGCTTCACCCTTGCCCTTGGCGCAGCCCTCTTCCTCCCCAACACCTCCTCCTCCGTAGTAGTGCTTGGCGAAGCCCTGCCGGAGAACTGCAAGCTCCACCACCACGCCGTCGTGCTGACGGAGCTCTCCCTCAACTTCTCCTCTCCCCTTGCTAGATCAAGAAGGAGGATACATCCCCGGGCTGTACGTGTGTTGAACGCGGAGGTGCCGTCCGTTCGGCACTAGGATCTCCGGTGATTTGGATCACGATGAGTACGACTCCTTCAACCCCGTTCTCTTGAACGCTTCTGCTTAGCGATCTACAAGGGTATGTAGATGCACTCTCCTTACCCTCGTTCCTAGTTTCTGCATAGATAGATCTTGGTGACTCGTAGGAAAATTTTGAATTTCTGCTACGTTCCCCAACAGTAGCAACTGCTCAGAAGACCTTGTTTTCACTCCAGATTTTCCCATGGACTCAAATGGCTGATGCACGGGAAGAGTAGATGAATGTATAAACATTTTTGACAAATGGAATATATTATGAAAAAAATATGGCACGATACAATTCACATATACGATGACTGGCTAAACAAGGTGGCATTGCATTATTCATGTATATGATGCCTGGCTAAAGAAGATGGCATTGCATAATTCCCATATACTCCCTCCGTTCCTAAATATTTTTCTTTTTAGAGATTTCAAATGGACTACCACATACGTATGTATATAGACATATTTTAGAGTGTAGATTCACCCATTTTGCTCCGTATGTAGTCACTTGTTGAAATCTCTAAAAAGGCAAATATTTAGGAACGGTGGGAGTATGATATAGAAACCAAACACGTGCCATTCACACAAAGCAAATCTAAACTAAGCTGATGACATATAAGATGTATAATGTAAGCAATGCGAGGCGCCATATGCATGATATGACCAACTCAGCATGCCCGGTTAGAGCAAACACCTCAGGTGGTAAATAGGAGTGGTCAGCTCCCTCTGAATCCCCATCTGAACAGTTATCTTCCTCTGGAATACAATCTGGAATGGTGGGAAGGGGGCCACTTTGCCCACCATGGAGCGGCGTCTGCATGACATTATATTCCCACACAACGGTCTTCTCTTTTTATCTACATGTTCAGTATGATTGTGTGCAATAACTGACATGCATAATAAAAAATAGTTAGATTTTTTAAGGCCTAAGGGGTGCATGCAGAAATCAAGACTGATGGTAGCAAACGAGTGGATAGATCCAAAACTAATGATATCAGGTAGATTATAGCTTCAGTTTAAAAAGATAGACAATGGATCATCTACTGGTTGTTGCCACACAACATGAACCACATGGAAGACCCCAGATGAACCAGATTGTAGACAGATACTATTCGTTGCTGCCTTGATATGAGACCCACGGGCATTTTAAAACTCAAGTTTGAACGATAAAGTAGCAGGTAATAAGATCCGACGTATAACGTAAGCAAACACGAAAGACTGTGACCTCTCTTCCGGAACTATGTAGTACTCAGGTTCATCTGCTTAGTCGATGATGGTAATGCAGTTGGCGTGGCTGTCGACAACGAGGAAGATGATCTGAGGCTTCGAAATAAAATCTGCAGGGGGAATCTCTGCTGCAGTGAATGCTTTTGTTGATGGTGCACCTCAGGTGGGGTGGGTGACGGCACGACAGGAACACGACATAACACACAGAGTTTTCTTTGACGCCTATCTAGAAATGAAGTAAATCTGTAAGTGCTCCTTAGAATTGGACGATTCTATAGACGCAGGGACAGGAAAAACATAGGAATAGGATAGAAATGCACGTGCAAAACAGAGCATTTGGAAACATAGGATTTCTGTCAACCTGGGTGTTTGGTTCTCATGAATTGGAAGAACACAAGAATGGAGAAACATGGTCAAATTAAAGTCAAACCACGTGAAAATGAAAAAGAATAAGAATCTTATTATGCCAGTAATGCAATTAGTTCTGTTCTTCATGCATATTAATTTGAAAAGGACGTCCAAGTGAATATTAAAATTCCAATGTTTTTTCTTTGAAAGAGACACCAAAGGAAAAAAGATCCTCCAATTTTGCTTTGCTCCACTCCTTCTAACCAAATGCACGAATAGTAGTTCCATAGAAAAGGATCCCTGAGGGATCGACATGAATGCAGAGTAACAAAGTGATGCGACGAGTGTACAACCTCTTTGGCATAGACTTGTGGACCTCAACATCATTGGGTGGGGAAGAATATCTGAGGCCTCTGGAAACGGTGCTGAGGGTACTGCTCCATTGTGATGGACGGTTTTCGTTGTTGGAGCAGCTCTGGTGAGGTGTACGGCGGCGAGGCTGAAGCAGGACAAGACACACAACGTTAATCTGAAGTGGGACTCTAATATCATCTGAATAGATGATGTAAAATACATCACCAAAAAGTGCTAGATGTAAAACGCATCAGCCGCGCCACGGCCGCTCTGACAGATGTTGTAAGTACTGTTCACTCTGAACTTAACTTAAGAAACTGAACTTTACAGTCGAAACTGAATTTTACTGTCGAAACTAATTGAACTAGTAGCAGAGCATTGCAATAGATGTTTAGGGCGTTCGAGAACTAGTAGCACAGAAGCGGTGATCTAAATCAGCAGACGCTCGAGCAGGGAACGCACTAGCAGAGAGCAAGTCATGCAGTAGCACCGCGAGCGAGATCTAAAGCATCAACTCCTGCAGCTGCCGGAGGTCGTGCAGCAGCAACATCAGCGTGAGCGAGAGCAAGAGCAGAGCAGCAGCACGAACGAGAGCAAGAGCAGAGCAGCAGCGCAAGTGATAGCAATAGCAGAGCAAAGCAGCAGCATGACCGAAAGCAAGAGCAATGCAGCAGCGCGACCGACAGCAAGAACAGAGCCGCGGCGCAAGCGAGAGCCAGAGCAGCAGCAACAGCAGCGCAAGCGAGAGCCGGAGCAGCTGCAGCTAGTGCCGGTGTGGAAGTCGCCACCGAGGAAGCAACAACATGGGGGAGAGACGCTGTGGATGAAGTGGCCGGCAATAGCACCATCGATAGAGACCCGCCATGGTTGCTCAGTATCGAGCACCAGTAGCCCCGTGAGATCAAATAAAAGATAAAATGCAGCAATGAGTGCAGAACCTCCTTGGTGGCGTCGAGTTGGCCTCAGCTTCATCAGAGGAATTAGTGAGGGTGTTGTGGTTCCGGTGGGGCGGGTCAAGACGGCGCTGTGGGAATGGAGGTGGCACGATAGACGAGGTGAACATCGGGGTAGCTCCTTGGAGGTGGAGGACGGGGCGGTTGATCTGGCGGGACGATGAGATCGATGACGGATCCTCATCCAGTGCGATGGATGAGGGATGGCGAGTTGTTGCGGTGGACGATGTCGTCGGGGAAGAGTCCTCGGCTGGGCGGCGGTGCTACGTCATGAGCTTGCGTTGGTTTTCCTCGAAGAGGAGAGGGTGATGCAGCAATAGTAGCGTAATTATTTCCCTTAGTTTTTGAGAACCAAGGTATCAATCTAGTAGGAGGCTCCTCAACAAGTCCCACGAACCTACACAAACAAATAAAGAACTCGCAACCAACGCGACAAAGGGGTTGTCAATCCCTTCACGGCCACTTGCGAAAGTGAGATCTGATAGAGATAGTATGATAAGATAAATATATTTGGTATTTTTATGATATAGATTGGAAAATAAAAGATGCAAATAAAAGTAGATGGAAAACTTATATGATAAAAGATAGACCCGGGGCCATAGGTTTCACTAGTGGCTTCTCTCAAGATAGCATAAGTATTACGGTGGGTGAACAAATTACTGTCGAGCAATTGATAGAAAAGAGAATAATTATGGGATTATCTAGGCATGATCATGTATATATGCATCACATCCGCGACAAGTAGACCGACTCCTACCTGCATCTACTAGTATTACTCCACACATCGACCGCTATCCAGCATGCATCTAGAGTATTAAGTTCATGAAGAATAGAGTAACGCATTAAGCAAGATGACATGATGTAGAGGGATAAACTGAAGCAATATGATATAAACCCCATCTTGTTATCCTCGATGGCAACAATACAATACATGCCTTGCAACCCTTTCTGTCACTGGGTAAGGACACCGCAAGACTGAACCCAAAGCTAAGCACTTCTCCCATGGCAAGAAAGACCAATCTAGTAGGCCAAACCAAACTGATAATTTGAAGAGACTTGCAAAGATAACTCAATCATACATAAAAGAATTCAGAGAAGATTCAATTATTTATTCATAGATAAATCTTATCATAAACCCACAATTCATCGGATCTTGACAAACACACTGCAAAAAGAGATTACATCGAATAGATCTCCACAAGAGAGGGGGAGAACATTGTATTGAGATCCAAAATGAGAGAAGAAGCCATCTAGCTAATAACTATGGACCCGTAGGTCTGTGGTAAACTACTCACAACTCATCGTAGAGGCAAGGATCACTACAAAAAAATACACTTCCGTGATGATACGTGTTTGTCACAGTAGGTCGCGTTTTTTGTCATGCACGTACATCCATGACAAATTTATGACAGAATCAAGATAGTCATACCTGTGCTGTCGTAGAAGTGTTCCATGACACTACTAAAATTATCATCACGGAAGTGTCCACTTCCATGACGATAAATCACGCATCACAGAAGTGCTTTCGTCAAGGGTGACCGACACGTGGCATCCACCGTAACGGAACGCCATTAAGCTATCGGGTCGGATTTTGGATCTGCTAACCTGTTAACAGCCACGACCAATGCCGATTTTCCACGTGTAAAATTCTCATTGGCTGACAGATCCACGTGTCAGCTCCGCGTTGGCACAGGTGTCACTCATCCAACGGTCGAGATGGGCCTATGATATGTTGACACGTGGACCGGCCCAAAAGTGGCCCACAAAGTTTAAATGGGCCGGCCCAACCGAAGGCCCATAAGATTTAGCGGACCATAATGGGCCGGCCCAACTAAAGGCCCATAAGATTTAGCGGACCATAATGGGTCGGCCCAGCTAAAGGCCCACAAAATTTAGCGGACCATAATGGACCGGCCCAGCTAAAGGCCCATAACATTTTGCGGACCACAATGGGCCGGCCCTGCTAAAGGCCCACAAGATTCTGCAGACCATAATGGCCGGCCCATCTAAAGGCCCAACATTCTCTATCAAATCGGTCCGTCAACGGCCTGGTCTAAACTTGTCATCAATGCGGCCCATGGTCACTTCTGGCCCGTTAACAGTTCGCTAAGTAATTGGGCCGAATTACGGCCCGGTGTATTTCCGGCTTGTTAAAGGTCCGGCTTCATTTGGGCCCATTTATAGGCCATCAAAACTTTCGGCCCATAAACGACCGTGAAGGATTTGGGTCATATTCGGCCTGTTAGAGGCCCACTATAGATTTGGGCCACTTTCGGCTTGTTGTCATTTTCGGCATGTTAACGCCGGACGTAAACCATGGGCCATATGTGGCCCAACGTCATATCGGGCCCATTAACGGCCCATATAGAAATGATGATAATCTAGCCCGACCGAAGTTCCGGCCTGTTAAAGGCCCGTGTATTAGGTCGGCGCATTTACGGCCCGTCCGAATTTCGGCCTGTCAAATATCCGCATCGTAAATGGGCCACCATTTCGGCCTGCTAAGTCCAGTGGGTTATTTGGCACAATCAGGGCCCAATCTCACTTTCGGTCTATTAAAGGCCCATGTTTTTTACGGGCTCGAGATATTTACACCTGTAAACAGCCTATTTTTACTGAGGGCCCAAATCATGTTTAGGCATGTTAAAGGCCCACTATGGGCACAGGCCTACCAGAAAAATTTGAAAGCTTATGCTAATTTATAAGCCTAGATTTTTAGTGGGCTACATGCCAATTTCAGCCCATAATTGTTTTTAGCCCAATTGGAATGGGCCCAATGAATGTTGGCATGTTGGGCTCCTACGAAGCTTTCGGACGAATACATTACTAAGATAAACCTACACTATACAAAAATAGCATCGTAATTACTGCAACCTGTGGCAGCATCATAAATGTTGTATCACAACAAAATAAATTCCAATCATACAACAAAAGGCCTGTTGGCATAAAGTTTACAGTCCTTCCAGATAAAAGCACCATCAGATGTATAGAAGCACAAATCATTTGACCTGAGTGCTAATGTTTCAGGCTGTAGAATCTGATGGAGTAGCACGATCTCCACCGTTTTTCCGCCATTGCTCTTCAACAATGAAGCGAATGTCTGATAGTCTGCTTTCAAAACCATTCATATCTTGACGACATTGGTTAACCACTATTCTTGTTTCCGAAACAACATCCATTAGGTATTGGACTTGTGTCTGGAGCACAGATATATCACTCTGTCTAGCAGGAAGATTTTGTTCAGTAGGCGATTTGGACGAGGTTACCTTGACAACCAACCCAGAATTACGCAGGAAGGTGCGTTTTGCACTGTTAGTGGAGAGATACTGACGCACTGCAGCAAGAGGTGACATTGTGCCTGTAGTAGCCTCGTCACCTTCAGGTGGTTGTGGCTGTTCAATCATTTGTTCCGTAGCTTCCTGAAAGATTGAACTTGTAGATTAGTGTACCAGATAAGTTACTAATGAGACAAAAACAAACAAAGTAGGTTAAACATTTATACATAACTTATTTTGGTGAACTACTGTAATACATTAGCATGTATTGTAGTGCCAACTACATAATAAAATCACTTTCGGAACATATGTCCATGTAGCATGCCTACTGTATTGTCTATTTCCTCACATTCGTTGACATCTAAGGATAAAGAGACATGGTTTAAAGTAGGATGAACATAGTATGACATCATTCATATCATGGGCAAATAGATATAAAACAAACAGGCTATTTTATCATTGTGTGCGCATGTGAACATAACAACTAGATTACAGATCAAGACCAAAAGAATATCCTTCATCTCTTTTAAACCATGCAAGGTGAAATGATACGTTAAGACAACTGTGTATAAAAGTGAACAGAGTAACTGACATTGGCTGCAAACCAAGTAGTTGAATGAACACATCACAGTACCAATCAGTTCAAGGCAGGAGGAGTAAGGACTTACAACAGCGGCTTGAGCTGGTGTGCTCATGCCCTTCATCTTGCTGGTGTGGCAATCCTTGAAGATTTTCACTGCATTCGGTTCAGGTTCTTTTTGGTCCGCACAGGCTTTCCTCTGTATTTGGAACAAGACAATATAGATACGATAATATGGCAGAAAAAAACAAGGAAGTAGCAGCTATTTACAAGAGCCTCGCAGTGTGCAATATAGCTACGAGATCCTGTTGTCTGCTGGAATTTCACTTTGGAATGGTTGATTTTGTTCTTCAAATAGTTAGCCTAGAAGAAGATACACTTGTAAGGCACATACATAAATACAAGTTCAATATGTGGTCTGATCAAATACATATAGCCTACCTGATACTTTGGATCAGACCAGTGTTTAACGAGGGCTGTCCAGTCTTCATCTGTAATATATTCCACTGGAGATGTTTGGGCGATTTCATTGTTAGCCTTGCCTTGAAAGTGAGATTTTCTAAGGTGGTACCGATACTGTCGTAGAGCAGACTGAAAAACATGAGTGCATGCTTGTTTAGTTGCATCATCTTTCGGATCCAACTTGAACCTCATCTGTTGAAAAAAGAATGTGAGTCTTATTAGGAGGAAGCTAGAAAGTATGGGACAGAGCAAGACAATATTACTAATTGCGATGAATAACATTACTTACGGATAAATGGTCAAGGAAGGTGTTAAACTGGGTATGTCTTTCTCATTCCTGTACTGGATCCACATTGGGAGGATACGCACATGACACCTAACGGCAACAGCTGCCTTTGATACTAACTTGGCTGACTCTGTAGCATCACGTGGCCTTTTTAAACCTGCCTCAAAATGGATCTCCATTCTTCCTCCTTTAGATTTTGTTAATCTGTCAAGCATTATCCCTGATGTATGTTTCCGCTTGCGCCGTGGTGCTAGTTCAACAACGAATATGGAAAGTGTTAGTGTACATCAAACTGTGAGAGTACATATAAAGGAGCATGCAACTGAAACTTGACTCGGTCAGGTACCGTCTTGGTGTTGATGCTCATGAGGTTCATCTGATCTTGCCAAGTCCTGTTGTGTCAGCAGTGCTTCAGAAGTAGTGTTAGGTGTGAAGGCAGCTTGGGAACTGGCCAGTTCCGGAGCAAACGAATGAGTAACTGGTTGAGATGCTGGTATAGTTGAAGCGGATGCTGCAGCTGGTGGAGCAGGTGATACTGTGTTTGTAGATTTAGCCGGTGGACTTGGACCTTCTACTGCACTATAAGTACCAGCAGAATCTCGATGGCAGAACCCTTTCCGTTTCACCTGACGAGTAACAACACTCCCTACTATATTATTTTCCTTGCTCTTTTTTGACTTTGCCATGTCAAGCTATACCCACAACACAAAAGAATAAAATCACTCTTCAGAACTCATTGATGCATGATATAGACAAGCAATACTTTGATGTAAGACAACCGTATGAGGATGGAATATGTAAGAAAAACAGGACGGCATGACATATTCACAACTACGATGTGTTGTAGCGACCAGACCTCAGACAGTCTGATCTCTGTGCATCAGTGTCATCCCTGGATCAGTAATGCTGACATGCACAGTACTTGAAGGATTTATAACAGAGTAGCAATCACACACTTATTACATCGAATGTCTCCAAAGAGAGCTTATTACAATAAATATGGCTTAAGGCCATCTAATAACGATTATAGAGGAAGGCTTGGAAGATAAGTGAGTCCATCAACTCCAACGGCATCACTGAGTATAGGACCACGACCTAAAGGCACTGTCGGTGTCAAAACCGGCGGATCTCGGGTAGGGGGTCCCGAACTGTGCGTCTAGGTGGATGGTAACAGGAGACAAGGGACACGATGTTTTCCCAGGTTCGGGCCCTCTTGATGGAGGTAAAACCATACGTCCTGCTTGATTAATATTGATGATGTGTGTTACAAGAGTAGATCTACCACGAGATCAAGGAGGCTAAACCCTAGAAGCTAGCCTATGGTATGATTGTTGTTCGTCCTATGGACTAAGGCCATCCAGTTTATATAGACACCGGAGAGGGCTAGGGTTACACAGAGTCGGTTACAATGGTAGGAGATCTACATATCCGTATCGCCAAGCTTGCCTTCCATGCCAAGGAAAGTCCCATCCGGACACGGGAAAAAGTCTTCAATCTTCTATCTTCATAGTCTTGGAGTCCGGCCGATGATGATAGTTCGGCTATCCGGACACCCCCTAGTCCAGGACTCCCCCAGTAGCCCCTGAACCAGGCTTCAATGACGAAGAGTCCGGCGCGCATATTGTCTTCGGCATTGCAAGGCGGGTTCCTCCTCTGAATAATTTATAGAAGATTGTGAACACCAGGATAATGTCCGGCTCTGCAAAATAAATTCCACGTACCCCCGTAGAGAAAATAATATTACACAAGTTCAATCTGCTGACGTATTTCGTGGCGTGACGTCAGACCACTACTAAGCCTTTACTCGAATTGTTTTTATTGTACCACCTCAGCGCGTTTAGCGAAGCGGTTTCCTTGGCACGTCTTGTCGAAGCAGAGATCATGTTCCCCTTATTCCGGGATTCCCATCAATACGGACATGGGTAACCCAACCGCGCCATTGATTGAGGCGCTTGGGAGATAAGCGAATTTTACCAGGCCGGTGGGGACGCATGTTTTTGTCCGCCCATATAAGGGGATAAAGATCCAACCCTTTTACCTGCGCCTTCTTCCTCCTTGGCTTATCCATCTCCGCGAACTCGAGCTCCAGCGCCCAAGTCCGCACATCTCACCTCAACCTTCTCCAACTATGTTCAGAGCGGGAGGCAAGTGGATGGCTTCCTCCGTCATGGAGGGGCACATCCAGAAGCTGCGCAGCGCCGGATATTTATCTAGCAACATCGCACATCGGCTCCCCGACGAGGGAGAGCTCATCCCCACCCCCAGGCCCCATGAGAGGGTAGTATTTCTTACCCATTTCCTCCGCGGACTGGGCTTCCCACTCCATCCTTTTGTCCGAGGGCTCATGTTCGACTACGGCCTGGATTTCCATGATCTGGCCCTGAATTTCATTTTCAACATCTCGGTGTTTATCGTCGTGTGTGAGGCCTTCCTCTGCATCCAGCCCCACTTCGGCTTGTGTCTCAAGACCTTCAGTGTCAAGCCGAAGGTTGTGAAGGGCAGCCAAGCGGAGTGCGGAGGCGCCATGGTGGGCAGGATGTCCAACGTTACTTGGCTTGAGGGCACTTTCGTGGAAACCATTAAGGGGTGGCAATCGGGGTGGTTCTACATCACCGAGCCGCATGACCCCGAATGGGCAGCGGCCCCCGAATTCAGATCTGGCATCCCCACACGGCTCACCTCCTGGAAAGAGAGCGGCCGGACATGGGGTGATTCGGAGGAGCTGACCGGACTCCAAGCCTGCGTCCAAAAGCTAGTGGACAAGGAGCTCAAGCTTTTGAACGTAGTCCAGGTCATGCTCATCCGCAGGATCCTCCCGAGCTAACGACGGGGCTTCAACCTGTGGGAGTTCGATCTGGCGCAGCACCAGACTTTGAGCGGGCTCTTCGACACTACGTACGAAGATGTCTGGAAGGTGTTGTTCAAGGGCGTCGAGGCTCCCGCATCCGCTACCGAAGATCGCGGATTCAGCTCGCAGCGTCCGGCTGACGAGGTAAGTGATTTTGTCCTTTACGGGACGCTTGTTTTCCATAGTTTGACTCTATGCGGGATCTAAACTCCCTTTCCTTTGACAGGACTAGCTGACGAAGGCCGAACAGACTATCTGTCCGACCCCGTTGCCAGAGGACCCAACGGACGCCCGCCTAACGGGGCTGCTGGCTCCGGCACCCCACGTGGTGCCGGAGAAGAAGGCCAAGAAGAAGGCCATGGGCACTCGGAAGAGTTCCCGTTTTCAGGTGTTATCGGATGACGACTCTGAGGCCGACTCCTCTCACAAAGGTGAGGAGGAGAAGAAGAAAGCCTCTCCCCCAACAGGGGGAGGGAGGAAAAGGAAGGCCTCCCCAACGAGGGAGGCCGAAGGGTCCAAGAAGGGAAAAGCTCTTTCCCCGGACTGCTCTGCCAATGCCAGTGACGATGACGAGGACTGGCCACCAAGGGCCAAGCCCCTGGCGAGATCGTAAGTATCCGGACTCCCGAATAACTTCATGGTTTTTCTTTTTTGCCATGCAATGTCTTTCTAATGCCGCATACATCCCTGCAGTCCGCCCAAGGATGATCTTCCCGCTTCGTCGAGCGGGTCCTTAGGTGTGTCGGATATGGATTCTCTTCCAACCGCCTCCACCCCCCGTGATGCGGATGATGCCAAGGTGGGATCCCGGGAAGGGACCCACTAGGAGGAGGAGGCCCCGAAGGTGTCGCAGGACAACCTCCCGTACTTTGCACCGGACTCGGCCCCGGAACCCATAGTGTCTCCGGAGTCCGGCGGGCGGCCCCTTCGTAAAAAGGGCAAGACCGCGATGCTGGCAGCCTCCGTCCAACCAGAGGCACCGGATAGCTTGCTGGAGGCGCTCAATGGCGCCTCGAACGAAGAGGAACACCGCACTGTTATGAGTGCGGTGATTTAGAAGGTTCAGCTCGCCAAGAGCGGGCTGACTGAAGCCTGCAGCAGCCTTCTAACAGGCTTTGAGGTAAGAATTTTGATATATGTAAAATAGTACCGCATATACAGTAGCCCCTGATGCTCGGTTTGGTGTTCGGAAAGAAAAGCCGGACTGAGGATCTTAAAAATATGTCAATATGGGATTGCAGGCTGCGCTGCTGACCTCTGCCGCACTGACTGCGGAGGTTAATACTTTGAAGCAAAACCTCGAGCGGTCCGAGAACGAGCTCGGCCGTGCCAAGAAGCAACTCGAGGACAAGGAAGGTGAGTAAGACCTTATTAAAATTGTACCTTACAGAAAAGGATTTTGGTTGCAAAAAGAATGACAAGGATAACGTGGGTATTGCAGGGGCCACTAACGAGGTGGCTACCTTGAAGGAGGCGGTGGCAGTGGCCAAACGTAATGCAGCCGCGGAGCGCACCGAGCGAGAGAAGCAGGAGGCGCGGGTGGCGGAGGTACAGCAAGAGCTCCAGGATCTCGTGAAAAAACATGAGAGCCTGGAGCGTGACTCAAAGACTCGAGAGTCCGAGCTTGCAACGGCTCTTGAGAGTGCCAAAGCCGCTAAGGCCGAAGCCTACAAGGCCCTCTAAGAAATCGAGGCGTTGAAGAAAATAGCAGCGGGTAAGGCATTTTTCATGCAAAGTAAGCATGTGAGTGTTAATTACCTATTGCTTACCCAAATTCGGAGCTCTCCAGGAGCGTTCGCAGATCTTCCTCGCAGCGTGTCCGATGCTACCGGTTCTACCAGGCCGAGGAGGGGAGCTCGACGGAGAAGGTCTTCTGGTCTCAGTATGCTGAGGCCGGACATCCGGTGCCCCTTAGCGACCAGCTGAAGCAGCTGGTCGAGCTCCACAAGGCGGCCGAACAGGCCATGAAGGGCCTCATTGTTCGGCTGTGGCCCAAGGAGGCCATGCCTGGGAGCTACTTCGGCCTGGTGCGGTGGCTGGTGGATGCGTGTCCATGGGTTGAAGTCATCAAGCACTCCGCCTGTATTGAAGGCGCCCGTCGGGCCCTTGCCCGTGCAAAAGTGCACTGGGGCAAGATGGATGCTTAGAAGCTTGTGACGGACACGCCACCGCAGGGCAAGGAGTATCATACTCCCGAGATGTATTATAAGACTGTGTTGAAGGGTGCCCGCACTATTGCGGGTGAGTGCTCCAAAGATGTAATATTGGAGTAGACTCGCATTTTGTTATCCTATGCGCTGAAAACTTAGTTGATATGCGCTAAGCAACGCTTGTTAATTTAAAATATTACCTTCTGTGCGGCTGTTTATCAAATCTGAGAGATGGCAAGTCGTCGGCTTCAGCCCCCATGCCACGAGTGCTGGGGTGTTCGGGATAAACTTGAGCACTCTTGTTCCCATTTTTGGGTCCATCTAGGGAGGCGCTCAACACAGCAAACAAGGCAACCAGACTTATAATGCTTGAACACTCTCACTTAGCCATAGAATTCTATAATTTTAAATTTCGGCGAAGCCCCTAGTCTTCGGAAGGCCGAATTTGGGGCGCTATCCACGCCTGGGCCGGACAAAGCCGGCTCCTCGCTCTAAGCGGCATAAGTCTTTAGGGACTCGCAAAAAACCTCTCGAACAGCGACCAGCTCTCGCCTCATCATGACGGTCAGTTTTAGCTTTCTCCACTGAGGCGCTTGCTCAGCTCAACTGGGGCGCAATCGCAGTGGTTCTCCCAGTGCTACCTTAGCCGATACAACGGAACGTAAGGTACCAAAACATGGGAGCCGGGCAAACCCAACTATTGACCCAAGACATGATTCGGAGCCGATGCATATAATGCTATAAGTTCGGGGTGCCGCACTTGTGAAAGTGTTCGGACTTATCACACCATGATGTGGGAAACATAAGCCCCTGGTGTATTTAGCCGTACCAAAATGTACGGATGCAATAGGTCATAAATGAACATATGTATAAGAAAGAAATGCAATTGGAAGCAAAAAGGTGCTGCATTACTTATTCAAGAAAAACTGTTGTAATGCAGAACGATACAAATGGTGCGATAAGCAAGGGATGGGACTATTAAACATGTCCCCCTCCAGGGGTAGGCTGCGGAATGGTGCATAAAACAGATTTAATGCTCGTAATGGAGACCACCTGGATATTCGTTGTAGCCTTTCTCCTTCCCTGGCTATTGCATCATGAGTTTGGCAGGTCTGCAGCCGGACAGGGCCTCGGACGAACGGAGTCCTGTGGGTAAAAATAAAAAGGAAAAAGAAAAAAAAGAACGACACACTTGAGAGCCCCTGGTGTGGTTGAGCCGCAGTCTGGGCCTATCGTGGTCGTGCCCCTCTCCCCATGCCCATGGTATCTTCAGAGCGTAATGGTGTACGTGAAGGACCTGTCTTGACGTTTTACAGGGGCTGGGGTTGGGGCCGCACTGCTACGCGTGCTCGGAACGTGCCAGGTGGTCTAGGTGTAGGTTACTCCGGGCGCGTTTAGCCGTGTCCGGTCGCTTAATGGCCGGACTCGAGAATTGCCTTAAGAGGCTGCACTGTACTTCTGCCGCGAGAGCCGCTGTGTCTTCCTCTGTTCGGAGAGAGCGTTCAGTGTTTCCGTTGACCGTGATGACTCCTCGAGGGCCTGGCATCTTGAGCTTGAGGTATGCGTAGTGCGGCACCGCGTTGAACTTTGCGAACGCGGTACGTCCGAGCAGAGCATGATAGCCGCTGCGGAACGGAACTATGTCAAAGATTAACTCCTCGCTTCGGAAGTTATCCGGGGATCCGAAGACCACTTCCAGTGTAACTGAGCCTGTACAATTGGCTTCTACACCTTGTATGACGCCTTTAAAGGTCGTCTTGGTAGGTTTAATCCTTGAGGGGTCTATGCCCATTTTGCGCACTGTATCCTGATAAAGCAGGTTCAGGCTGCTGCCGCCGTCCATCAGGACTCTGGTGAGGTGAAATCCATCGACGATTGGGTCTAAAACCAATGCGGCGAATCCGCCGTGGCGGATGCTGGTGGGGTGGTCCCTTCGATCAAAAGTGATCGGGCAGGAGGACCATGGATTGAACTTCGGGGCAACTGGCTCCATCGCGTATACATCCCTGAGTGCACGCTTCCGCTCCCTTTTGGGTATGTGCGTTGCGTATATCATGTTCACCGTCCGCACCTGTGGGGGGAAACCCTTCTGTCCTCTATTGTTTGGCGGTCGGGTCTCTTCCTCGTCATCGCTATGCAGCCCCTTGTCATTGTTTTCGGCAATTAACTTGCCTGCCTGCTTGAATACCCAACAGTCCCTGTTGGTGTGGTTGGCTGGCTTTTCGGGGGTGCCGTGTATCTGGCACGAGCGGTCGAGTATTCGGTCCAAATTGGACGGACCCGGAGTAGTTCTTTTGAATGGCTTTTTCCGCTGACCGGGTTTAGAGCCTCTGAATCCGGCATTGACTGCCGTATCTTCACTATTATCGCCGTTAATGCGGCGTTTGTTTTTGTTGCGACGCGACCTGCCATTACGGTCCTTGATATCCGGACTGCCAGAATTTTTGCTGAGGTTGTTGCTGCGTGCTAGCCAGCTGTCCTCACCCGCGCAGAAGCGGGTCATGAGTGATGTGAGGGCTGCCATGGATTTCGGCTTTTCCTGTCCCAGGTGCCGGGCAAGCCACTCGTCGCGGATGTTATGCTTGAAGGCCGCGAGGGCCTCCGCATCCGGACAGTCGACGATTTGGTTTTTCTTGGTTAAGAACCGTGTCCAGAATTGTCTGGCCGATTCGTCTGGCTGCTGAATTATGTGGCTTAGGTCATCAGCGTCTGGTGGTCGCACATACGTGCCTTGGAAGTTATCGAGGAATGCGGCTTCCAGGTCTTCCCAACTCCCGATTGACTCTGCTGGCAAGCTGTTAAGCCAATGCCGGGCTGGTCCTTTAAGTTTGAGTGGGAGATATTTGATGGCGTGAAGATCGTCACCGCGGGCCATGTGGATGTGGAGGAGATAGTCTTCGATCCAAACCGCGGGGTCTGTTGTGCCATCGTAAGATTCAATATTCACGGGTTTAAACCCTTCGGGGATTTGATGATCCATTACTTCATCTGTGAAGCATAGTGGGTGTGCGGCGCCTCTGTACTGGGCGATATCACGACGGAGCTCAAAAGAGCTTTGTCTTTTTGTTCGGCCCGGCCGGACTTACTGTGTCCGGCGCGACGGTTGTCGTCACGTATCATGGGGCGCCCACGCGATCCATAGATCGATCTTGATTGTCTTGCCTTATCCTCCAATATATCTCGCAAGTCCGGAGCGTTCCCCTGTGGCCTTGTGCTTTTCGAGCGATGCCGGGGTACGGTTCTAGTGAAGGGCCTAGAGGCCTCTCTGTCGCGACCACGGGGTGGTCGGTCAGCCGTATTGTCTGCTGGTGATGCAGGTTCATACGCCTCCTCCTCTAATCGGGGGAGCAGCTTGCGTTTAGGGTAGCTTTTGGAGGGGCGTTCGAGCTCATGCTCTTCGGCCGCGAGGACTTAAGTCCATCTATCGGCTAGCAGATCTTGATCAGCTCTAAGCTGTTGCTGCTTTTTCTTGAGGCTGTTTGCCGTGGCCATAAGCCTGCGTTTAAAACGCTCTTGTTCGACGGGATCCTCAGGCACGACGAATTCGTCGTCGTCGAGGCTTGCCTCGTCTCCGGAGGGAGGCATATAATCCTCTACCTCTTCTTCTGCCGCTCTCTCATGAGGGCTGGCGTCTCCGTCCTCCTGTGCTGAATCTTGCTGGAGTGGGTTGTCTTCGGCACTGTCTGGGGTGTTATTATCTCTGGTGCCGGAATCTTCATTCTTGCTGTGGCGGGATTTTGAGCGGCGCCGCTAACGCTGGCGCTTGGGCTGTTTCTTGGAGGGGTCATCCTCCACTGTTCCTTCGCCGTTCCCATCCTTTGGGATATCCACCATGTATATGTCATATGATGAGGTGGCTTTCCAGTGCCTGGTAGGCGCTGGTTCTTGGTCGTCTCCGGCATCGTCGTCCATACCATCGATGTCTTCGGAGTCGTAGTCTAGCATGTCGGTTAGATCGTCGACAGTGGCTATTAAGTGGGTGGTGGGTGGGCTTTGAATTTCTTCATCGTCCCCATCCCAACCGTCCTAACCGCAGTCCGTCCAGGGCTCTCCTGATAACAAGAGACACTTTAGCGAACTCAAGATGTCGCCGAAAGGTGAGTGTTGAAAGATGTCCGCGGCGGTGAACTCCATGATCGGCGCCCAATCGGATTCGATTGGAGGGGGCGCGGGAGGTTCGGAGTCCGGCACCTCGGAGTCACGAGCTTCATGAGGGACAAGGTCAGTGTTCGGCTCTATTGCCGTAGAGGTTGCAGCCCCCGAGGCGGTGTCTAGCCATCCGTCCTCGATCTACGCAGCCGGCTCTGAATTGAAGATCGGAGCAGGCTCGAGTGCGGCCTCCAGGGTACTGTCCGGCTGCAGAGCTAAATCATGCCCGTCATGACAGTGCGGCGCGCTTGGCTGTGGCTCGAATCCATCAAAGATCAAGTCCCCGCGGATGTCAGCCGTGAAGTTCAAACTTCCAAATCTGACCTGACGGCCAGGGGCTTAGCTTTCGATCTGCTCCAGATGGCCAAGCGAATTGGCCCGCAGTGCAAAGTCACCGAATACGAAGATCTGTCCGGGGAGGAAGGTCTCACCCTGGACTGCGTTGTTGATGATGATCGAAGAAGCCATCGAGCCTATCGGTGACGACACAGAGGAACTCTCAATGAAATCACCAATGTCGGTGTCAAAACCGGCGGATCTCGGGTAGGGGGTCCCGAACTGTGCGTCTAGGTGGATGGTAACAGGAGACAAGGGACACGATGTTTTACCCAGGTTCGGGCCCTCTTGATGGAGGTGAAACCCTACGTCCTGCTTGATTAATATTGATGTTGTGTGTTACAAGAGTAGATCTACCACGAGATCAACGAGGCTAAACCCTAGAAGCTAGCCTATGGTATGATTGTTGTTTGTCCTATGGACTAAGGCCATCTGGTTTATATAGACACCGGAGAGGGCTAGGGTTACACAGAGTCGGTTACAATGGTAGGAGATCTACATATCCGTATCGCCAAGCTTGCCTTCCACGCCAAGGAAAGTCCCATCCGGACACGGGACGAAGTCTTCAATCTTGTATCTTCATAGTCTTGGAGTCCGGCCGATGATGATAGTTCGGCTATCCGGACACCCCCTAGTCCAGGACTCCCTCAGGTACCTTACTCGTCGTCTGAAAAGTCTGCAACATGAACGTTGCAGCTCGAAAACGGGTCAGCACATGGAATATGCTGGCAATGTAACACATAGAGAGTAATGAAATAGTAAGCTACACTACATGCATATTTTGCTGGTGGAAAGCGCTATGGTTAGTATTTTGCGTAAAGCCATTGTTTCCCTACTGCAAAGGAATAAATGTAATTTAACTATCATGGTAGTTGTTAAACATTGAGAATGGTTGACAGCATCCTCAATCCCAATTAAAGTAATCATCATTAAAACCCAACAATCATTAATTTAGAGTAACATGATGAGATTCACATGATATCCAAGTACTAGATACTCAAAACGTCCATAACCGGGGACACGACTAATCATGATTAGTTTGTACACTCTGTAGAGGTTTGCGCACTTTTCCCCACAAGACTCGATCGCCTCCGTTGGATTTCTCGCACTACTTGGTGTTTGAGAAACGGATGACTGAGACATAGTGAGGGAGTTCCAGACTAGGGGGTGTCCGGATAGCCGAATTGTCATCATCGGCCGGACTCCAAGACTATGAAGATACAAGATTGAAGACTTCGTCCTGTGTCCGGATGGGACTTTACTTGGCATGGAAGGCAAGCTTGGAGATACGGATATGTAGATTTCCTACCATTGTAACCGACTCTGTGTAACCCTAGCCCTCTCCGGTGTCTATATAAACCGGATGGCTTTAGTCCATAGGACGAACAACAATCATACCATAGGCTAGCTTCTAGGGTTTAGCCTCCTTGATCTCGTGGTAGATCCACTCTTGTAACACACATCATCAATATTAATCAAGCAGGACGTAGGGTTTTACCTCCATCAAGAGGGACCGAACCTGGGTAAAACATCGTGTCCCTTGTCTCCTGTTACCATCCGCCTAGACGCACAGTTCGGGACCCCCTACCCGAGATCCGCCGGTTTTGACACCGATATTGGTGCTTTCATTGAGAGTTCCTCTGTGTCGTCACCGATAGGCTCGATGGCCTCTTCGACCATCATCAACGACGTAGTCTAGGGTGAGACCTTTCTCCCCGGACAGTTCTTCGTATTTGGCGGCTTTGCACTGCGGGCCAATTCGCTTGGCCATCTGGAGCAGATCGAAAGCTACGCCCCTGGCCGTCAGGTCAGATTTGGAAGTTTGAACTTCACGACCGACATCCACGGGGACTTGATCCTCGATGGATTCAAGCCATAGCCGAGCATGCCGCACTGTCAAGGCGAGCATGATTTAGCTCTGCAGCCGGACAGTACCCTGGAGGCCGCACTCGAACCCGCTCCGATCTTCAATTCGGAGTCGGCTGCGCAGGTCGAGGACGGATGGCTAGACACCGCCTCGGGGGCTGCAACCTCTACGGCGATAGAGCCGAACACTAATCTTTTCCCTCATAAAGCTCGTGACTCCGAGGTGCCGGACTCCTCGCCGGACTCCGAACCTCCCGCGCGCCCTCCGATCGAATCCGATTGGGCGCCGATCATGGAGTTCACCGCAGCGGACATCTTTCAACACCCACCTTTCGGCGACATCTTAGGTTCGCTAAAGTATCTCTCGTTATCAGGAGAGCCCTGGCCGGACTGCGGTCAGGACGGTTGGGATGCGGATGACGAAGAAATTCAAAGCCCACCCACCACCCACTTGGTAGCCGCTGTCGACGATCTAACCGACATGCTAGACTACGACTCCGAAGACATCGACGGTATGGACGACGATGCCGGAGACGACCAAGAACCAGCGCCCACCGGGCACTGGAAAGCCACCTCATCATATGACATATACATGGTGGATATCCCAAAGGATGGGAATGGCGAAGGAACAGCGGAGGATGACCCCTCCAAGAAACAGCCCAAGCGCCGGCGTCAGCGGCGCCGCTCTAAATCCCGCCACAGCAAGAATGAAGATTCCGGCACCGGAGATAATAATACACCGGACAGTGCCGAAGACAACCCACTCCAGCAAGATCCAGCGCAGGAGGACGGAGACGCCAGCCCTCATGAGAGAGCGGCAGAAGAAGAGGTAGAGGATTATATGCCTCCCTCCGGAGACGAAGCAAGCCTCGACGACGATGAATTCGTCGTGCCTGAGGATCCCGTCGAACAAGAGCGTTTTAAACGCAGGCTTATGGCCACGGCGAACAGCCTCAAGAAAAAGCAGCAACAGCTTAGAGCTGATCAAGATCTGCTAGCCGACAGATGGACTGAAGTCCTCGCGGCCGAAGAGCATGAGCTCGAACGCCCCTCCAAAAGCTACCCTAAACGCAAGCTGCTCCCCCGATTAGAGGAGGAAGCGTATGAACCCGCATCACCAGGAGACAATACGGCTGACCGACCACCCCGTGGTCGCGACAGAGAGGCCTCTAGGCCCTTCACTAGACCCGTACCCCGGCATCGCTCGAAAAGCACAAGGCCACAGGGGAACGCTCCGGACTTGCGAGATATATTGGAGGATAAGGCAAGACAATCAAGATCTATCTATGGATCGCGTGGGCGCCCCACGGTACGTGACGACAACCGTCGCGCCGGACACAGTAAGTCCGGCCGGGCTGAACAAAACAGACAAAGCTGTTTTGAGCTCCGTCGTGATATCGCCCAGTACAGAGGCGCCGCACACCCACTATGCTTCACAGATGAAGTAATGGATCATCAAATCCCCGAAGGGTTTAAACCCGTGAATATCGAATCTTACGATGGCACAACAGACCCCGCGGTTTGGATCGAAGACTATCTTCTTCACATCCACATGGCCCGCGGTGACGATCTTCACGCCATCAAATATCTCCCCTCAAGCTTAAAGGACCAGCCCGGCATTGGCTTAACAGCTTGCCACCAGAGTCAATTGGGAGTTGGGAAGACCTGGAAGCCGCATTCCTCGATAACTTCCAAGGCACGTATGTGCGACCACCAGACGCTGATGACCTAAGCCACATAATTCAGCAGCCAGACGAATCGGCCAGACAATTCTGGACACGGTTCTTAACCAAGAAAAACCAAATCGTCGACTGTCCGGATGCGGAGGCCCTCGCGGCCTTCAAGCATAACATCCGCGACGAGTGGCTTGCCCGGCACCTGGGACAGGAAAAGCCGAAATCCATGGCAGCCCTCACATCACTCATGACCCGCTTCTGCGCGGGTGAGGACAGCTGGCTAGCACGCAGCAACAACCTCAGCAAAAATTCTGGCAGTCCGGATTCAAGGACCGTAATGGCAGGTCGCGTCATAACAAAAACAAACGCCGCATTAACGGCGACAATAGTGAGGATACGGCAGTCAATGCCGGATTCAGAGGCTCTAAACCCGGTCAGCGGAAAAAGCCATTCAAAAGAACTGCTCCGGGTCCGTCCAATTTGGACCGAATACTCGACCGCTTGTGCCAGATACACGGCACCCCCGAAAAGCCAGCTAACCACACCAATAGGGACTGTTGGGTATTCAAGCAGGCAGGCAAGTTAATTGCCGAAAACAATGACAAGGGGCTGCATAGCGATGACGAGGAAGAGACCCGACCGCCGAACAATAGAGGACAGAAGGGTTTCCCCCCACAGGTGCGGACGGTGAACATGATATACTCAACGCACATACCCAAAAGGGAGCGGAAGCGTGCACTCAGGGATGTATACGCGATGGAGCCAGTTGCCCCGAAGTTCAATCCATGGTCCTCCTGCCCGATCACTTTTGACCGAAGGGACCACCCCACCAGCATCCGCCATGGCGGATTCGCTGCATTGGTCTAGACCCAATCGTCGATGGATTTCACCTCACCAGAGTCCTGATGGACGGCGGCAGCAGCCTGAACCTGCTTTATCAGGATACAGTGCGCAAAATGGGCATAGACCCCTCAAGGATTAAACCTACCAAGACGACCTTTAAAGGCGTCATACCAGGTGTAGAAGCCAATTGTACAGGCTCAGTTACACTGGAAGTGGTCTTCGGATCCCCGGATAACTTCCGAAGCAAGGAGTTAATCTTCGACATAGTCCCGTTCCGCAGCGGCTATCATGCCTTGCTCGGACGTACCGCGTTTGCAAAGTTCAACGCGGTGCCGCACTACGCATACCTCAAGCTCAAGATGCCAGGCCCTCGAGGAGTCATCACGGTCAACGGAAACACTGAACGTTCTCTCCGAACGGAGGAACATACAGCGGCTCTCGCGGCAGAAGTACAATGCAGCCTCTTAAGGCAATTCTCGAGTCCGGCCGTTAAGCGGCCGGACATAGCTAAGCGCGCCCGGAGTAACCTACAACAAGACCACCTGGCACGTTCCGAGCACGCGTAGCAGTGCGGCCCCAACCCCAGCCCCTGCAAAACGTCAAAACAGGTCCTTCGCGTACACCATTACGCTCTGAAGATACCATGGGCATGGGGAGAGGGGCACGACCACGATAAGCCCAGACTGCGGCTCAACCACACCAGGGGCTCTCAAGTGTGTCGTTCTTTTTTTCTTTTCCTTTTTCTTTTTACCCACAGGACTCCGTTCGTCAGAGGCCCTGTCCGGCAGCAGACCTGCCGAACTCACGATGCAACAGCCAGGGCAGGATAAAGGATACAACGAATATACAGGTGGACTCCATTACGAGCATTTTTATACACCACTCCGCAGCCTACCCCTGGAGGGGGACATGTTTAACAGTCCCATCCCTTGCTTATCACACTATTTGTATCGTTCTGCATTCATAGCAGCACTTATTGAATACAACAATGCAGCACCTTTTTGCTTATAATTGCATTTCTTTTTCATACATATGTTCATTTACGACATGTCGCATCCGTACACTCTGGTATGGTTAAAACACACCAGGGGCTTATGTTTCCCGCATCATGGTGTGATAAGTCCGAACACTTTCACAAGTGCGGCACCCCGAACTTATAGCATTATATGCATCGGCTCCGAATCATGTCTTGGGTCAATAGTTGGGTTTGCCCGGCTCCCATGTTTTGGTACCTTACGTTCCGTTGTATCGGCTAAGGTAGCACTGGGAGAACCACTGCGATTGCGCCCCAGTTGAGCTGGGTTAACGCTTCAGTGGAGAAAGCTAAAACTGACCGTCATGATGAGGCGAGAGCCGGTCGCTGTTCGAGAGGTTTTTTGCGAGTCCTTAAAGACTTATGCCGCTTAGAGCGAGGAGCCGGATCTTGTCCGGCCCAGGCGTGGATAGCGCCCCAAATTCGGCCTTCCGAAGACTAGGGGCTTCACCGAAATTTAAAATTATAGAATTCTATGGCTAAGTGAGAGTGTTCAAGCATTATAAGTCCGGTTGCTCGAACACCCCGACACTCGTGGCATGGGGGCTGAAGCCGACGACTTGCCATCTCTCAGATTTGATAAACAGCCGCACAGAAGGTAATATTTTAAATTAACAAGCGTTGCTTAGCGCATATGAACTAAGTTTTCAGCGCACAGGATAACAAAATGCGAGTCTACTCAAAAATTACATCTTTGGAGCACTCCCCCGCAATAATGCGGGCGCCCTTCAGCACACTCTTATAATACATCTCGGGCGTGCGATGCTCCTTGCCCTCTGGTGGCGGGTCCGTCACAAGCTTCTGGGCATCCATCTTGCCCCAGTGCACCTTTGCACGGATAAGGGCCCGACGGGCACCCTCAATACAGGCGGAGTGCTTGATGACTTCAACCCACGGGCACGCATCCACCAGCCGCCGCACCAGGCCGCAGTAGCTCCCAGGCATGGCCTCCTTAGGCCACAGCCGAACTATGAGGCCCTTCATGGCCTGTTCGGCCGCCTTGTGGAGCTCGACCAGCTGCTTCAGCTGGTCACTAAGGGGCACCGGATGTCCGGCCTCAGCATACTGAGACCAGAAGACCTTCTCCGTCGAGCTCCCCTCCTCGACCCGGTAGAATGCGGCAGCATCGGACACGCTGCGAGGAAGATCTGCGAACGCTCCTGGAGAGCTCCGAATTCGGGTAAGCAACAGGTAATTAACACTCACATGCTTACTTTGCATGAAAAATGCCTTACCCGCTGCTATTTTCTTCACCGCCTCAATCTCCTGGAGGGCCTTGTAGGCTTCGGCCTTAGCGGCTTTGGCACTCTCAAGAGCCGTTGCAAGCTCAGACTCTTGAGTCTTCGAGTCACGCTCCAGGCTCTCATGTTTTTTCACGAGATCCTGGAGCTCTTGCTGTACCTCCGCCACCCGCGCCTCCTGCTTCTCTCGCTCGGTGCGCTCCGCGGCCGCATTACGTTCGGCCGCGGCCACCGCCTCTTTCAGGGTAGCCACCTCGTTAGTGGCCCCTGCAATACCCACGTTATCCTTGTCATTCTTTTTGCAACCAAAATCCTTTTCTGTAAGGTACAATTTTAATAAGGTGTTACTCACCTTCCTTGTCCTCGAGCTGCTTCTTGGCACGGCCGAGCTCGTTCTCGGACCGTTTGAGGTTTTCCTTCAAAGTATTGACCTCTGCAGTCAGTGCGGTAGAGGTCAGGAGCGCAGCCTGCAATCCCATATTGACATTTTTTTATGACTCCTGCGTATATCTTTTTAGATCCTCAGTCCGGCTTTTCTTTCCGAACACCGAACCGAGCATCAGGGGCTACTGTCTATGCGGTACCATTTTATACATATTGAAATTCTTACCTCAAAGCCTGTTAGAAGGCTGCTGCAGACTTCGGTCAGCCCGCTCTTGGCGAGCTGCACCTTCTGAATCACCGCACTCATAACAGTGCGGTGTTCCTCTTTGATGCAGGCGCTGTTGAGCGCCTCCAGCAAATTACCCGGCACCTCCGGTTGGACGGAGGTAGCCGGCGTCACGGTCTTTCCCTTCTTGCGAAGGGGTCGCCCGCCGGACTCCGGAGCCACTGTGGGTTCCGGGGCCGAGTCCGGTGCAAAGTCCGGGAGGTTGTCCTGCGACACCTCCGGGGCCCTCCTCCTCCTGGTGGGTCCCTTCCTGGGATCCCACCTCGGCATCGTCCGCGCACGGGGGGTGGAGGCAGTCGGAAGAGAATCCATATCCGACGCACCTAAGGACCCGCTCGACGAAGCGGGAAGATCATCCTTGGGCGGACTGCAGGGTTGTATGCGGCATTAGAAAGACATTATGTGGCGAAAAGAAAAACCTTGAAGTTATTCGGGAGTCCGGATACTTACAATCTCGCCAGGGGCTTGGCCCTTGGAGGCCAGTCCTCGTCGTCGTCACTGGCGTTGGCGGAGCAGTCCGGGGGAAGAGTTTTTCCCTTCTTGGACCCTTCGGCCTCCCTTGTTGGGGAGGCCTTCCTTTTCTTCCCTCCCCCCGCTGGGGGAGAGGCTTTCTTCTTCTCCTCCTCGCCTTGGTGGGAGGAGTCGGCCTCGGATTCATCATCCGATAGCACCTGAAAACGGGAACTCTTCCGAGTCCCCGTGGCCTTCTTCTTGGCCTTCTTCTCCGGCACCACGTGGGGTGCCGGAGCCAGCAGCCCCGTTAGGCGGGCGTCCGCTGGGTCCTCTGGCAATGGGGCCGGACAGATAGTCCGTTCGGCCTTCGCCAGCCAGTCCTGTCAAAGGTAAAGGGAGTTTAGATCCCGCATAGAGTCAAACTATGGAAAACAAGTGGCAAAATCACTTACCTCGTCAGCTGGACGCTGCGAGCGGAATCCGCGATCTTCGGTAGCGGATGCGGGAGCCTCGGCGCCCTTGAACAGCACCTTCCAGACATCTTCGTACATAGTGTCGAAGAGCCCGCTCAGAGTCTGGTGCTGCGCCGGATCGAACTCCCACATGTTGAAGCCCCGTCGTTGGCACGGGAGAATCCGGCGGATGAGCATGACCTGGACTACGTTGACAAGCTTGAGCTTCTTGTCCACCAGCTTCTGGATATAGGCTTGGAGTCCGGTCAGCTCCTCCGAATTGCCCCCAGATCTGGCCACTCTCTTTCCAGGAGGTGAGCCGTGTAGGGATGTCGGATCTGAATTCGGGGGCCGCTGCCCAATCAGGGTCACGCGGCTCGGTGATGTAGAACCACCCCGATTGCCACCCCTTAATGGTTTCCACGAAAGTGCCCTCCAGCCACGTAACATGGGACATCCTGCCCACCATGGCGCCTCCGCACTCCGCTTGGCTGCCCTTCACAACCTTCGGCTTGACACTGAAGGTCTTGAGCCACAAGCCGAAGTGGGGCTGGATGCAGAGGAAGGCCTCGCACACGACGATAAACGCCGAGATGTTGAGGATGAAATTCGGGGCCAGATCATGGAAATCTAGGCCGTAGTAGAACATGAGCCCCCGAACAAAGGGATGAAGTGGGAAGCCCAGTCCGCGGAGGAAATGGGGAAGAAATACTACCCTCTCATGGGGCCTGGGGTGGGGATGAGCTCTCCCTCGTCGGGGAGCCGGTGCGCGATGTCGCTGGACAAATATCCGGCGTCGCGCAGCTTCTGGATCTGCCCCTCCGTGATGGAGGAGGCCATCCACTTGCCTCCCGCTCCGGACATAGTTGGAGAAGGTTGAGGTGAGAATTGCGGACTTGGGCGCTGGAGCTCGAGTTCGCGGAGATGGATAAGCCAAGGAGGAAGAAGGCGCAGGTAAAAGGGTTGGATCTTTATCCCCTTATATGGGCGGACAAAAACATGTGTCCCCACCGGCCTGGTAAAACTCGCTTATCTCCCAAGCGTCACAATCAATGGCGCGGTTGGGTTATCCACATCCGTATTGATGGGAATCCCGGAATAAGCGGAACACGATCTCTGCTTCGACAAGACGTGCCAAGGAAACCGCTTTGCTAAACGCGCGGAGGTGATACAATAAAAACAATTCGAGTAAAGGCTTGGTAATGGTGTGACGTCACGCCACAAAATACGTCAGCAGATTGAACTTGTGTAATATTATTCTCTCTACGGTGGTACGTGGAATTTATTTTTGCAGAGCCGGACACTATCCTGGTGTTCACAATCTTCTATAGATTATTCGGAGGAAGAACCCGGCTTGCAATGCCAAAAACAACATGCGCGCCAGACTCGTCGTCATTGAAGCCTGGTTCAGGGGCTACTGAGGGAGTTCCGGACTAGGGGGTGTCCGGATAGCCGAACTATCATCATCGGCCGGACTCCAAGACTATGAAGATACAAGATTGAGGACTTCGTCCCGTGTCCGGATGGGACTTTCCTTGGCATGGAAGGCAAGCTTGGCGATACAGATATGTAGATTTCCTACCATTGTAACCGACTCTGTGTAACCCTAGCCCTCTCCGGTGTCTATATAAACCGGATGGCTTTAGTCCATAGGACGAACAACAATCATACCATAAAGTAGCTTCTAGGGTTTAGCCTCCTTGATCTCGTGGTAGATCCACTCTTGTAACACACATCATCAATATTAATCAAGCAGCACATATGGTTTTACCTCCATCAAGAGGGCCCGAACCTGGGTAAAACATCGTGTCCCTTGTCTCCTGTTACCATCGGCCTACACGCACAGTTCGGGACCCCCTACCCGAGATCCACTGGTTTTGACACCGACACATAGTCTTTCAGAAGCGCTAGCACCTTATGATGGGTAGACCGGTACACCTACTTTCCCCTACATCTGCTAGTCTACCCTGTAAGAGTTCGCACGACTTAATCAACTACGCCAGAGCCCATAATGGCTTGTGGCTGCACACGTAAGTTTCTAGCATGAATAATCTCATGATCCCTTTGAGCCTGGGTGGCGGTCCAAAAAGAAACAGGCAAGTCCTGGAAACCCAGGTGCCTCAATCCACCCAGATGTGTATTTAAGTTACCACCTTAGATAAACCTTTAAATTAACAAAACTCACATCTGTCATGGGTATCCCTCACCCAATCCATGTCTACTAGCATAGCATGGCATAATAAGCAAATGTAGAAGTAACTCCCAAAGGTTTGATAGTAAAACAGGTAATAGGTACTACCTCAACTACTTCCCATCCCACAGTTTAATTAGATCCTAATCATGCAATGTTTGAGGATTGATCTAATGCAATAAAACTGGGTAGTAAAAGAGGTATGATCAAAGTGTTACTTGCCTTGCTGATGATCCGCGAAACCTAGAGATTCGAAGTAACAGGCGGCGCACTCCGGGTATTCTATCACAGACAAACAAACAAGCATACAATAAGTACTCATCTAATGCACAGGTAAAACTCAAGTAAGAGATCTAACCAGAAAGTCCAACTTAAGAACTCCGGTTTGCAAAAAGAATCAAATCGAACGAAGATACGAAGGTCAAACGGCGAAGAAAAACAACTTTGTTCTACTAATCTGGATCTAAGTCAATTTTTACAGTAGCAAAAACTTGTTCAAGTTGATTAAATGGATAGAGAGTTTCGAGACAAAACTCCAGGCGTTTGAATCGCCTGATTCCGATAAACGAGCGAAAAGTTATACTAAAACTAAAATCGGATCAGAAATCGCGATCAGAAAATAACCGCAGAAAATCTGAGAAAAAGAAAAACGACGAACGGGTTAACGAACGAATGTTCGTTTTCCAGATCTAAACGATGAACATGTTCGTTAAAATGAACGAATGAGCGAACGCTCGCTAATTAAACTAAACCGAATAAAACCGATCTAATAACAAAACCGAAACTAAAAAACCGAAAATAAAACCGACGGAAAACCGATCAGTTTCCTAAAAAAACTGCGCAAAAAACGAGGCAGCGGCGAACCTCGGGTGGCGGGTCGCGGCGGCGGCGGCTGGCGGCGGCGGCGGCTGGCGGCGGCGGCGGCTGGCGGCGGCGGCGGCTGGCGGCGGCGGCGGGCTAGGGTTAGGGTTAGGCGCGGGTAGGCTGGCGGCTGGGCTGTTGGGCTGGGGCGGCTCAGGCGGCGGCTATTTAAAGGCTGCCCCCGGGTGGTGTCCCGCTCGGGTACGGCCCAAAGTTGGTTCATTTTTTTAAAATAAATAATTACGCTCTGAAAAGAAATAAAAAGAAATACTAAACAGACTCCAAAAATCCCGAAATAAATTTTCCCGGACTTCAAAAATCAAGCCCGACAAAGTGAACATTTATTTGGGGCCTAAATGCAATTTTAAAAACGCATATTTTTCCTAAATTCAAATAAAATATCGAAAAACTCCGAAATAAAATCTTATTTGATTTTATTATTAAATCCTCAATATTTCTTTATTTTGGGAAAGTCATTTTATTCCCTCTCTCATATTTTTGTAATAGAAATAATTGATGATAAAATAAATAAAATCAAATGATCCTAGTCCCAAAATTTGAGAAAACTCAAATATGAAAATAACAAAATCCCCAACTCTCTCCGTGGGTCCTTGAGTTGCGTAGAATTTCTAGGATCAAAACCATAAGCAAATAAAATATGATATGCATTGATGATCTAATGTATAACATTCCAAATTGAAAATTTGGGATGTTACATGTGTAAACTAAGCAGAAGGATTTTCAAGAAAATAGAAGTAATGCAAGCTAGGCACCATATGAAAGATGCAACCAATATTACTCTGCCAAGTTAAAAGTGTCTTGTCATAAGTGGCAATTCGAAAAATTAGAAGCAGTACAACGTAGAAATCAATGCAAGATGCAACCACTTTCAAACTGTCATGTTAAAAGCGTCCAATCATGAGTTACTGATGCGGGATACACAACATCAGTACTTTGATGTAAGAACATGGTATGATAGATAGATGTAGTGTATTCTAGACATAGAAAGCCATGTCATATGCACATGTATAATGTATAAACTCAGCACGTGCAATTTAATCAAAATAGAAGAAACACTGGCTAGACAACATATGCAACATGAAACCAATTATCACAGTCAACTTAGAGCAAGCACCTGCGATGGTGGACTACGGGAGATGAACTCATAATGTAGACTTGGGACTTCAACTTCATTAGCAGTAGAAGTGGCAAATCTAGAGAGTCTCTGTTTGCGTCGGTGCGGAGGACCACCAACATCCCCTAACTTACTCTTTTCCTTCCTATTTTCTGATATTCCCTTATGAAGTCAAAACCACAAGAAGATGAATAAAATTAGCTCTGCATAACTGGTTGATGCATGATACAAACGAACACTACTTTGATGTAAGGCAAGTGCAGGAAAGGAGGATGGAATGTATACAAAAAAGACAGTGTTTCGTATTCACACGTACGATAGGAGGATGGAATATGTATGAAAAACAGTAAGAGGAAGGCATTTCAACAAAATTAGAAGAAATGAAAGCTAGGCACCATATGAACATGCAACCAATATCACTCTATCAGGTAAAAAGTGTCTCGTCATAAGTGCCATTTCAAGAAATTAGAAGCAGTACAAGCTAGAAGACAATGCAAGATGCAACCTACATCACAGTCCCAAGTTAAATGTGTCTTATGGGTAAGTGGTTGTTGCAGGTATAAGTTGTAAGCTACGCAGATGCAATTCTACATAATCAGAAGCAATTCAAACTAGACATCATACGGAAAATGCAACCACGTATAACAGTTCCAAGTAAGAGCAAGCACCTGTGATGGTGGAGTAGGGGAGATGTGCTCATCATGTACACATATGTTCTAGAAACAGGAACATGTGTCATATTCATAGGCATTATGTGTAAAGTAAGAAGATGCAATTCAAGTTAGAAGCAATACAAGATAGACATCATACGCAACATGCAACCACATATAATAGTGTCAAGTTAGAGCAAGCACCTATGATGGTGGAGTAGGGGAGATGTGCTCATCATCTACACAGCTACGTTGATTGTCCAGCCTTGTGTTGTCTTGCGAATCTTGTTGGGAGGATGGCGGAGTAGAATCTTTAGAGACCCCTTGTTTGAGTTGCTCCGAAGGACCACCATCATCCACTCCCGGACTAATTTCCTTCAGCTGTAATGATTTTGCATTGTGAAGTCAAACCGATAAGAAAAAGGAATAAAATTTGCTCTTCAGAACTCATTCATGCATGATACTGATGAACACTACTCGGATGAAAGGCAAACACATGATGCAAGGATGGAATATGTATGAAAAACAGGATGGTGTGACATATTTAGACCTATGATGTGGTAACTAAGCAGAAGGCATTTCAACAAATTAGAAGCACTACAAGCTAGACACCATATGAAAGATGCAACCAATATCACTCTACCAAGTTCAAACCGTATGGCGTTTCAACAAATTAGAGGCAGTATATGCTAGAAATCATATGCAAGACACAACCAATATCACAGTGGCAACTTAAAGGTGCCTTATCATAAGTGACTGATGTGGGATATGCAAGAATAGTAGTCTGATGTAGAAATAGGAACACATGTCATATTCACAGGCATTATGTGTAAAGTAAGCAGATGCAATTCAGAAAAGTTAGAAGCAATACAAGCTAGATATCATACGCAACATGCAACCACATATAATAGTGCCAAGTTAGAGCAAGCACCTGTGATGGTGGAGTAGGGGAGATGTGCTCATCATCTACACAACTACGTTGACTGTCTAGCCTTGCGTTGTCTTGCGAATCTTGTTGGGAGGATGGCGGAGTAGAATCTATAGAGAACCTCCGTTTTAGTTGCTCAGAAGGACCACCATCATCCAATGCCTTGCCAATTTCCTTCAGCTTTATTGATTTTGCATTGTGAGGTCATACCGACAAGAAAAAGGAATATCATTCGCTCTTCAGAACTCATTCATGCATGATACTGACGAACACTACTCTGATGAAAGGCAAATTCATGATACGAGGATGGAATATGTATGAAAAAATGAACGGCTTGACATATTCACACCTATGATGTGGTAACTAAGAAGAATGCACTTCAACAAATTAGAAACACTCAAGACACCATATGGAAGGTGCAATCAATATCACTCTGCCAAGTTAAAACTGTCTCGTCATAGGTGGCATTCATCAAACTAGAAGCAATACATGCTAGAAATCATATTCAAGACGCAAACCAATATCACACTACCAACTTAAAGGTGTCCCATCATAAGTGACTGATGCAGGATACACAAGAAGAGTAGTTTCATGTAAGAACATGGTGTGATAGACAGATATAGTATGTACCAAAAACAGGAAAGCATGTCATATTCACATGTATCATGTGTAAGCTAAGCAGATGCAGTTTACACTAATTAGGAGCAATACGATCTAGACACCATATGCAACATGCAACCAGATATCACACTGCCAAGTTAGAGCAAGCACCTTGGATGGTGGAGTAGGGGAGCGGAGACTTGCACCATGTAATGCACTATCAGTACAAGGAGAATCAGTACAGATGCTCCATTTACGTTGCTGCAGAGGACCACCATCATCGCCTTCCTTACTCTTTTCCTTCCTCTTTCTTGATTTTGCCTTGTCAAGTCAAACCCACAAGAAAAAGGAATAAAATTTGCTCTTCATAACTTATTGATGCATGATACCGACGAACACTACTTTCATGTAAGGCAGCCGCACGATAGGAGGATGGAATATGTATGAAAAATAGGACAACGTGACATATTGACATGTATGATGTATAAAGTGTAAACTAAGCACAAGGTGCTTGAACTTGTTAGAATCGATGCAAGCTAGAAACCATATGAAATATGAAACCAATATCACTCTACCAAATTAAAGGGGTGCCCTAACAAATGTATTTGACGAAATTAGAAGCAATACATGGCAACAGGCTAGAAATAATATGCAATATGCAACGAATAAAGGTGACTCATCGTAAGTGATTGATGCAGGATACAGAAGAGAGGTAGTTTCATGTAAGAACAAGGTTAACACATAGATGTAGTGTGTACTAAAAATAGGAAGGCATGTCATATTCACAGGTATAGGGTGTAAACTAAGCAGATGCAATTTACCCTAATTAGAAGAATTAGAAGCTAGACACCGTATGCAACATGCAACCACACATCACACTGCGAAGTTGGAGCAAGCACCTGTGATGGTGGTGTAGGGGAAGTGTTGTCTTCATGTACAGAGCAACGTTCAATATCTTCATTTAGGATTGCTGTTTCTTGAGAATCATGTGGAGACGATGAAATTGCATTCTTTATAAGAGTATTGCATCTCATATTAACCCACACGCACGACTGTCTCATCATAAGCAATAGACGCAGGATACACAAGAACAGTAGTTTGATGTAAGAACATGGTGTGATAGGCAGATGTAGTATGTACCAAAAACAGGAAGGCGTGTCATATTCACATGTATAATGTGTAAGCTAAGGAGATGCAATTTAACAAATTAGGAGCATTGATGAGGGATACACAAGAAAAGTAGTTTGATGTAAGAACATGGTAAATAGAAAGACGTAGTATGTACCAAAAACAGGAAGGCATGTCATATTCACAGGTATAATGTGTTAACTAAGCAGATGCAATTTATCCTAATTAGAAGCATTACAAGGTAGACACCATATGCAACATGCAACCACATATCACACTGCCAAGTAAGAGCAAGCACCTGCGATGGTGGTGTGGGGGAATTGCGGTGATCAACTAGAGAGCTACGCTGACTATCTTCATTTAGCCTTGCTGTTTCTTGAGAATCATGTGGGGAGGATGACACTGCACTCTTTAAATGAGTAGGGCGTCTCACAGTAACCCACCCGGGTGACTGTCTCATCATAAGTGATTGACGAGGGATACAAAAGAGCATTAGTTTGATGTACGAACATGGTTAATAGACATATGTAGTATGTATCAAAAATAGGAAGGCATGTCATTATCAAAGGTATATTGTGTAAAGTAAGCAGATGCAATTTAACCAAATTGGAAGCAATACAAGCTAGACACCATATGCAACATGCAACCACATTTGACAGCGCGAAGTTAAAGCAAGCACCTGGGATGGTTGTGTGTGTCAATTGAGATCATCAACTGCAGAGCTACGTTTACTGTCTCCAACTGCTGACACTGCACCCATTAGAGCGCTGAAACGCTTAGTGCTTATCTTCGAATTACACTGGAGCGACTTCTGTCTTTTCTTTTCTGCATTCATGAACACTGCGTCAGAGTCTGAAATACCCATGCATAAAAACACAATAGTGTGAGTATGGGTGAAGTGTGTGCACAATTAGTACAGTGTAAAGGTAGCAGATAGCAGGAGTACCTCTTTCTGCTGGCAGTGATGTGTCCTCCTTCTATTTTTCCGACGATCTTGTTGTTCGTCGGAAACCAGAAGTTGTGGAGGACGGTGTAGCCTTGGACGAACCGATGGCCAAGTTGTTGAGTGTGGTGCTGTGGCCGTCTGTCGGCGGCGGGGAAGCAGATCCGAGGCGACGAACGACAGTGTAGCAAGAACAGCTCCGGTGCGGTGGACGGTTGCGATATTGGAGCCGCAGCAGTGAGGCGCAGGACGGCATGGTCAGAGTGGTTCTGGTACGATGCATGTCGGTGTCGGCGTCGTGGAGGCAGCTTTGCCTCGGCTTCAGCTGCTAAGTCCTTGAGGGTGTTGCGTTTGCGGTTGCGTTGGACGACGACGTCGGGGTACCGGCTCCGGCATGATGGAGGAGGGCGGCGGTGGATTGACCGCTATGGGGTGGAGGACGGAGGAGGCTGGGATTTCGCGGCTGGTGGAGAGGGCGTTTTCGCGCCCACAGAGTATGAATGGGGAAGCGGAGGGAGGCGGGGAACTAAGGGGGAACAATGTTTCGGTTTGAGATGCGCTTGTTTGAAATTTGGGGAAAGTTACAAACTTTGCCCCCATCTAAAATTTCGGACATATTGCGGGTTGGGGGTGGGACAGTCATGCCAGGTGTCCCAAATGTGGGCGGGATAGATTTCGGCCGAGCGCATGGGTGTTTAGGCGCCCATGGCGTATGAATGCTTCTCGGAGCCGGTTGAGACTGGCGTCTTGGTGAAGTTACAAACCTACCCCGGTTTAGACCTTTGGACATTGGGCCGATAGGCTACACAGGACAGAGTCAGGACAGTAATTTCCTACCACCAAAACATTAGTCTCGCGCGGTTTCGGGTGACCAGAGGCCTATTTGGCGCTTCGTTCAATATTTGGGAGCAGAAACATTAACGTTTTTGGTTCTCTTGAATTGAACTTTCAGGATTTGTCAAACTTCACAAATCTTTAGTCTTGAAAATCCTAAAGCTACGATTATTTTGTAATGGAGGGGGTACATTTTAATATACATTGTACACGAGTATATATAAAAAACTATGCAACTTACCTCAGTTCATGCATGGTTCCAGGTATAATCTCCTTGGTTGCAAAAAAAGTTAGATATGCGTATGAATATATATATAGCATGTTCAAACTCACAACAAAGATTGATGCCCCCTTTTACATCTGATTTACAAATGCCATTATCTCGGGTTCAAATAGATGAATGCACTTCCTATGAATTCGAATCTTCGAAACCCCCTTTGTGTTGAATTCGACATGTATTTTATTTCGTAGCTAGCAATTTGGAATGTATCCATGCAAGTGACAAATGTATAAAGTGCTTCACACTAACAACATGGAGTGCACTAATTAATGTTTATATATGAATTGAAAAAGCATCCATTGCCTATATTTCAAACCGCTCTCACTCTATGGATCGATAATATGAAATAAACACATGCACATGCTAGAATTCAATAGAGTATGGGTGTCTGATAGACCGATTTTCGTCCATACGCAAATTTGCAAAATTCATGATCTCATCCAAATATAATAATGCCATTTATATTTTAATTTAATGCGTAGAACCGCCTTTTACACGTAGATGTACTATGCCTCGCCCCGTTCTCACAAACGCGTTATATATTTCTCTATCTAACACATAAGTGCACACACTTTATATGCCTCGGCATTTCTCTTTCACACATGCTCACAATCTCTCTCAGGGTGTCGGGGTGTCTCACGCACATGCTCTCTCTATTTCTCTCTCTCTCTCTTTCTGACTACTATGTACCACTCTTTTCACTAATCTCAGTTGGAAAACACTATTTCTCTCACATGCATATATACACATGCATAGTCTCTACTAGCCCTCTATATGCACATATATGTGCCTACGTGTCTCCCGCACGCACATTATCTTTAGGCCTCTCTCGCACACATTGCCCCCCCCCCCCCCGACACACCTCTCTAATAGTAGTTGGCAGATATGATTTCATCATATCATTCGGTAGGATATCCCTGGCTGTTAGGCTGGATGGTAATACGAGGCAAAGTTTTATCCTAGTTCGGATCGGACCCTTGCAGTTGAAGAAAGAGCCTACTCCTGGTACTGTATATTAGTGATAGGGGTGTGTACAAAGTACACGTGAATACCAGGCATTGTGCGTGTGTGTATACTATCGACGAACTAGCCCCCAAGCTTGTATAACATACTAAGGGCCTAGGGTTACAAATCATATATAGTCGGCTTATCACCAGTGGGGATAGAGTGCTCCGCGACTCTGGTAGCTTCGTGTTGTACGCCGAGTCCTCCACATGGGTCTCCGTATAACACGTCTCGGTCCAACCTATATGTGGCGTAGGATGGAACCGACCCATGAGTCTTCATGTTGACCCACCACAACTAGAAATGATGTGCCCACCACACCACACATGCAATCGGCCACTAAGAAAATAAGCATATACAATAGTACAACGGTATCTAGCTCACGATACGTCTCCATATTTTGTTGATGACACTGACGGACTTTGCATTTGATGCGTGCTCCGTATTTTGTTGACGACACTTACGGTCATTGTATTTGAAGCGAAAGCACGATATGGTCACTGGACTTCAGAATAAGCTCATCACGGTCACCACATACATTTTGTCGTGCTAACCAACATGTGGTTGGATGGTTAGAGGACATTTGTTTCTCGAGCCCACCAAGGTTAAAGTCCCGGTGCTCGCATTTATCTTGTGTTAATTTCAGTATTTTCCGGCGATGTACGTTCAGTGGGAGGAGACGTTCCACTCGACTATGAGGCACCTATCGTGACTTCGTAAAATCTCAAGATCATATATGCTGGCCCACTCTCTCGAAGGTGCTCATAGGGGTAGGGTTCGCATGTGTGTGCTTATAGCGGTGAGTGCTTGCGCGTATATATGAGCCCTTGCATCTGTACCGTGTTAAACAAATACATGTCATGATTATACTGTCACTGGCTCACCCGTACAACTCCGTATTTTGGTGATGACACAATCAATTGACCAGTCAAACGGCACAACTAGTGTTTCACCATCGGGGCGCATAACCGTGGGGCCCACCTGTCAGCCCGTATATGAAAGAAAGAAATGGTAGTTTGAGTCTGTACTGTGTTAATAAAATAGGAGTACATTTTAGCGTGATCATACGGTCACTGGCTCACCATACAACTCTGTAATTTGTTGATAACACGATCAATTGACTAGTCAAATGGTCCACATTCAACAGCACACATTACCATAGGGCCCACCCGTCAGCGCGTATATGAAGGTCTGGAATTGTAATAAACTAGTGGTCGGTGGGTATTCGAAGTCGTAAGACCTCTGGTTGGTAGTCACCGGCGGTTGGGGGGCGTTCATTGGGCGGTGGGGTGGGGATCCCTGGAGAAAAAGCTCGGCGCGGGGGGGGGGGGGGGGGGCTAGAGGGATGGCTGGTGCGGCGGCGGACCGGTGGTGGGGAGTGGTTTCGGGGAGGGCGGGCCGGCCGTGGGCGGCGGGGGCGGGCAGTTCGGCCGGTGGTGGCTGGCGGCTCAGGGGGTGGAGTTTGATGATAAACTGGAGGCCCTTGATTTCGTATCCAACGGCTGGAAAATCTAATGACCAGACATGAAAAAGTCAGTCGACTGACGTGTAGCCTCACCCCGCACGTACACATGCACGCACGCAAGACACGCACGCATGTAGGTGTGCAACACTGACACGTACACATAACATACACACGCACGCATGCTGGCATGCATCACTGACATGTACACATGCACTCACGAACACAAGCACGTACACACCCATGCATGCAACACTGAAACGCACCCTTGCACACATGCAACACTCGCACGCCTGCATGCACACAGCACATGACGCAAGACACACGCTCAACCTATATGTGCATGCACCCTTTGTTAAGGACATGGATTGTTACGGGTATTAATCAATCTTATCTGTGATAAGCAGAACATTGATGTTTGCGTCGGTCTTTATGTATCACAACGTATCAAACGGGCTATCAACATATTAGGCTTAACTACATGAAAAAGATGATGTCACACTCAATGAACAATCATCGGTTTATGAAATGCCCGCTTCTGACCGCCCTGACCCACCAAAGGTTCCTCTACTGTGCGCTGCCTGTGTTGGGTCACTGACATGCAGGCCATGCACCCAAAGAGCCCACACGTCAGTGGAAGAACGACGCGGTGTCCTAGGTCAGAGTCGAGGGCGCCACTCGCGGCACGCCCTGCTGAACACGCCTCCGTGCCGCATTCAAACGCCTCCATGAAACCCGCCTGTGTGGAAGCCGAGAAACCCACTCTGGACACACGTCCGTTTATGACCGGGCTGGCATTAAACGCAATGCCGGCCGAGCTCCTCCCATCCGCTGTCTATTTAATCTCCTATTCAAACAAGGCCAAAAGCCGGCCAAGAATCGCACACCTCCGCCACTCCCCTATCTCCTCCACCATCTTGTCCACTCTTACAATGGCTTACGGAGAGTAGTTATTCCGCATCCAAGCCGGCTGGGTAGCCTGCCGGATACGAGCTATGCAGCTCACTGATCCACCTCCCTCCCCTCGCCCAACGGATCCAGTTGCCGCCCCAAGCCGGCGCGCGGTTCAGCAACTCTAACAAGGCTCTCACTGAAATTGACTCATTGGAAGACAAAAGGCCACTATCCACACCCGAACGAAACTTCAGAACAATCCTGAAAGCTCATATTCTCCGACTCCTAAAGTACCAACAAATCTACTGGAAAAAGAGATGCACCATACGATGGGTTCAATTTGGTGACGAGAACTCCAAGTTTTTCCAAGCCCTAGCTTCTGAAAGATACAGAAGGAATAATATTGCTACGCTATGCACCCCGGATGGATCTATGGTGGAAGACCACGCTGGCAAAGAATCCATTATTTTCCACATGTACAAAAGCAGACTTGGCACATCAACTCCTCATGACATGAAATTTGATCTGATGAGAATTGTCAAAAAATGTGATGGGCTTGATGCTTTAACAGTTCCCTTCACACATGAGGAAATTGACAATGTAATCAGAGAAATGCCTGCCGAACGAGCTCCTGGCCCCGATGGTTTCACTAGAATCTTCATAAAATGTTGCTGGTCAATCATTAAAGAGGATTTTTATAAACTGTGCGACTAGTTCTTTGATGGAGGGCTAAACCTCGAAAGTATCAATGATGGCTTCATCACCTTAATTCCCGAAATCGGCTTCCAGCGACGACTAATGATTACAGGCCTATCACGTTGCTCAATTGCTGTCTTAAGGTAATCACCAAACTCCTTGCCAATCGTTTGCAAAAAGTCATCCTCAAAATTATCCACAGAAACCAATATGGATTTCTCAAAGGGCGTTCAATCCAAGACTGCCTCGCATGGGCATATGAATACATTTATCAATGCCAATCCTCCAGAAAAGAAATTATTCTGCTCAAGTTAGACTTCGCCAAGGCATTTGATACGATTGATCATCAGGCGATGATTGAGATTATGAGAAGTATGGGCTTCAATGAAAAATGGCTTGGATGGATTAATTGCATTTTCTCCTCTGGAAAATCTTCAGTTCTGCTAAATGGCACACCTGGTCGACAATTCTTCTGCAAGTGTGGTGTGAGACAAGGCGATCCACTCTCATCGCTTATCTTCGTTCTTGCCGCGGAGTTGCTTCAAGTTGCGATCAATGACGCCTTCTCTCAAGGCCAAATACAATTTCCCTTTCTGTCCACAGCACAGAGAGATTACCTCGTTGTCCAGTATGCCGACAACACACTCATCATCCTTCCTGCATGCACGCAACAGGTGATCACAGTCAAAAAGATCCTTGAAGATTATGCCATTTCCATTGGGCTCAAAATCAACTTCAATAAATCCACACTCATTCCTATCAACTGTGAGGCCACCAAATGTGAGGAATTGGCTAATGTTCTTGGATTTGTGGTAGGCAAAATGCCCTTCACCTACCTTGGACTCCCTTTGGGCACCAGAAGACCCACAGTTCTAGAGCTGATGCCGCTGGTGTGTAGCATTGAAAGGAGGCTATCTGCCACCCTAAACATGATTTCTCATGGAGGCAAGCTTTCACTCCTAAACTCAGTCATCACTTCTCTAGCCATTTTTGCACTCTGCACACTTCGGCTTCTAGCAAAAATCATTGAGCTTATTAACAAGATTCGACGGAAATGCCTTTGGACCAAAAAAACTGAGCAAGGGGACAAATGTAACTCTCTGGCTTCCTGGGACATGGTGTGCCAACCCAAGGTTTGTGGCAGCCTCGGCGTGCTTAACTTAAAAATTCAAGGGGAGGCACTTCTTTTGAAATACCTTCATAAGTTCTATAACCACTTTGATTTGCCTTGGGTTGACCTCATATGGACCACGTATTACAAAAATAAGATTCCCCACGCCATGGACACTTGTGGATCATTCTGGTGGAGAGATGTTGCTAAACTTATGCCAACCTTTCGAGGGATCATGCAAGCCAAAATACTTCATGGTGGCGCGGTGCTATTCTGGAAGGACCTTTGGGGACCACAAATTCTATCAGAAGCTCACCCGAGAGCTTATTCCTATGCAAAAAACGAAGATATTTCTGTTAGAGATTTCTTGAGCGTCACGTCACTCGCGGAGGCCTTTCATCTACCTCTATCACCGCAAGCGCATGCAGAGGTTAGGCAACTCCAATTGGACACAACAACAATAAATATCCCAGACAGCAGCCAAGTTCATGACAGGTGGACGTATGTCTGGAGGGCCTCAACCTTCACAACACACGAATATTACTCCTTCTGCTTCAGAAACACGGTGGCGCATCAATCTTTTCGATGGCTATGGAAATCCAAGGCCACCATGAAGATCAAAGTTTTTGGATGGCTACTCCTCTTTGACCGCTTAAACACAAGAAACATGCTTAAGAGGAGGCACTACAATATTGGAGATGACCATGATTGCATCCTATGTGGCCTGCACATTGAGGAAACAATTGAGCATTTGTTCTTTGAATGTCATTTCTCTCTACTTTGCTGGGCGAGCTTGGGCTTGTCGTGGCAACAAGGAGGGACCAGACTCGAAAATATTGAGGCTGCCAAAGAGACATGGGCTCAGCCACTGTTTATGGAAGCTTTTCTTCTTGCAGCCTGGAGCATTTGGAAGGAATGAAACAATAAACATTTCAGAGGTATAGCACCATCCAAGGATTCCTGGCTGAAAAGATTCAAGGAAGACTACTCTCTCCTAACTTATAGGGTTAAGGAGAAACACAAACATCTCATCCTTGCCCTCTTAGACACCTTGTAATAAACCATCACCTCCAACACCCACCCACCCCCCCCCCCCCCGCCCACCCCCCCTCACCCCAAAATGGGGTGAATGTAAATTACCATGTAATTGGAAGACTTTTATTATTTTAATTTAATTGCAGTAGGAGGTGCTCCTACTGTTTCAGGTTAAAAAAAAACTCGCCGCTCCAGGCCAGCTCGACGAGGAGCGGCGCACGGGCGTCGTTGCTGCCGTCCACGCCGCCGCCTCGTACCACGTCTCCCGTTTATGTGGCCGAGACTCCCATGCCGGCGGCCGCGCCATGCAAGCAGCGACAGTAGCCGGGTGCACGGAGACAGATGAGTCGGTGGCCAGTGCCATCGCGTCCGCCACCATCATCGAGGATAAGTAGAACACAGGAGGCGACTGCCGCTTGGGTCCCATGAAGGCCACCGCGGAGGCGACACCGGCGTACACAACAGGTGTCTTGCCGGATCCTTTTGTTGCGAGGACCTTCATCGACCCCGCATGGGCTCCACGGAAGAGGGGAATGTTAGGATGAACTCGAGCCGGTGCCGACCATGGCGAAGTAGTGGCCGGTGATGAACTCAAACCGGTGCCGGCCACCATCATCTTCGGCACCAGCCAATGATATCAGCTGGGCAGTGGGGAAGCGAGTCGTCCTTTGCGCTGAAGCATATACCTCCGGGGCTCCCGTCAGTCCGGTGATCATGCTACCAGACATGAGGAACACAAATCGATCGGCGGGCGACCATTTAGGCCAGGTATTATATACCTGTGCTATCCAGAACTAGCACCGCGTAGTTCATTTGAATGTAATGAAATCCGTCATGTTTGTGTGAAAATCTGGTATTTTATATGATTTCCGTCATTGTTTATATGAAATATCAGTTTGTCTACGTGTTTGCGTGAATTTCGTCCGGTTGGTTGAGTTGCTGTCATAATGTGTGCAGCTACGGTTGGATGGCGTAATTTGTGGGTCGCCGGTCAGTCTGTGGGCGGCTCGGGCGGCGTTGTGGGACAAAAAACACAGCTCGTGCGAGCTCGTCTCCATCGTGCACGCTGGAGTATGCATGATAGCATGAGCACCCGAGCCATTCCTCATTCATCGGTGGCAAAGGCACCGGTGGACAAAAGGGTCGCCAATATTTTGGCTACCCCGGGAAAGAACCCAACAACCCCTTCCAACAGATTCAAATCCCTCGTTCATCATGGAATTTTGCCATGTGTTGTTTTCATGGACTGGCAAGATGTTTGTGCATTGCACGAAACATCAAGATGCATTTTTTTACAAACTCCCGCATGCATGCAAGGGATAATTAATGTCCTCCTTTGCTAGTACCACGAGGCAAACACCATTAATATTGCATCAATTAGTGTTAGTGGCCTTGTATATCTGCAAATTGTAATTTTGATAACGGCCCCTTGTATATAAAAATGGAGGGAGGAATATGAGAGATAAGGTGAGGAGGAGTGGGGCGTGGTGCCGTTGTGGTGACTGGTGGTCGGACTAGGCGAAGGCATGGGGATAGACGGCGCATTATGTCTAGGGACGTGCACCAAGAGAAGAGGTGCACGCACGATGCACGTACTCCCGTCTCTTTCCCAACCACACCCACGCGGGTACATGATGGAGTTCATTTCTGTACGAAAAAGGCAGCCCACGTGGTAATTTGGCATGTGTACTGGTTGTCCACTTGGTGGAGGGAGGATCGTCTACCACGGGTGAACAAACAAATTGCGACTTGACGCGTTATGTTTAATTAAAAAAAGAGGCAAACCATGTGGGGCCTACCTTAGAGGCAAGGCTCTATACACTGGAGTACTTTTGATGTGTCCCGTCAACTCGCAGAACGAGGAGAAACTTGCTCAGTACGCCGTCTCCCCCGCCCACGGGCGCGGTGGCTCGTAGGATGAGGTGAAGCTTACTACTACTGTATGCCTTTACGCCCGCTCCCTCGCCCATGCGCGCGGTGGCTCGCAGCACGAGGAGAAAATTTTACTACTCCCTCCGTTTACTCCTCGTCCCTACTACGTACGTACTTTGGTTAGTACTCCCTCCATTTACTTATACAAGGCCACTATAAAAACATACATTTTGCATCTATACAAGGCCACAAATAGTAATCGAGCCTTTCCAATTTATGGCTCAATTTCAAAATCTCTCCAACCAAGGTAGACGGTGAGTGGTCGAATTAATTTCGTAGTTTGCACAGTACGCTTGTTTTTCTCAAGAAGTTATGTTTACCGAGGCATTAATTAGAATGAATGCATGAATGACCACTAAATTTCCATGAACTTGTACATGCATTGGTTAGTTTCCTCTTGACACTGCTTGCGTCGGGTGATCTAACGCACCTCGAAATCTAACATGTAATGGTACTACTACTAGTATAGTAGAATTGAGACTTATCAAATGGAAAAACGAATGTTTTTTAGATGAGCCCTATAAACCCTAGTGGGTACGTACTCCGTAAAAACAGACTTTTCCAAAACTAAGTCACTCCCTTTCATTAATTCTGTAGTATATTCCTCCGTCGACGCTCCCTTTCATGAATTCTGTACTTCCTGTCGCCGACAAGTGGGACATATAATAACCGGGTCGATGTGTCAAGCACCAAATGATAGTGCAGAACAGCAGGGGGACGCACCCCACTCATACCGGCCCAGTAGTAGTAATGAGCAATGATACGTCAAATCACAATGCCGCACCTTCCCAGATGGACGAAGCAACCATTATTTCACACTTCGGTTCGACATCATCTCAAACCACGTACTAGTATTGCTTCTGCCTCAAGAGAGACACGCGCATCGCCTTGGTACATCATGACACGTGGGACCGCATGACAGGCCATGCTCCCCCGCCGATCGCTTGGTAAAATCACCTCACTTTTACTATACTTCCTCCGGATCGGTTTACTACATGGCATGCACGTTGTTCTAGGTTGAGAATTTAACTGGCTATATATATATATATATATATATATATATATATATATATGTGTGTGTGTGTGTGTGTGTGTGTGTGTGTGTGTGTGTGTGTGTGATGAACAGTACGCTAGCCCTTTAAAAAATGTATACTTTTGTACAGTAGTACTCCACTATCGATGGATTTCGCCATGGAGCAAAAATTGAAATTTAAAAAAAAAGGTGGTACATATAGAGAGCGCTCGTCGCCAAATTATGCATATAGTATTATTAAAAAAGCTAGTATGTGCTTAATTGTGGTGCTAAATTCTACTAAAGAAATACTAGTACTAATATGTACATACTGAAGAGTTAAAGTAACGAGAAGAAACATAACATAGTTCTGTTGGGGGCTCAGCACAACACACCCCTCAAATTAAACTAAGCACACCTGAAATTAAACTATGCAACTAATCCGGTAGACAGTGCATTAGAAGTTTAAAACCACCATGAGCAACAACACTGCCACCTTACTCGGAGTCCTCGTCCACGTCCTCGACTTTGTCCTTGTCCCTCTTCCTCTAGGCCGATAGTTCTTTGCTTGAACCGCCAACTTGGCTGTTGCTCTTCATCCAACCCTTGTAGATATTGAAACAAAGGTAGCCATCCATTGCAGCATACTGCATGTGGTCTATATCTAGTACATTCCGCTGCCATGCATGACGATGAAACGTGTATGGAGATTTCTCCAGTTTACCGTATGAAGGATGAACCATGGCACCTGCCAGGGTCAGCATTGAAGGCTGACGAGAGGGCACCAGCCGATTCTTCTGGAGGTCGAAGGGGTTGCCTACAACGAGGCCTATCCGACGCAGGACTTCTTTGTCGTTCTTAAAGTCTACAGTAACGAATTTGACTGTTTTGTCCTCGAGGAAGTTCTTAAAATCCTGGCACTCAACGTCGGCATGGCATATGTGGTAGACCAAGCAAACATTATGTACGCAAACCTGGATCACGGCGGGCTTCTTCCTCTCTTCGTCCTTTAGATCCTTCTCTCGTCCCATGACTGTGGTGTACTCAACATCTAGCCCAGCGACCCATTCATCATGTGAGTTTTCGAACATGCGTCTGAAGCGAGAAAGGCATCCTTTCACCGTCGCGGAAGTACGGGTGTAGATGACGTCGAACTCATCGCCGGTGATGGTTCTAACCTTGTACTCACCGCCGATCGGGGAGATTTGGGACGCCATGGATTTGGGAGGAGGGTTAGGATTAGTGGAACTGCCGTAATGTGAATGGACGGGACGACTAGGAGCGAACCGCCATAGTATTAAAGGACGTGCGGGGACGAGTAGGAGCGAACTGCCAGGGTGCGAACGGCAGGGTAGTGGTTTTCCATTCTCCCATGATACGGGCTTCCGAGAGCCCTTGGATCTGAGATCAAACAGTTGCATGGCGTGATTCTAGACCTATGGGTGAATATCCTATCCTGGAGGGTTATTCTTAAAATTTTCAGCAACTTAGCATGCGACCATTTGATCTTAGATCCAAGGGCTACCAGCAGCCCATATCATGGTCGCGCCTACCACGACCGTCGCGTCGCTCGTGCGGTCGCGCCCTTGGAGATTTAACACGGTGCGTTAGGCTATCTGATGTTGGCATGTCATACATAGTCATCACTTAGTCACTCATACTACAACAAGGTTGGCTATAAGTGTATTTTTTTACTCCTCTCTATCTCTTTCTTCGTACTCCCTCCGTCCCATAATATAAGAACATTTTTGACACTAGTGTAGTGTCAAAAACGTTCTTATATAATTGTACACAGGGAGTACTAGTATTTATTGCATTTGCCAATGAGTGACCTCTTCCAATGAAATGGTGTTGCTAAGTTTGCTTCATTTAATTAGCTATAGACTCAAAATTGTCTTTTCACCTAGGTACACGCGCTTAGCACCGTTTCTTCCTTGGGTCACCAAACTAGACTCTATCTTCTTGATTAACTTGCCACATCAAACTTTATGCCTATGTGGCAAGCTTAAGCACCTATAGGTGCAAGTAAGTACAATAGTGCGCTTTACATGGCATTTTAGCATATGTGGAGGAAAGAGAGGCAAGGAAAAAGTGGAGAAGTGGGCTCTCATGCAAGAGCCAGCCTCTACTACTACATGGTGGAGCATTGGGAGAGGCACCTGTATGGAGGTGGTCAGGAATCGGGAGACTCACGCCGGTCGTAGCGCCGCAGTTAAAATGATAATGGCAAGTCAAATCACGGGGCCCCACCTGTCCAGCAGTAACTCGCTGTCAAATCACACAGCCCTACGTTTGCAGCTGCCTACTCCCTCATCTTCTCGCGTCTCTGTCGAACTGACTAGGCGGAACTGCCCCGCCTACCGCGCAGGAAAAGCCCCGCCCTCGACTTTTAAATACAACTACTCCCTCCGTCTAGGTGAGTAAGTCATCTTACAAAAACCAAATAATCCCAAAATACTAAGGCGCGGTGCATTAACTTCTACCTCGTTTCTTGTTTCTTCACATAGCAACCAATAAGAATCCAATGATATACTTATTGGGACATAGTAACTCATATTTAGTCAAATGGATAACCTAGAACTACGTGCAGGCCCTATAAACCGAGACACCTACAAATAAAAAACCGAGACGGAGAGGGTAGTTCAGCACGTATCTTTTTAGATCAATATAGTGGGATTCACCAAGGAGCAAAACCTAGTGATAGGCTGCTCCTGTTGTGTTGGCGTAGCAACTCAAGCAGGGTCAGTCCGCACACGAAATGGCGACACACTTAACAGGACCCCTTTGGCAGACATGTGGCTCATCCACCGTCTTGTTCCACGTGTGATGCACCAAATTACAGTTCGGAGCAGCGGTTGGAATTGGAGGCACCCCGGTCATAGCGCCGCAGTAGTAGAAAATGAGCGATGAGGGGTCAAATCACAAAGCCCCACCTTTCCCTCATTAAGCTGAACGGACGAAGCAACCATCATTTCACTCTAGCGCGCAAGAGCACAAAGAAAAGAGAAAACAATGATGTGTGCGGCAGCTACCTAGGGCACCCTAGGGTAGGGGTCTCCACTACAGATCCTTTTTTTGAAAGCGCCTCCACTACAAATCGGCTTCTCCCTCGTCCTATTGAAGAAAACCGATGATGAGTGCGGCGATAGGGTTTGTAGGAGTACTATGGCGTGCGGGGCCATGTCATAGTAAACGGGTTCGAGTCGACGCCTTAAATATGTGTGGGCCGCTTGGTTTAACGGGAATGAGGCACCATTTTGGGTTCAAGGACCAGTGGAGATATAGCACGTACAAAATATTGTGGCCGTAGGTTCGACCGAAAGGCAATGATGCATGGGCCCTGCATTTTGATATACCCGGGGCTGCGTGAAATTTGCTACTCTACTCAAAACTAGTAAGGTACACATGTATTGAACGCATGAGATTTCGAAACCAAATTATGAATAAATACACACTATATCATGTAAAGCTTTGAGTCATATATGCATGATGTAGATGTTCATTTAGTTCTTATAGTTCATCTCATTCAAAATCAATTAGTTTTATAAAAATGTTAAGGTTCATGGGGTTATGCATTGTAAATCACAAAGTAAAAAACAAATAATGGCAATTCATTTAGAAAAAAAATCAATTATGATACAGAAGATTCTAGAACAAAGGAGAAGTGCTTGTGTTTTGAGGTTTGTGCATTATGCTTAAGTTCAAACATGGAGTCTTCTAAATTGTACATGTGGCAGATCTGGTGGAATGTTGATGATATCCAACGGCCAGTAGTGCTCGGATTTGCCCATCTCTGACTGTCGGGTTAGCTTCATCCAGCGACCATCTTTCAAAGTTATTGGCACACTATATAGTTCTTGTGCCATAGTTGCATGTTTTGGAAAAAAAGCTACTAGTGGGTTGTATTATCTATTTAGGAATAGAAGATGTATACATGGAAGTTGTAGGGAAAGATATGACATGGAGAATGTCGATTCGTATAAGTAGGGATTGGAAAAGAGATGTCATTTGGTTCACATCATAGGAACTTTTCTACTGAATCTAGAGATGACATGTAGGGATTAGTAAAGAGATGTAATTTGGTTCATATCACAGGAACTTTTCTATTGAATATACGCTAATGTTTATTTTCCTTTGAAATTACGGGAGTATAGGAATCCATTCATATGAACCAAGTGGCTCTAAACCTATAGAAATGATATCATGTTTATTTCCTTTGAAATGTAGAGTATATGAATCTATTCCTATGAACCAATTGGCTCTAAAGGAAAAAAATCCTATAAAAATCATATCATATAGAGTTCCTATGATATTCCTCGACACTAAAGGATAGTTGAAATTGCTGCGGGTGATACGATGGTCTTTCTTTGTAGACTCCTCACCCATCTTTATAGTTACCTCTCGAAGATGAATGAAATGATATATACAGGGTATTCTACATGTGCAATTTTCTACACGAAAACTCGGTAAAAGTTTGCGAGGTTCTAATTTTCAATAAAGCTATATGCACTGCATTTCGGAACGGAGGGAGCATACGGCAGTTGCTAACACTCACGTGGAAGATTTGTGTGTAGGAGGAGTGGCTGTTCTGTTAAATGACATGGCAAAACTGACACTGTCGGATGCCGATCTAACGGTTCTTACGGCGTTCGTCAGGAAAAGGCTTGTGGCGAACGTTTGTCGGATAATGATTTATGGACACATGCATTGCATTTATACGTGCCCCTCTCTCTCTCGCACACGCACCCTCACGAGTCACAACTCTCCCGAGTCCTCTCGCAGACTCGCACGTGGCACCCATCGTCTATCTGCAGGTAGACGTCACGCACATATGTGCTCTTCACACCCTACCCTCAGAACTTATAAAAAACAAAAGACGGCGCACACATTTTATTTTAGCTCACACGTCACACACTTATATTATTACTCTTGCGGCGAACGTTCTTTGGGCATAGTATATATTGTACTCTCACAAAGAGAAGCGGTGCATGCACACGCTAGTTCTCTCACATTCACTCGTGGGTACACGTAGGAGCGCATTTTTTGAAGCCGGTACAACAAAATCACTCCACTATATATAAAAGCAGGAGCCTTAGCGCTTGCTTTACTAGGGTTCCTCTCGTTCACTCTCTCATGCTCTCCAAATCTAAGCAAGACATAGGTGGCCACACTCTCTCTCAACTCACGACTGGTCACAAATCCGGCCGGACAACCTCGACCGGGGCAGGGGGTGTAGGTGCATCATTCACGCTGTCGTCGGCGGCGAGGGGGAAGACCAACGGCTGCCCGCGCGTCCCGATCGGCGGCCGTGCCGTTCTCTCCAAGAGAGCGCTGGCTCGGGAGGGCCTCCGACCCCTTCTTCCTCCCTGCGGTATTGTGTCCAAGATACGGCCTCCCGACGCCGTCTTTGCCACATGCCGACGACCCTCAGGTATATATTCCTTCGAAACCTGCCTTGCACTACTGCCCCAGCTCTTCCCCCTTCTTGTGGATCCTTTTCTACTTCCGTCCGCTGTTCCAAAGCCACCTAGACTTCTACTATTATTAGAAGTAAAGCTAGTTCATACAGTCAACTCAAAGCATTGGTTCAAACAGGGAAGAAAGTGGGAAAGCTGTAGCATGAATCTAGGACTTGGTTCTAAGAGGAAATGAGGGAAAGTAGTAATATCTGTCACTGTTTAAATAACCGTATTTCGTATTTGCGCAAACAGGGATATCTGTCTCCATATCATTTTGCGATTTCTGTCTCCGTATCGTTTCTATCCGCGCAATCAAAAGCAGGCACCTCAGTTTTAGTACAACTGCGCAAAATGAGATGGTTATCCCTCGTTGTGGTCGTCTAACCTCCAGTCTTCAAGGTATTCCGACATTGGTAGTAACTAAGGTAGAATGACCAACGCAATCTAAAAGAAGCTGATTCATACATTTTACTTCCTGATTGCAGTGCAGGGACGAGCAAAAACAACTGCATCCTAGTCCAGAATGCACTTTCTGCCAGTTCTTCCATGGACCGAGGACTAACTGGCACGGCTGCACGGCGGTTTTTTGGACAGGTGCGCGGACAAGAGGCATTGTGGTCTGCTTATTTCTGCAAATAACGGTGCTTAAATTTAGTGGAATGCACAAGCATTTCAACTGGTCAGTACACTGCATGGTTCAGTTCAGCATTCCAGCTAAGACCACAATTATAATTGGTTATTCTAGAATGAGAGAACCTAACCCTGGATGGTGGAAACAAGAAAAAACTAGAGTGAACTCCAGGAAATTTAAGCCTATCGGGAGGCCCTTTGCTTAGAGAAGCCTTGCTTGTTTTTTCCTTATTTGTAAACCTTATCACAACTTTGTCTTTTGCTGTGAACTAGTATATGTTTGTTATGTTCTATGAATCATTGAGATGTATAAAACTGCTTAACTTATGCTTTTCAAGATTTTTATGAAGACGAGTTTAATGTGAGTGTTCCACACAAGCGCTGGACTAGCGTTGAACGTTTGGAATTTATTACATTATGGCCTCAATTAACTGCATGAACCACTGTAAAAAGATACATAGTTGCTTATATATCAGACAACAGATTGTTGATTGTTAGCTGGTCGATAGCCTAGTGTTGAAGCGAGCTGAGCCAATGTGCCGTGTTTTGCGCAACTGCTTACAAGTGGGGTAGCACCAACAATGTTTACAAGTACTTATGTATACGTCGGCGCACGGTTCTCGAACGAGTGCTCTACTTCATCAAAACACACACTGCTCATATGATAAATCGTGACAACTTATGTCTTACCATGCCATATTCATGAAAAAACTAGTGAGGACGCATCTGTTTCGGCAACAATTATGATGGTTCTCACATGATTCACGGGCACACAAAAGTAGCAGCACTTCCCATAGACGGATTCAAACAGAGTACTAGCCCCATAGGGGTCAATAACAGGCAAGGTTCGGATAATTAGACACAATCCAAACTACTATTAAACACTAGCTGGGGCAACTATTTCATGCCTCGATCTAATTTGGGCTGGACACAAGACGGACCTTGCCATGAACATCATCGAGGACGTCCCGCAGCAGCTCAATCCCGTGAACCTTCATGAAGACAACCTTGTGGCCTTGCCACTGATAAACTTGTTTGTGGAGGCATGCCACATCATCTTCCTGCGTAAGCTTGACAAGAACAGTATGCCTCACAAACGAAGGAGTAGCTTTGAACTTCTTGTGCTTCAGTACACCCTGGACAACACGCCTGACAACAGTGAGGCTGGAATACACCTCTTCATTGGTATAACCGCAAATGGCTTCCAGGATCCAACAGCCTAAGAACTCTGTTTTCCCAGTGCGTATATTCAGGTCGTCCGCCTCATAGCGAGTGACATGCACAACCACACAATCCTTGTCTGCATCAGGGCTCTAATTGAAACAGAAACAAATTCTGAATTACTTTTCAGTATAAGAAACACAAGTTATTTAAACCACTATGTATAGCATGGCATCGAAGCTAATAAAATTTTGCATTATTAATCACCACATACTTCCTTTTCTAAAAAAAATCACCACATACTTAGATGAAAAACCACAATCGAGATCGGCAAAGAAGGAAATCACCTTGGGCAGCTCAGCGGGGGGGGGGGGACACATCCTCGAAGGGGGAAAACTGCTCCTGCAGTGCCACGGGGGCTGTAACCTCAAACGGGGCGTTGACCATCTCAGTAGTGGCCGTGAGCGTATCTGGGGTCGGCTCGGTGGTTGCCTCCATCTTCTTGGAGCTCTCTGTCTCGTGGGGATCAGCCTCCCGCGTCTGCTCCAATATCGGCAGATCTTTGCCTGGTTCTCCTTGGTCCATCATGAAACTGACGAATACTAGGAGACCACTGAAAGGAAAACACAATCGCAATGACAATGAAACAAAAAAGAGAGTGAGGATCGGTTACTGCTTTGCAAAAGTTCTTTTTTTCTCTGAACGAAAATATACCAACATCACGGATCCGCTTACCTTCCCTTCGTTGGGAGAGAAGAACAGTGGCAGATGCGAGTGTTGCCTTTCTTGAAGACGGTGAGGGAGAAGGGGATTCAGCGAAGAGTGAAATGATGGTTGCTTCGTCCGTCAAACTTAGACTGCGGGGAGGTGGGGTTTTGTGATACGACGGCTCGTTACTGCCGCGCTACGACCGGGTTGACTCTCCGCCTGCATACTGCCTTCTAATTTGGTGGATGGCATTTGGGCCCACGCGCTGCATGGCCCGCATGTCGGTGAACAAAAGTATAACGGCATTCAGTAGAGGGAGACGTTTCAATGACCTAGGAGGAGCCAGAAGCGGTAGAGTGTCTCCACTGTACTAGTAGTAATTGTTTTTCTGGGTAGCTGTAGAGTGTCTCCACTGTACTAGTAGTAATTGTTTCTCTGGGCCCAAGACAAAACAGCCAATCCACACTAGTAAATAGTAAAATCAATTCAAAAGGCGCTACCCACACCCAGCACACCCCCCCCCCCAAAAAAAACCTGGGTGCTCTTCTTCCTCCTCGCTCCCACCCACCTCACGTCAGCTCGCTCCACTCGTACCCCCAAATTCCTCACCTCACTCCTACAGAAAACCCCAGCTCCCCTTCTTCCTCACTCCTACAGAAAACCCCCAGCTCCCCTTCTTCTTCGCTCGCACTACAACTAGGCTCGTCATTCGTTACTCTGCTCAAATCCATGAGCGCGACGCGACGCCCTCGAGGAAAATGGAGTCGGCTGACCCCAGCGCCAAGAAGATGAGGCTCCCGCCAGCGGCGACGCCTGTTGTAGATCCCGCACCCGGCAGCGCAGGGAGAAGCGGCGACCCCGCCCCCACCGGATCCCAGGAACCCGTAGAATCTTGGGTGGACCGCATCAGCGATCTCCCGGACGCCGTCCTTGGGGAGATCATCTCGCTTCTCCCCACCAAGGATTGCTGCCGCACCCAAGTCCTCTCAATTCGGTGGCGCCCTCTATGGCGCGCCGTGCCCCTTAATCTCGACTGTCGTCAGCTATCTCTCTTCAATGATTTTGAAATCCCCAGAGCCATCATCTCCTCCCACCAGGGCTCCGTTCAAAGCCTCTGCATCCCGTCATGCTACCTGAGCAAGCATACCATGCCCTGCACGGTGGACGCCTGGCTGAAATCCCCTGAATTCACAGAACTACAGCTGCTTGAGTTCTACTATTCCCCTGGAAATCACATACCACATACCGAACGCCATGAACTTGTGCCCTCAGCACCGATGTCCATCTCGCGGTTTTCCTCCTCTCTCCACACCGCCACCTTTGCGCTGTGCTACCTACCAGACAATCTGGTACTAAACCTTCGACTCCCATTTCTCAAGAAACTTTCACTTGTGCGGGTTCGTATATCGGAGGCCTCATTGCACAGCATCATCCACTCCAGTTGCCCTGCGCTGGAGTGCTTGGTGCTTGTTTTCACAGTTAGAATCGGTTGTCTCCAAATAAAGTCGCCTAACCTTGTAAGAATTGGAATTTCTTTTGACGGAAGGCAGCTCATCATCCAAGATGCCCCTTCACTTCAAAGGTTGATCCTTGATTCTAGTTATTCACCGTTGCAAATAACCGTCCTCTCTGCGCCTAAACTGGAGACCTTGGGTGTAATACATGATCTCTGTGCTCATTTCAATATGGTGTTTGGCTCCACAGTTCTTCAGGTACTTTATATTATCATCTACACTTGTAACCATAAGCTGCATTTTAAATTTCTGCGCATAATTTATATATCATCTTGGAGTACACATTTTGTACTAATATTATGTTCTATGCTCAATGAAGAGTTTCTCCATGGATGGCCTATCAATGGTGCTGGATTCTGTCAAGATCTTATATATCCAAATGAATAGTTTTGATCTGAACAAGATTATTGGCTTGCTGCAATGCTTTCCATGTCTGGAGAAGTTGTATATAAAGGTGATAATTTCACGCACATTGGAAGCCCGCATATAGTGTACTAGAATTAACCGTTCAGCTGTTGCTCTTTCGACACTCTTCTTTTAGACCTTAACTGTTTTCAATCTTCATGTCTATTTAGGCAACAGGACGGGGTAAGAAAGTTATAACCAATCGGTGGATTCGTAAGCATCGGGATTTTCTCACTTCTCATGAGATTCGATTGAAGACAATAACGCTAGAACGATATGTAGCCAACCGTGCAAACACAAGATTTGTCACATTCTTCCTGCTGAATGCGAGGTTACTATTGTCCATCAGGCTTAAGTTTATCAGCAGCATGGTTTTGACGGATGGGTATGTCGAAGAGCAAAAAAAGGAGTTTCAGGTGGGCAAAAGAGCTTCTGAACGTGTCGGGCTTCTATTTACAACATATTGTGGTCATAATCCAGTAAATTTTACGACCCAGGATGTTCATTCTATGGACCTGACCGATCCATTTGACTGTGACTGCCGAAAACAGTGCTGGAGTTAGATGTTGTTGCCCTTTTCAATCTGGGTTTTTTTGTAAACCTGATGAACAATCAACCCTCGTGCTTTTGTACAGTTTGTAAGCTGGAGTTAGATGTTCCTGCCCTTTTCAACTCGGCTGTGACTGTCATATTTTCTTTGAAACAAGGCAAATGGCTTGCCATTCGTTTAATTTAGAGTGAAATATTGTAACAAATCACAACCAAGGGAAATAACATCACTCACGCCGGCTGCTTGAGCTCACTGTGCATTACAGAAGCCAAGTGATTAGCCCCCACCAGCACCCACAAACTTATTTCGAACTAGCACATCAAATGGGCTGTAAATTTTCATAGGAAAGGCTGCATGACCGTGACAGATTTGGATTCTGACATTTGGGACCCGCGAGGAAATAGCCTATCCAAGGTGGTGTCGACTTACTAGCCAGTCAACAAACGATTCTGCCTACCAGCCGTTGGATTGACATCCAACATCTGTCGTGTATCTTCTATCTCTTGTCTTCTTCTTCCTCCAGCCGCCCAAACCAAACCACCCCGTCGGCTCCGCCTGCTCCCGCCTCCCATGGCTGGCTGCGCCTCCGCCGCCCTACCGTACGTACCCTCCAACGTTGGCCAGTCCCTCCCTCTATTCCCCCACACGTCCTGTTATTCTCCGGCGACGTCAGCCCCAACACGCACCCGTGCCCGAACCAGTCAACCCTCGTACTCCCCTCCGCCTGCGACTGGACCGGCGCATCTTCAACGGCTCCTGTTCGTTCCGTCCGAGGCCTCGCATCGTCCTCCGCCTTGCGGCCTTGGTTCCTCGCCGTGCGCGGTGCGCCGCCCTCTTGTGTTGTCAACATCGTCAACAACCGAGAGGAACAAGGAGATGACTGTATGTGAGAGGATGACAGTAGGGACCCACCAGCGTCATGGCAGTACGCAAGCAAGTGCCTCTATAGTACAAGCCCAAAAATATGGTTCCTCCTATCCTAATGGTTGGACATCTGGGGCTCACGCCATTGTCAACGTAGTCAATAAACGAGAGAATTACACTACGAGCGGCTGACACCAGGGACCCAGCAAGTCGCGCAGTTTTTTTAGGAACAAGCAGTTGTTATTTATACTAGTTTTAGCGACGGATCAGGGTAACAACGGGGCTGTGCGGGGGCTGTGGCCCGTCTAGCCAGGGTTTTATTTATGTTTACCACATCATGAGCCCAGTTGTGTTTTTTTCTTGCTGAAAATGGCTAGCCCAGTTCTATTTTTTTAAAGAAATACCCAAACAAGGCCTACTTGCTTTATCGGCCCTGCTGGGCTGCAAATCTTTCAAGACGATGAGAGTTTCATTCGGTTTGCCCAGAAATGGCCTGTACATTTTTAAAACACATCAAACCGGGAATTAGTTTCAATTTTTTTCATTACAAGATCTTAAATTCCATTGATTTTTATGCGTGGACAATTATTTGGATTTTATATTTATATAAATTATTTTTCAAAATAGTTTGAATGTGAATCGATATTTCTGGATTAAAAACAGTTGACCGCACCGAAATATGCAAAATTTCGTATACTTTTTAACCGTGGCCACAATATGGGGTGTAATGCTAACAAAAAGAAGATGGGCTCCAAAAAAATCTTAAGAATTAGCAAATGGGTTGTACATTATTAGAAATAATGGCAGTTGGGCTGTATGCTGTTTTCCACAGATTTGAGGCTGACTTGTGCGCCTACTACAGGTTGACGCGTATGCTTTCATAAAAAAAGGTTGACGCACACGCAACGCCCTGTCAACTTAGTCAACACACGAGAGCAGTGACTGTTGGATGTCCATCCAACGGCTGTCGTGCTTCTTCAATCTCTGCTCTTCATGCTCCAGCCGCTCAAACAAGCACCGGCGGGACTGCCTGCTCCCTCCTCCCGCGGCCGGCTATGCTGTCGCGCAGGCCTCACGGCCCCACCGTACTCCCATCGCTGGCCTAGCCATCCCTCTACTCACCCACACATGTGTTATTCTCCGGCGACGGCAGACGAACCAGTAAACCCTCGTACTCCTCCGCGTGGGAAACAACTGCCGAGTATTCCCTGGCTCCGTGTCGTTCCCTTCCTAGGCCTCGCCGTCGTCCACCGCCCTGGTGCTCTCGGCGCGGCCTGGTCAACGTGGTCAATGAACGACATCCATCGGAAGTGGACTGTACGTGGAGAGGCTGACAGCTGGGTCCACGGCCGCACGCAAGGAAATGCCTCCTTATTATGTGCAAAATAATGATTCCTCCACCTGACAGCTAGGACCCACAGGAAGGGCCTCTGTATTTCGCGAAAAAAACGTTCCCCCTGTTGACAGGTCGGACCCACCAGCTATATCTTCCAACGCAAGGAAGTGCCTCCTTATTACACCCAAAAAATGAATACCCCCTGCTAGCTGGGACCCACCATATTGTTGGGACGACTTGTGGGCCTACTAAGTTGACAGGGACGGAGGGCTTTGTCAACTTAGTCAATACTCTAGTGACCGTACGATGTCCATCCAATGGCCATAGTGCTTCTTCAACCTCTGGTCTTCTTGCTCCAGCTGCCCAAAGCACCGCCAGTCGTGCCGCCTGCTCCTGCCTCCCGTGGCCGGCTGTAGTACCGCCTACTCCTGCCTCCCGTGGCCGGCTGTAGTACCGCCTACTCCTGCCTCCCGTTGCTCGGCTCCGCGTTGTCCCCTTCCTAGGCCTCGCCGTCGTCCACCACCGTGGTGCTCTCGACGCGGCGTGGTCAATGTGGTCAACGACCAACTTCCATCAGAAGAGTACTGTACATGGAGATGCTGATAGCTGGGTCCACGGCAGCCGCAAGGAAGTGCCTCCTTCTTACGCGGAAAATAATTATTCCTCCACCTGACAATGGGGACCCACCGGACGGGCCACCAGTATTTTGCGAAAAAAATCGTTTCCCCCTGACTGCTGGGACCCACCGGACCGGCCACCGTATTTCTGGAAAAAAACGTTCCCCCCGCTGTCAGCTCGGACCCACCGGAAGTGCCTCCTTATTACGCACAAAAAAATGAATACTCCCCCGGCTAGCTGGGACCCACCTTGGTGGGAGGCTGTCTTGTGGGCCTACTAAGTTGACGGGGACGAAGGGCTTTCTGAACTTAGTCAATATGAACGATTCTAGCTCCAGTGACCATACGATGTCCATCCAACGGCCATAGTGCTTCTTCAACCTCTGGTCTTCTTGCTCCAGCCACCCAAAGCAGCGCCGGTCATGCCGCATGCTCCTGCCTCCTGTGGCCGGCTATGCTGCCGCGGAGGCCTCACCGCCCCCTACTATTCCCACCGCTAGCCAGGCCCTGCGGCGACGGCAGCCTCACACCGCAGCCGAACCAGTGAACCCTCGTACTCCTCTCCACGCGGGCTTCCACTGCCGCGTCTTCCCCGGCTCCGCGTCGTCCCCTTCCTAGGCCTCGTCGTCGTCCACCGCCATGGTGCTCTCCGCGCGGCGTGGTCAACGTGGTCAAGGAACGACTTCCATCGGAAGAGTACTGTACGTGGAGAGGCTGACAGCTGGGTCCACGGCCACAGCCCAGTTTTTTTGTGATTTGCCAAGTAAGTCGCTTTGTCAGGCCTGTTGGGCTGTAAATCTTTCAAGACGAGGAGAGCTTTCATTCGGCTGGCCGAGAAAATGGCCCATCAGTAATGAGAAATGGGTTGTACATTTTTAAAACACATCAAACCGGCAATTAGTTTCAAATATATTTTTTTCATTTCAAGATTTTAAATTACATTAATTTTTATGCGTGGAGAATTTGTTGGATTTTATATTGATATACATTTATTTTTAAAATCAGTTTGAATGTGAGTCGAAATTTCGGGATTAAAAACAGTTCGGACCGCACCGAAATATGCAAAATTTCGTATAATTTTTTAACCGTGGCCACAATATGGGCTGTAATGCTAACAAAAAGAATATGGGCTCCAAAAAAACCTTAAGAATTAGCAAATGGGCTGTAAATTATTAGAAATAATGGCAGATGGGTTGTATGCTGTTTTCCACAGATTTGAGGCTTTCCTAAAAAAAGGTTGACGCACAAGCAGTGACGGTTGGATGTCCATCCAACGGCCGTCGTGCTTCTTCAATCTCTGCTCTTCCTGCTCCAGCCGCTCAAACAAGCGCCGGCGGGACTGCCTGCTCCCTCCTCCCCGCGGCCGGCTGTGCTGCCGCGCAGGCCTCACCGCCCCACCGTACTCCCATCGCTGGCCTAGCCATCCCTCTACTCACCCACACCTGCTGTTATTCTCCGGCGACGGCAGACGAACCAGTAAACCCTCGTACAGTCGTACTCCCCTCCGCGTGGGAAACAACTGCCGAGTCTTCCCTGCCTCCGTGTCGTCCCCTTCCTAGGCCTCGCCGTCGTCCACCGCCGTGGTGCTCTCGGCGCGGCGTGGTCAATGTGGTCAACGACCGACTTCCATCGGAAGAGTACTGTGCGTGGAGAGGCTGACAGCTGGGTCCACGGCCGCAGCAAGGAAGTGCCTCCTTATTACGCGCAAAATAATTATTCCTCCACCTGACAGCGGGGACCCACCGGACGGGCCACCGTATTTCGCGAAAAAAATGTTTCCCCCCTGACTGCTGGGACCCACCAGCTACACCTTCGCACGCAAGGAAGTGCGTCCGGGCAAAAAAAACGATTCGCCCCCCTGACTGCTGGGACCCACCAGCTACATCTTCGCATGCAAGGAAGTGCGTCCGGGCAAAAAAAACGATTCGCCCCCCTGACTGCTGGGACCCACCAGCTACATCTTCGCAGGCAAGGAAGTGCCTGACAGTCGGGACCCACCTGGTCGAAGCGTACGTAGCGTTGTCATTCTGGTCGCGAATGTGTACGTACATATATACTGGTGGATGTAGAGGCACGCACGTGTCGTAGTAGAGGCGCGCACGTAGCATGTACACGTACGTACAGCGGCCAGGGTGCAAGAAAGAAAATACGGCCACGTATGTGTACATACGGGCGGGGTCTCGAACGCCTACTCGCGCATACGTACGGCGAGGGCTCGTGTACATGGCTGGGTCGGAACGGAGAAACATCGTCGTCGTGTTCATGGGGAGGCAACGGAATGCATCGTGTTCATGGGGAGGCAATGGAATGTGTCGTGTTCATGGGGAGGCAACATAATGCGTCGTGTTCATCGGGAGGCAACGAAACGCGTGGGAGCCAACCGGCTGGGTCGGAACGGAATGCGTGGTCGTGTTCATCGGGAGGGCTTGGACGGAATAGGCGATGGAAACGAGGCCTGGCGTACCGCAGAACGGAGGAAACAGACCTCCTACGTTCGGAACGGGGTCCTGTTGATCGGGAGGGGTGTGGCGTACCGCAAACGGAGGAAACGGACCTCCTACGGTCGAAACGGGGGTCCTGTTGATTGGGAGGGGTGTGGCGTACCGCAAAACGGAGGAAACGGACCTCCTACGGTCGAAACGGGGGTCCTGTTGATCGGGAGGGGTGTGGCGTACCGCAAAACGGACGAAACGGACTTCCTACAGTCGAAACGGGGGTCCTGTTCATCGAGAGGGGTGTGGCGTACCGCAAAACGGGACTCCACGGGATACTGTTCATCTCCACCGTCGACCTCCTCCAGCCTCCACGGGCTACCGTCGACCTCCTCCAGCCTCCACGGGCTCCTGTTCATCCACCTTCCACCGGGCGCTACTCCACCGGCTACTGTTCAACCACCCCTCCACCGTCTACTGTTCATCCAGCCCTCCACCATCTACTATTCATCCAGCCCTCCACACCACGGGGTCCTGTTCAACCACCCCTCCACGGCCACCCCTCCACCGTCTACTGTTCATCCAGCCCTCCACACCACGGGGTCCTGTTCATCCAGAGGGCAACGCCACCGCTCACTGTTCATCCACCCCCCCCCCCCCCGCAACGCTCACTGTTCATCCAATCGATCGGCTTCAGTTAGCAGCAGTAGCGAAGGAATCGCTCCATCGGGTTCAGTTAACAGCCATCGATTGATCGCTCGGGTTTAGTAACGCGTAGCCTGCACTGCAATCGCTCGGGTTCAGTTAGAGCCCAACGCCTCGCTCTGGTTCAGTTAGAGCCAACGTCTCGCACACACACGCGTACGTGTATGAGAGAAACGCGCATCGTTCGGCCCCCGACCTCCCACCATAACCGGCAACTCCCCAAAATTTTCCTCCCCCTTGCTTCTACCACGGTTTTTTCCATCATGGACGGCCCAAAGAATGTCATGCAGCTGCGTCTCCGGCCCACCCTGGACGAAAAGCCCATTTTCTGTCATGATTTTTTGTCATAGAAGTAGGAGCCCACCACATCTATGATGATACCGGGTTTTGTCACAATTATCGTCATAGAAGTGTCATATGTATGGTAGAAAAAAAATTCGTTCGGCCCAAAATGTCATGGATGTGTCTTTTTTTGTAGTGGATGTTGACGTAGAAGCCCTCCGTGGTCGATTCCCCCTCCGGCAGAGTGTCGGCGAAGGCTCCAAGATGGGATCTCGCGAATACATAAGGTTACGCTGGTGGAAATTGTGTTTCGTCCTGCCCCTGGATGTTTTCGGGGTATGTAGGCTTATATAGGAGGAAGAAGTATGTCGGTGGCCGCCCGAGGGGCCCACGAGATAGGGGGTGTGCCCTACAGGGGGCGCCCTCCTATCTCGTGGGAGCCTCGGCTGCTTCTTGACTTACACTCCAAGTCCTCTAGATCACGTTCGTTCCAAAAATCACGCTCCTGAAGGTTTCATTCCGTTTGGACTCCGTTTGATATTCCTTTTCCTCGAAATACTAAAATAGGCAAAAAAACAGCAATACGGGCTGGGCCTCCGGTTAGTAGGTTAGTCCCAAAAATGATATAAATGTGTAAAATAAAGTCCATAAACATCCAAAAGGGGTAATATAATAGCGTGGAACAATCAAAAATTATAGATACGTTGGAGACGTATCAAGCATCCCCAAGCTTAATTCCTGCTCGTCCTTGAGTAGGTAAATGATAAAAAGGAAATTTTATATGTGGAATGCTACCTAGCATAATTCTCAATGTAATTTTCTTTAATGTGGCATGAATGTTCAGACCCAAATGATTCAACGTAAAAGCTTATAAAACATAAAAAAAATGCTTCAAAGCATACTAACAAATAATCATGTCCTATCAAAATAGCATAGCCAAAGAAAGCTTATCCCTACAAAATCATATAGTTAGGCCATGCTTCATGTTCATTACACAAAATACTCCCATCATGTTGTGACGCCCCCGATTCAATCATACACTAATCATGCATGCAAACGTGTACGATCAAGATCAGGGACTCACGGGAAGATATCACAACACAACTCTAAAAACATAAATAAGTCATACAAGCAACATAATACAAGTCAGGGGCCTCGAGGGCTCGAATACAAGTGCTCGATCATAGACGAGTCAGCGAAAGCAACAATATCTGAGTACAGACATAAGTTAAACAAGTTTGCCATAAGATGGCTAGCCCAAACTGGGATACAATCGAAAGAGGCGCAGGCCTCCTGCCTGGGATCCTCCTAACTACTCCTGGTCGTCGTCAGCGGGCTGCATGTAGTAGTAGGCACCTCCAGTGTAGTATGAGTCGTCGTCGAAGGTGGCGTCTGGCTCCTGGGCTCCATCGACTGGTTGCGGCAACCTGGTAGAAGGGAAAGGGGGAAAGGGGGAGAAAAGCAACCGTGAGTACTCATCCAAAGTACTCGCAAGCAAGGAGCTACACTACATATGCATGGGTATATGTGTAAAGGGCCATATCAGTGGACTGAACTGCAGAATGCCAGAATAAGAGGGGGATAACTAATCCTATCGAAGACTACGCTTCTGGCAGCCTCCGTCTTGCAGCATGTAGAAGAGAGTAGACTGAAGTCCTCCAAGTAGCATCGCATAGCATAATCCTACCCGGTGATCCTCCCCTCGTCGCCCTGTGGAAAAGCGATCACCGGGTTATCTGTGGAACTTGTCTGGGTGTGTTTTTTTAAGTATCTGGTTCTAGTTGTCATAAGGTCAAGGTACAACTCCGGGTCGTCCTTTTACCGAGGGACACGGCTATTCGAATAGATTAACTTCCCTGCAGGGGTGCACCACATAACCCAACACGCTCGATCCCATTTGGCCGGACACACTTTCCTGGGTCATGACCGGCCTCGGAAGATCAACACGTCGCAGCCCCACCTAGGCACAACAAAGAGGTCAGCACGCCGGTCTAAATCCTATACGCGCAGGGGTCTGGGCCATCGCCCATTGCACACCTGCACGTTGCGTGGGTGGCCGGAAGCAGACCTAGCAACCTCCATTACAAAGGAAGTCACGTTACGTGGTCCAATCTGGCGCGCGCCGCTCAGTCGCTGACGTCACGAAGGCTTCGGCTGATAGCACGACGTCGAGTGCCCATATCTTTCCCACATAGTTGGTTAGTGCGTATAGGCCAGTGGCCAGACTCAGATCAAAAACCAAGATCTAGTTAAGAGTGTTATTATGAAGCAACCGCGAACGCCGACTAGGGCCAGGCCCACCTCTCGCCTAGGTGGTCTCAACCTGCCATGTTGCTCCACCACAAAGTAACAGTCGGGGGCCGTCAGGAACCCAGGCCCACCTCTACCAGGATGGAGCCACCTGCCCTTCCAGCCCCCACATCGAAATCACTTGCGGGTACTCAACGAGCTGACCCGACTTTAGTCACCATCTGTATAGTATGTGTGTATGTATAGTATATACCCGTGATCACCTCCCGAGTGATCACGGCCCAATAGTATAGCAAGGCAGACTGACAAGAATGTAGGGCCAATGATGATAAACTAGCATCATATACTAAGCATTTATGATTGCGGGTAAGGTATCAATGACTGTAGCAACAATGACAGGCTATGCAACAGAATAGGAGTAACCGAACAGTAACATGCTACACTACTCTAATGCAAGCAGTATAGAGAAGAATATGCGATATCTGGTGATCAAGGGGGGGCTTGCCTAGTTGCTCTGGCAAGAGAGAGGGGTCGTCAACACCGTAGTCGTACTCAATCGCATCAACACCGGTCTCAGGGTCTACTGGAGAAGAAGAGGGAGGAAGAAACAGTAAATATGGAGCAAACATAGCATCACAAAATATAACAAGGCAATACGCGGTGCTAGGTATGCCCTAGCACGGTAGGAGGTGATACCGGCGAAGGGGGGAACATCCGGGAAAGTATCCCCAGTGTTTTGCATTTCCGGACAGATGAACCGGAGGGGGAAAGTTGTGTGTTTGATATGTGAGGGGTGTGTGGCAGACGAACGGGCTGCGTATCCGGATTCGTCTCGTCGTTCTGAGCAACTTTCATGTAGAAAGTATTTTCATCTGAGCTACGATTTATTTTATATTAATTTTAAAAGACTTAAATCATTTTAGGATTAATTTAGTTATTTTAATACAACATTATCCAAAACAATGTTTGCTGACATCATCATGACATCAGCAGTCCACAGAGGGGTTGACTGGTCAAACTGACTGTGGGTCCAGTGGGACCCACCTGTCATTCACTCTTAGGCTAATTAGGGATTAGGTTAAACTAATTACTGTTTATTTAAACTAACAGGTTAATTAGCTTAATTAAAGATGATTAATTAACTTAATTAATTCTCTAATTAATTAATTAATTATAAATTTTATTAATTCATTTTTACTTATTTTATTTTTATTTTATTAAAAACGTTCTGGTGCTGGGCCCCACATGTCAATGGCCCTAGGGGCCTAATGGGCGAATGGGCGCAGGGGCGCTGCGGGGCGCCCGTTAGCGGGCGGAGCCCCAGGCCCGGCGCAGCAGGGCGCCGGTGGCCACTGCGTCGGCCAGGGGAGACGCCGGTCGCGGCGATCGGAGTGGCCGGAGACGGGGCGTCAGCGGAGAGGGGTGGCGCATGTGCGCGCGGTGGTCAGGCGAGGCGAGCGAGGGCTGCGGGTGCACACACAGGGTGCGGTCGGCAGGGGGCCGCGGGCGCCGTTTCGAGCGACGCGACGAGCTGCGGGCGGTTGCCGCATGGATGAGCGCGAGCGCGGTTACCGTTGGGAGGGGAGATGGGGTCGGACGGGGAGGTCCTCACCGGCCCTGTAGTTGTGCAACGGTATGCTCGATGGAGGGGACGGAGATGCGTTTCCAGCGACGGTGCGGCGGATGGCAACGTCGAGGGCCCCTTCCGGTCCAGGGACGGGGAGGAGGGTGAGGACGACGACGAGCGCCGAGCAGGGCGGCGGCGTCCGGTGAGGAGGAAATGAGGAGGAGGACGGCGAAGCGGCGACGGGGTCGACGATGAGGTGGCCGAGGCGGGGGGCGCTCTGGGTGGCGTCGGTGCGACGGGATTGGGGTCCGCGGCGATGATGGATGGAGCCAGATGCGGGGCGGCGATGCGGCGGTCCGGCGGAGGAGCTTCAGCCGACCTGCGGTGGCGGCGCCGCGGGGGGGGCACGTCGGCTTCGGGTCCCTGCCCCTGATCTCGATCTAGATCGAGGGGGAAGAGAGCGAAAGAGTGGGGGAGCGAGGGAGACGTGGGGGCGAGTGGGGGCGTGGGGGGTTACGGGCTAGGGTTTCCCGTCGGTGGGGGGGGGTTATGGGGAGTGAGGGCCCGGTTGGGCCGGCCGGCTGGGCCAGGTGTGTCGGCCAGCTGGGCCGTCTGGCCCAGTTGGCCAGGGGGCTTTTCCCTTCTTTCTTTTGTTTTGTTTTCTCTTAGTTTGTTTTTCTGTTTTCATTTTATTTTAAATCATTTAGGAATTTTATAAAAATGTGTTTGCTTTATTATAATTACCCTTGTAATACCCGGCACCCACCGAACATTTTTGTTTCAACTTTTGAAAACTTTTAGTGTTGACAATAATTTGAGTTTGAATTTTGAAGCGGTTTCGAATTAAACCGAGATTAACTATAGTGACAGAGGTGACGTGGCACCATTAACATGAGATTACTGTAGCATGATTATCCGGACGTCACATTTCTCCTCCACTACAAGAAATCTCGTCCCGAGATTTAAGAGGTAGTGAAAGGGGGGAAGGTTTGGTAACGAATCTAGCGGGTCTTCTCATTCTGGCTTGCTCTTCTCGAAGAGACCGGTCCAATATGTTGATGTCTTCATTCCTTTGCTTCCGGTCATCATGATGAAGTCGACATCCTTTCTTCGGGATCTTCATTGTACTTACGAATAGGTAACAGGGAAGATCGGCAACGACAGAATGCTATAAGGGTAATAATATGGGATTAACCCATGAATGAGTATATGAGTACCTCTCGAGTTGAACAAATAAAACACATCGAGAGTGAGGTTCGAAGGTACAATAAGAGGTTCCAAGCAGATAGATAGTTGCTCGAAGTCTGAACTAGAGTGAGAAAGGGGTTCAGAGTAGCGAGAGTAAGTATAGCGTCTGATACCAGAATAGAGCACTCGGAAGGTGGCCCATGAATTAAATACAAAGCCAAGCATGGGGAATAACCATTAGAAACAGGATTGTACAGGTGAGTCAGGTTTCGATCCTGTGAAGCTGTGGGTTATGGGCCCACCATGTGGGTTAAAAGTAGGAAGGGCGATGACGTCTTGCACGATCATGTAAGCAAGGCATGTCAGAGGATAGCCTATCAGTTATGTTGACTGCATCGTCGGTACCAAGGGCGAGGGACGAAGGGAACCATTTTCCTGCTCGATGAACGAGGCAGACCAATAGGCAAAGTTCTCGTCCATCAGTGGTTACCGGAATATCATCAACAATAGTAACACGGTCTTACTGACCAATTGTACACCGAGGTGTTTACATAAGTAGTGAATCTTTACTGCTTAGATTATATAGATCACAAGAAGGTCAAACACAACAAAGTAAAGGAAAAGGTGATCATCAGATTAAATAGAACAATGGAATGGAAAATGTGTTTATACACATATTTCAAGGGTATATCCTTCCCAAGGGCAAGCAAAGCATGATATCCATGACAGGATATAATGCAGAAAACTCTTTGGGTAAGGGGAGAGAAATTTCAAGACATTACCCATACAACGGTGTTTGGATAATTGAGCAGGAAACATTTAGTATTGGGCTTCAAATGTTCTTGTTGAAAATCAGAGTACCACAGACATGCTTCGAGATAGCATTGACATGGTCATTGGTAAAGGTCGGACTTTGGATACACAAAGGATCCATCAGGGACAACTTGTAGAATAAGTCTTACAATTTCCTCACGGAAGAATGACTAACCTTGCCAAAAAGGAAACTATATCAATAGGTCCTCCGGCCAGGTGTACTAGGCATGACATCACCTTACCGGGTCACATAAATACCATTGTTATAACTCTTGGAAATATGTTCCAACCATCATCTCTGACCGAGATTCAGATCCGATTGGTGTCATGATACCTCAGACTCAGGTTGTCCGAGAAGAAAAGGTGCAACACAAATCGACGAAATGACATTGCAAGATTCTCGGGAAATGAACTATGGGAGCGGGTTCCTGAAACAATAGTTCATCATTAAACCAAGAAGAGGATCAGGAGGTGATTGATGGACTCAGCGATAATTCATCGAGGTATCCAAAAGATGGATCTCCACAATTATGTGGATAAGGAGATAACATTTATCATATCAAATGATATAAGGAAGTAAGCTCGAGGAAAACATACACAATTAAACATTGGTTGAAAGGTGCGCCCGAAATATGGGTTGGGTTGCACGACCAATGTCAGAATGGTGATTCAATAATTAATAGTCTAAGAATGAACGACCGACCATTAACTTCGAAGCAATAGGGTTGCTAGAAGTGCAAAATCCAAACAACACTGCTCACTTGTTGGTACCCCGGTTGGAATCAACATGAGGACCAAGAAAGAATGGTGATGGTGAGAAGTATCACTATGCCAAGAATTCTTAAGATGTGGAGTAATCCTCACGACATTCTTGACATAAAAGATGGTAACACTCCAAGGTAAAGAAGAATAAATGCTGGATAGCAAGGAACTCAAGGTATAACACAAAACACGAACAAGTTTGTGTTGGAGGGAAGGCAATAAAGTGGCCGATGATAACACAACTCATCGAGGGCAAGGATGGTATTTCCCATGAAGAATTTAATAGATATCTTGGAAGAGCATCAAAATGTTGATGATGATCATGACACATTTGTCAAGAGAATTCATGAAGATGTAATCAATCAGCGATGACATCAAGTCAAAGGAATGATGAAGCAAAAGGTTATTGGAACCACGAGTACGACACAAACTCGAAATCAAGCTTGTTGTTCAAGGTGAAATGATATGACAAGGAAAATCGACGCAAGCTTAGCTCATCGTCGAAAGTGGTGCTCCGAGAATAAGGACCAGGTAGCACCGTTAAAATCATCACGACAATCATATAGCCAAACAGGCTATGAGTGCCGTGATCGGGTACAAACTCATACGCAAGGAAGATTACTACGAGTTGTTGAACTGCAGCGCGGACTTGGTTCAGTTATCGGTGTCTTTGAGTGTTTAATAACTCGAAGCCCGTGCAAAATTGGAATCTGTGAGAATGTAGTACTTGATGAAGAACTCATAAGAAGTTATGTAGTTCCATGATAATCTCGAGATACCAGGGAGTGATACTCGATGACAGATCAAAGTAGAGGTTGGACTGGGGTATTGCTCTGCACAAGACAAGTGCTTAAACTTGCACGAGAAATGGTAAATAAAGGAGAACATGGTCGGGACCACGATTGCAAAAAGGCATGATCCCAGATATAAGATGAACTAATACCAAGGGAATAATTAATGTAAGAGAAGCTTTAATGATAAGACCTACATCGTGCCATGGGCATGAACACAAAGTTCAAGGTCGACTCCCACTTCTTCAATGCATAACCTTTCATTCACTGCTCTATTAAAGTGATTTGAGTGCGAAGACCTACTTGGTGAATTACCAGAGGAGTATGAACCTTGAAAAACTTTCGGGTTCACACCGATTAAGAAAGGCATAGGTTCAACCCATCGGGGCACCTTAGAAACATATACCACAAGCTTCGAGAGTAATTATCACCAGCTCGAAAGCAGAGCATGGTTGGCCAATTCAGAGTATAGGATTTACCAATGGTATTATGTATCAGGGAAATAACTCACAAGGTGATTAAATATGAAGGACACTGTCGGATAACAATCCAACAAAGGACTTGATGGTCCACAAAGGATCTGATGTGAGTATCGGTACTCAACCAGAAGAGGAAAGAATGCAAATGCAACGGTTGTGGAATCATCTGAATAATTCGAAGCTCAAATGCAAAGGAATTATGATTCCAAATCGAAGGATCGGAAGCAAACGCTCTGATTAAGAATGGATAAGCTGAATAGACTTAGGGGTACAACCGTCGGCAATTGGTTGGTCGAGAACCAGCTCATGTTCAAAAAAGACGTCTGAGCCGGAAGGATGGATTCGAATTGTGATTGATGATTGCGAACAACTGCATCATATTAAATCAACGGTCTCAAAATGATAGTGCAAAGGATGTCAACGAATAATGCTAGGCATTTGGGATTTAACCATAATGCAGGCAGACAAGAATTTCTAGAGCCATAGGCTGCAGAGGATTCTCGAAAATCAGATAATATTTCGAAGAATTTTGTGAAACACCTGAACAACTAGGGAGAAACAAATCCTCGGTAAGTGTGAGGATTAATTTGTAGGTGTATTCAGGCGACAAGGAATTGCAAGGCATTAGGCACAAAGTATTCTCGGAACAATAGAGAAAACTTCGGGGTATCTTGTAATAACAAGATCAATGGGGGATGATCGTATGAATGGCAAGTGTAAGTAGTTATCCATAAGGATTTATCGGTGGTCGGGAATAGCAAAAGTGGTGGACACAAAGTCTTGAGAGAATATCGAAGAGTATCTTCGGAATCTTCTAGTGACGCATGCCATCATCTGGAATGAAGGGGCTCTCCAGGAGAAAGTATTTACGAGAACCTAGAGTTAGAGTTAGCAAAAATCATTTAACCCGAGTAGAAGAGAGATCAGAATCCCAGAGTATAGGTCCTAATATCACCCAATGGCGACGTGGGCCCATGGGCCGCACAGCCATGTTAGTAAAATAGTTTTGTAATATCTAGACTCAACTTCGGCCAAGGAGTGTGGAAGGGGGATTCCTACAGGCAGTCGGCTCTGATACCAACTAGTGACGCCCCCGATTCAATCATACACTAATCATGCATGCAAACGTGTATGATCAAGATCAGGCACTCACGGGAAGATATCACAACACAACTCTAAAAACATAAATAAGTCATACAAGCATCATAATACAAGCCAGGGGCCTCGAGGGCTCGAATACAAGTGCTCGATCATAGACGAGTCAGCGAAAGCAACAATATCTGAGTACAGACATAAGTTAAACAAGTTTGCCATAAGATGGCTAGCACAAACTGGGATACAATCGAAAGAGGCGCAGGCCTCCTGCCTGGGATCCTCCCAACTACTCCTGGTCGTCGTCAGCGGGCTGCACGTAGTAGTAGGCACCTCCAGTGTAGTAGGAGTCATCGTCGAAGGTGGCGTCTGGCTCCTGGGCTCCATCGACTGGTTGCGGGCAACCAGGTAGAAGGGAAAGGGGGCAAAGGGGGAGAAAAGCAACTGTGAGTACTCATCCAAAGTACTCGCAAGCAAGGAGCTACACTACATATGCATGGGTATATGTGTAAAGGGCCATATCAGTGGACTGAACTGCAGAATGCCAGAATAAGAGGGGGATAACCAATCCTATCGAAGACTACGCTTCTGGCAGCCTCCGTCTTGCAGCATGTAGAAGAGAGTAGACTGAAGTCCTCCAAGTAGCATCGCATAGCATAATCCTACCCGGCGATCCTCCCCTCGTCGCCCTATGGAAAAGCGATCACCGGATTATCTGTGGAACTTGTTTGTGTGTGTTTTATTAAGTATCCGGTTCTAGTTGTCATCAGGTCAAGGTACAACTCCGGGTCGTCCTTTTACCGAGGGACACGGCTATTCGAATAGATTAACTTCCCTGCAGGGGTGCACCACATAACCCAACACGCTCGATCCCATTTGGCCGAACACACTTTCCTAGGTCATGACCGGCCTCGGAAGATCAACACGTCGCAGCCCCACCTAGGCACAACAGAGAGGTCAGCACGCCAGTCTAAATCCTATACGCGCAGGGGTCTGGGCCATCGCCCATTGCACACCTGCACGTTGCGTGGGCGGCCGGAAGCAGACCTAGCAACCTCCATTACAAAGGAAGTCACGTTACGCGGTCTAATCTGGCGCGCGCCGCTCAGTCGCTGACGTCACGAAGGCTTCGGCTGATACCACGACGTCGAGTGCCCATATCTTTCCCATGTAGTTGGTTAGTGCGTATAGGCCAGTGGCCAAACTAAGATCAAATACCAAGATCTCGTTAAGAGTGTTATTATGAAGCAACTACGAACGCTGACCAGGGCCAGGCCCACCTCTCGCCTAGGTGGTCTCAACCTGCCCTGTCGCTCCGCCACAAAGTAACAGTCGGGGGCCGTCGGGAACCAGGCCCACCTCTACCGAGATGGAGCCACCTGTCCTTCCAGTCCCCACATCGAAATCACTTGCAGGTACTCAACGAGCTGACCCGACTTTAGTCACCATCTGTATAGTATGTGTGTATGTATAGTATATACCCGTGATCACCTCCCGAGTGATCACGGCCCAATAGTATAGCAAGGCAGACTGACAAGAATGTAGGGCCAATGATGATAAACTAACAGCCTATACTAAGCATTTAGGATTGCGGGTAAGGTATCAATGACTGTAGCAACAATGACAGGCTATGCAACAGAATAGGAGTAACCGAACAGTAACATGCTACACTACTCTAATGCAAGCAGTATAGAGAAGAATAGGCGATATCTGGTGATCAAGGAGGGGGGCTTGCCTGGTTGCTCTGGCAAGAGAGAGGGGTCGTCAACACCGTAGTCGTACTCAATCGCATCAACACCGGTCTCAGGGTCTACCGGAGAAGAAGAGGGGGGAAGAAACATTAAATATGGAGCAAACATAGCATCACAAAATATAACAAGGCAATACGCGGTGCTAGGTATGCCCTAACGTGGTAGGAGGTGATCCGGCGAAGGGGGGGACATCCGGGAAAGTATCCCCGGTGTTTTGCGTTTCCGGACAGATGAACCGGAGGGGGAAAGTTGCGTGTTCGATATGTTAGGGGTGTGTGGAGGACGAACGGGCTGCATATCTGGATTCGTCTCATCGTTCTGAGCAACTTTCATGTAGAAAATATTTTCATCTGAGCTATGGTTTATTTTATTTTAATTTTAAAAGACTTAAATCATTTTAGGATTAATTTAGTTATTTTAATACAACATTATCCAGAACAGTGTTTGCTGACATCATCATGACCTCAGCATGACGTCACCAATCCACAGAGGGGTTGACTGGTCAAACTGACGTGTGGGTCTAGTGGAACCCACCTGTCATTCACTGTTAGGCTAATTAGGGATTAGGTTAAACTAATTACTATTTATTTAAACTAACAGGTTAATTAGCTTAATTAAAGAGGATTAATTAACTTAATTAATTCACTAATTAATTAATTAATTATAAATTTTATTAATTCATTTGTACTTATTTTATTTTTATTTTATTAAAAACGTTCTGGGGCCGGGCCCCACATGTCAATGGCCCTAGGGGCCTAACGGGCGAATGGGCGCAGGGGCGCTGTGGGGCGCCCGTTAGCAGGCGGAGCCCCAGACCCGGCGCAGCAGAGCGCCGGTCGCCACGGCGTCGGCCAGGGGAGATGCCGGTCACGGCGACCGGAGCGGCCGGAGATGGGGCGTCAGCAGAGAGGCGTGGCGCACGTGCGCGCGATGGTCAGGCGAGGCGAGCGAGGGTCGCAGGTGCACGCACAGGGTGCGGTCGGCAGGGGGCCGTGGGCGCCGTTTCGAGCGACGCGACGAGCTGCGGGCGGTTGCCGTGTGGATGAGCGCGAGCGTGGTGACCGTTGGGAGGGGAGATGGGGTCGGACGGGGAGGTCCTCACCGGTCCTGTAGTTGTGCAACGGTATGCTCGATGGAGGGGACGGAGATGCGTTTCCAACGATGGTGCGGCGGATGGCGACGTCGAGGGCCCCTTCCGATCCAGGGACGGGGAGGAGGGTGAGGACGACAGCGAGCGCTAGGCAGGGCGGCGGCGTCCGGTGAGGAGGACGGCAAAGCGGCGACGGGGTCGACGATGAGGTGGCCGAGGCGGGCGGCGCTCTGGGTGGCGTCGGCGCAACGGGATCGGGGTCTGCGGCAATGATGGATGGAGCCAGATGCGGGGTGGCGATGCAGCGGTCCGGCGGAGGAGCTTCAGCCGACCTGCAGTGGTCGGTGCCGCGGGGGGGCATGTCGGGTTCGGGTCCCTGCCCCCGATCTCGATCCAGATCGAGGGGGAAGAGAGCGAAAGAGTGGGGAGCGAGGGAGACATGGGGGCGAGTGGGGGCGTGGGGGGTTACGGGCTAGGGTTTGCCGTCGGTGGGGGGGTTATGGGGAGTGAGGGCCCGGTTGGGCCGGCCGGCTGGGCCAGGTGTGTCGGCCAGCTGGGCGGTCTGGCCCAGTTGGCCAGGGGGGCTTTTCCCTTCTTTCTTTTGTTTTGTTTTCTCTTAGTTTGTTTTTCTGTTTTCATTTTATTTAAATCATTTAGGCATTTTATAAAAATGTGTTTGCTTTATTATAATTACACTTGTACTACCCGGCACCCACCGAACATTTTTGTTTCAACTTTTGAAAACTTTTAGTGTTGACATTAATTTGAGTTTGAATTTTGAAGCGATTTCGAATTAACCCGAGATTAACTACAGTGACAGAGGTGACGTGGCACCATTAACGTGAGATTACTGTAGCATGATTATCCGGGCGTCACACATGTATAACCCCGATGACGAGCCGAGCAATTGTTTCATACTTTTTAACACGCTTCAGCTTTTTCAACTCTTACGCAATATATGAGCGCAAGCCATGGACATAGCACTATGGTGGTCTATTGTGGTGGTTGTAAGGACAAAAAGTGGGAGAAGATAGTCTCACATCAACTAGGCGTATCAACGGGCTATGGAGATGCCCATCAATAGATATCAATGTGAGTGAGTAGGGATTGCCATGCAACGGATGCACTAGATCTATAAATATATGAAAGCTCAACAAAATAAACTAAGTGGGTGTGCATCCAACTTGCTTGCTCACGAAGACCAAGGGCACTTTGAGGAAGCCCATCATTGGAATATACAAGCCAAGTTCTATAATGAAAAATTCCCACTAGTATATGAAAGTGACAACATATGAGACTCTCTATCATGAAGATCATGGTGCTATTTTGAAGCACAAGTGTGGAAAAAGAGATAGTAGCAATTGTCCCTTCTCTCTTTTTATCTCATTTTATTTTTTTCTTTCCTTTCCCTTTTTTTTCTTTTTTTTCTTTTTCTTTTTTTTCTTCTTTTTTTCTTTTTGGTGGGCTTCTTTGGTCTCTTTTATTTTTATAAACTCCGAAGTCTCATCCTGACTTGTGGGGGAATCATAGTCTTCATCATCCTTTCCTCACTAGGACAATGCTCTAATAATGAAGATCATCACACTTTTATGGATTTACAACTCAAAAATTACAACTCAAAGCTAGAACAAGATATGACTCTATGTGAATGCCTCCGGCGGTGTACCGGGATATGCAATGAATCAAGAGCGACATGTATGAAAATTATGAAGGTGGCTTTGCCACAAATACGATGTCAACTACATGATCATGCAAAGAGCAATATGACAATGATGAACGTGTCATAATAAACGGAACGGTGGAAAGTTGCAAGGCAATATATCTCAGAATGGCTATGGAAATGCCATAATAGGTAGGTATGGTGGCTGTTTTGAGGAAGGCAAATAATGGGTTCAGTACCAGCGAGAGTTGTGCGGTAATAAGAAAAGCTAGCAAAGTGGAAGGATGAGTGTGCGTATATCCATGGACTCACATTAGTCATAAAGAACTCATATACTTATTGCAAAAATCTACTTCGCCCTCGAAGCAAAGTACTACTATGCATGCCCCAAGAGGGATAGATTGGTAGGAAAAAATTCCATCGCTCGTCCCCGACTGCCACTCATAAGGAAGACACTCAAAAGAGCACCTCATGCAACAAATTTGTCACACAACTTTTACCATGCGTGCATGCTACGGGACTTGCCAACTTCAACAAAAGTATTTCTCAATTTCATAATTATCCACTAGCATGACCCTAACATTACTACCTTTATATCTCAAAACAATTATCAAGCATCAAATTGATCCTAGCATCCAATTCAATTTCTATGATAGTTTTTATTATACCCAACTTGGATGCTCATCATTCTAGGACCAAATTTGTAACCCAAGCAAATACCATGCTGTTCTAAAAGACTCTCAAAATAATATAAGTGAAGCATGAGAGACTAGCAATTTCTCCAAAATTAAGACACCACCGTGCTCTAAAAGATATAAGTAAAGCACTAGAGCAAAAACTATCAAACTCAAAAGATATAAGTGAAGCACATAGAGTATTCTAGCAAATTCTAATCAAATAGGCTTCTCCAAAAAGGTGTGTACAGCAAGGATGATTGTGGTAAACTAAAAATCAAATACTAATATAATACACGACGCTCCAAGCAAAACACATATCATGTGGCGAATAAAAATATAGCTCCAAGTAAAGCTACCAATGAACAAAGACGAAAGAGGGGATGCCTTCCCGGGGCATCCACAAGCTTAGGCTTTTGGCTATCCTTGAATATATTGGGGTGCCTTGGGCATCCCCAAGATTAGGCTCTTGCCACTCCTTATTCCGTAGTCCATAAAAACTTTACCCAAAACTTGAAAACTTCACAACACAAAAGTCAACAGGAAATCTTATAAGCTCCGTTAGTGAAAGAAAACAAAACCACCACATAAGGTACTGTAATGAACTCATTCTTTATTTATTTTGGTGTTAAACCTACTATATTCCAACTTCTGTATGGTTTATAAACTATTTTACTAGCCATAGATGCATCAAAATAAGCAAACAACACACGAAAACAGAATCTGTCAAAAACAGAACAGTTTGTAGCAATCTGTAACTAACGCAAACTTCTGGAACTCTAAAAATCCTACCAAAATAGGACGTACTGGACAATTTGTTTATTGATCAGCAGCAAAAATAATCAGAGCAAAAGCACGTTTCTGTGATTTATTGATTTTTTTTCTCGTGAGCGCAAAGTTTCTGTTTTTCAGCAGAATCAAATCAACTATCATCATAGTTTATCCTATAGGTTCTACTTGGCACAAACACTAATTAAAAGCTAAAGACACATCTAAACAGAAAGTAGAAACAAAATTTAACACTAAACAGGAACAAAAACAAAGAACATAAAGAAAATTGGGTTGCCTCCCAACTAGCGCTATCGTTTAACGCCCCTAGCTAGGCATAAAAGCAAAGATAGATCTAATGAGTGCCATAATAATAAGATAGATCTTGAAAACTCATCTCATATTCTCTACGTTCGGCAGCAAGTTTCCTTTGAGGCAAGAAAAAATAATCAAAAGGGCTAAATTTAGTAGGACAAAAGTCCCCAAGATCAATCTCAGGAGGAACAAGTTCCTCCCTTGGCCCTTCATAATGCACAACTAATTCATCACTAAAAGCATTCTTTTGGCAAAATTTTGTGAGCCTATACTCAAGAGAGTATCCAAGCTCATTATTTCGAAGAGCAAAATCATTATTAAGTTCAGTAATTCTATCAATCAAGACATTGGTAGGAACCTTTTTTCTAAGGTTTTCACTGAAAGGAACATAGTCCGAAGATTGAAAACGCCTTATTTCCTCTTGATCAAAGAGGACCGCCTCTATGGGAGGAAGACCGGCGTCCACCCTATAGTGCACAAATATTTCTTTGGCCTCTATTATTATAAATTTAAACTCATGAGCCAAAAAGATAGTAACAGCGCGCTTAACAGAAGAATGCTCAATATTTTCTAGGAAGATTCTTTGTATGCAAGGATGCATATGCATAAATTGTCTTTCAAGCTCAACTACAAGCATAGCGATAGCATCCACAAGGCTACTAGTTTTATGAAGAATAGAACCACCCATGGAAGGTAAAGCACCGGCGCAAGTAAAGAAATCCTGAATAACACTTTTTCCAATAATATTACCGCTACCGATTCGAATTTTTTTAGTATGCAAAATAGGGGGTTCTTCAGCCGGAGCTGCGGAATTTTCCATGTTATCATTATTGTCCATATTGACAATAATCTCCCCGATTTCAGACATAACGGCAAACAAAAATCTAGGAAGGAAAAGGCAAGCAGAAAAGAGAGGAGGAGATTGGGAAACAGAGGGTGAATAAAACGACAAAGGTGAAGTGGGGGAGAGGAAAACAAGAGGCAAATGGCAAATAATGTAAATGTGAGGGAGATGAGTTTGTGATGGGTACTTGGTATGTCTTGACTTGAGCGAAGACCTCCCCGGCAACGGCGCCAGAAATCCTTCTTGCTACGTCTTGAGCTTGCGTTGGTTTTCCTCGAAGAGGAGAGGGTGATGCAGCAATAGTAGCGTAAGTATTTCCCTCAGTTTTTGAGAACCAAGGTATCAATCCAGAAGGAGGCTCCTCAACAAGTCCCACGAACCTACACAAACAAATAAAGAACTCGCAACCAACGCGAAAAAGGGGTTGTCAATCCCTTCACGGCCACTTGCGAAAGTGATATCTGATAGAGATAGTATGATAAGATAAATATATATTTGGTATTTTGTAATATAGATACAGAAAATAAAGATGCAAATAAAAGTAAATTGAAAGCAAATATGATAAGAGATAGACCCGGGGGGCCATAGGTTTCACTAGAGGCTTCTCTCAAGAGCATAAGTATTAATGGTGGGTGAACAAATTACTATCGAGCAATTGATAGAAAAGCGAATAATTATGACGTTATATAGGCATGATCATGTATATAGGCATCACGTCCATAACAAGTAGACCGACTCCTGCCTACATCTACTACTATTACTCCACACATCGACCGCTATCCAGCATGCATCTAGAGTATTAAGTTCATAAGAACAGAGTAACGCATTAAGCAAGATGACATGATGAAGAGGGATAAACTCAAGCAATATGATATAAACCCCATCTTGTTATCCTCGATGGCAACAATACAATACGTGCCTTGCAACCCTTTCTGTCACTGAGTAAGGACACCGCAAGATTGAACCCAAATCTAAGCACTTCTCCCATGGCAAGAAATACCAATCTAGTAGGACAAACCAAACTGATAATTCAAAGAGACCTGCAAAGATAACTCAATCATACATAAAAGAATTCAGAGAAGATCAATTATTTATTCATAGATAAATCTGATCATAAACCCACAATTCATCAGATCTCGACAAACACATCGCAAAAGACATTACATCGAATAGATCTCCACAAGAGAGGGGGAGAACATTGTATTGAGATCCAAAAAGAGAGAAGAAGCCATCTAGATAATAACTATGGACCCGTAGGTTTGTGGTAAACTACTCACAACTCATTGGAGAGGCAAGGATGTTGATGTAGAAGCCCTCCATGGTCGATTCCCCCTCCAGCAAAGTGCCGGCGAAGGCTCCAAGATGGGATCTTGCAGATACAGAAGGTTATGGTGGTGGAAATTGTGTTTCGTCCTGCCCCTGGATGTTTTCGGGGTATGCAGGCTTATATAGGAGGAAGAAGTACGTCGGTGGCCGCCCGAAGGGCCCACGAGACAGGGGGCGCGCCCTACAGGGGGGCGGGGGGCGCCCTCCTATCTCGTGGGAGCCTCGGCTGCTTCTTGACTTGCACTCCAAGTCCTCTGGATCACGTTCGTTCCAAAAATCACGCTCCCGAAGGTTTCATTCTGTTTGGACTCCGTTTGATATTCCTTTTTCTTCAAAATACTGAAATAGGCAAAAAAACAGCAATACGGGTTGGGCCTCCGGTTAGTAGGTTAGTCCCAAAAATGATATAAATGTGTAAAATAAAGCCCATAAACATCCAAAAGGGGTAATATAATAGCACGGAACAATCAAAAAATTTAGATACGTTGGAGACGTATCAGGCGGTCAGGAGTCCGACGAAGGAGCATGGGGTTACGCGGGTTTTGGCGGCCTCGGTGTATGAATGGGAGGAACGAAGGGGAAGGTAGGGGGAGCCATGGCTTAGGGACGCTCTTGTCCGAAATGTTGGGTAAGTTACCAGCATAGCCCCACCATATTTGACACTGCGGCGTTGAGCCGACATTTCCGGCTGAGGGGTAGAAGGGGGATTTCGCGTGTCTGGGGTGTGGGACCGATTTTGGATGAGGAGGGAGTTTTCGCGCGTGTCAAAATTTCAGGATAACAAGGCGCGGCGCGGGTTGAAGAGGCGGGAGTTTCAAAGCAGGTGAGACAAAAGATACTCAAGCTTGAAAATTTCGGGATAATTAACAAGGTGCGGATTCCTTGTTCGTTAGAACAAACTTAACATGTACAAAAAAACAATTCATACAAGACACAAGAGAGTCATGTCCCCTTTTACTATATTGCTATAAATGCCACTGAAAAAACTACAAGAAAAATGTAAAAAAATCGAGAGAACAAGATTACCCTGTATAGTACCAAATCGATCCGCACTTCCCTCAACAACAACAAAAAACAAATCAATTCCCACCAAACAAAAGAGTAATCTCCCTTTTTATATGATTACAAATGCCAGGATGTCGAATTTCAATTTTTGAATCCATGTTATGTTGAATTCGAATATATCGTTACGTGACCTTGCGGTTTATAACTGATGTCGTCGTACATTTTGATCTTCCATCATATATGAACATTTTACTCCACCCTATGAACATATATATTATCGTCTACCATATGGACTAAATTTGAATCAATTTTCCTTATTTGAATATGATTGTTGTCAAGTTATACAATCATTTAAATATTATCTTGATAACAAAAAACATGCATATAGCAGTAATCATATTTCACTATGAACTACATGTACCATACGATCTCCAATTCAAATATTTGTATCCATTTTTATGTTGAATTCAAATCATAGTACATTGGTCTAGGTAGCGAGATGTTTGGGATAATCTAAACCCTATTTTCATATGTATAATTTTTTGCTGAATTGGGACAAGTTTTGGTATAAGCTTCTTGCAAAACCGGAGATTCTCTCAACAAGCCTCGTGGTTCCGAGAGGGAACGTGTCACCTTTGTGTGCGAAACGATATACGATGCCTCCCCCCTGATTTTCTTTACAGAGGTAACATAGAACTATATGATTGCCCTGTTAAATTTTGGAATTATTCCGGGTTCGTTTGGCCTTTTTATACATTAATTGAGTTTCTGGACATTTAATGTGCATAATCTAAATTTGAACTACAAGCACATGCTCCGGTGCGCCAAAGTTGGTTGAAAAATCACATGTGTGTCCTTGGTTGAATTTCTAGGTCCCATGCAAGAAATGAGAATGAAATTCAAACATCTGGGCGTCATCACTCGGCTGAGAACATCGAGAAACTTGGATTTTAAATTCACGTAAATCCAAAACTCGCCTGGTAAAAAATTGGGCTGATTTGGAACAAGTTTTGGTATAAGCTTCTTGCAAACCCAAGCTTCTCTCAAGAAGGCTCGTGGTTCAGAGAGGGAACGTGCCACCTTTGAGTGTGAAATGATATACGCTACCCCCCTTGAGTTTCTTTACAGAGGCAACATAGAACTACATGAGTGCCCTGTTAAATTTTGGAATTATTCCGGATTCGTTTGGCCTTTTTTATACATTAATTGAGTTTCTAGTCATTTAATGTGCATAATACAAATTTGAACTACAAGCACATGCTCCCGTGCACCAAAATTGGTTGAAAAATCACATATGTGTCCTCGGGTGAATTTCTAGGTCCCATGCAAGAAATGGGAATGAAACTCAAACATCTGGGCATCGTGGCTCGGCCGAGAATATTGAGAAACTTGGTTTTAAAATTCTTGTAAATCCAAAACATGCCTGAAAATCATGAAACTTGGCATGGTGTCTTGTCATGGTACTACCATGTTGTGGTAAAAAATGGTCGAATAGGAACACATTTTGGTATAAGCTTCTTGCAAACCGGAGCTTCTCTCAAGAAGGCTCGTGGTTCTGAGAGGGAACGTGTCACCTTTGTGTGCATAATTCAAATTTGAAATACAAGCACATGCTCTAGTGCACCAAAATTGGTTGAAAAACCACATGTGTGTCCTTGTAAATTCAAAATTTTGGGCATCGTGGCTGGGCTGGAAACATTGAGAAACTTGGTTTTTTTAATTCCAGTAAATCCAAAACACACATGAAAATCATGAAACTTGGCTGGGTGCCATGACAAGGCACCAACATGTTGTAGTAATTTTGCTGTCTGATTTGCGAAGGCACACACATTAACAATCAACAAAGTCATTTTGGAACAAGTGATGTCACGTTACAATTGGAAACACAAGTATTATTGAAACCGTGGGTGTTCTATTTACCATTTACGTGTCGCCACGCGTCCCCTTTTTTATTAGCTAGGAGGCGCCATGCAGGGTAGCTATTTGAGTACGAGAGCGTGCGATCAGACCCATGCGTGTGCTTATCATGAGGAGAGCCCTTTGACCTCCATCTGTCGTCCACCTCTCTCCCAAGGTCTCCATTAATGGCGCCCGAGCCTTTGTTTAATGGCATGGCTTTGTCTCACTCGACTGAGATTTAAGAGAGAAAAAAGAAAATCTGAAAAGAAAATTATGCACGGATCTTGATATAAGATCTGACGAACATATATAGCATCTACTGCGACTTATAGCAAGACTAATGAATATATAAGGGCGACGATAGTGGATAAAAATGGTCTTACATAATTAGGAAGACAATTAAAAAAGTCACATGCGGCTACGCACGAAATACACAAGGGCAAAAGAAGAAGGAAGACAACAATCTGGCTTGCTGATCTCTACTTTCTTGATGCGTTGCTACAGGCCGCGAGAACTAGTCTCCGCGGCGAGCAGCGATGAGCTCTTTTGTGTCCTCAAGACGCTGCTTGAGATCATCCACGGATTCCTCCATCAGCCTTTGGCGCTCGATGCGGAGCATGTCATTCTCGTCCATAAGTTTCTTGACGATGACGCCGATCCTCTTCAATAAGGCACTGGTCTCCTCCTGTTGGTCTGCACTTAGGATGATCTTCGCCCTCAGCAGGTTGCGCTCGGCACGGAGCCTCTCATTTCCCTCCCTTAGTTGTCGGATGACGCTGGTAGCCTGTTCAAACGAGGCTTTCATGTCGTCCTGCAACCTCGCCCAGCCGGAGATCTGATCCATCTGGCAATGGACGATCACATGCATGCACCTGTAAGAGTCGTCGCCTGCCCGCGAGACATTTTCCCAGGCCGCCGCGACGTGGTGGGACCTCTCTGCTATGTTCACGGCGCGGCGGGACATCTCTGTTGCTTCCGCGGCGCGGCCGGACCAGTCTGCTGCATCGACGGCATGACGGGACCTTCGTGCTGCTTCGGCAGCGCGGTTGGACCTCTGTGATGCTACTTCCACGCGGCGGGACATGTCGGCTGCTTTCATGGTGAGGCGGGACATCTCTCGTGCTTCCGCTTCCATGCTCTCCTCTCCCTGGTGGTAATCTCTCGACCCAGAACTCACGCTGACCATGGCAGACGCAAGGAAGGATGTTGAATGACTTGTTTGTTTTTGTGGATGAGGAGTTGAGGAGGAATGTGCAGTCATCTTGGCATAGTAGTATCTATAACCGAGTACTAATATGCTCAAGTCGGAAACCGTTTAGGTTGTGATCGGTGTGAACAGGTTTGCAATTAAATATAGCATGGTTGTAGTAGTAATTTGGAATGTGACGAGACACAAGCTCAAAATTTATTGACGGTTCTAGTTTCGAACTGCGGCACTATTCCTAGATGGCGTAACATGGGCATGTGTACTTGACCGTGGTGTAGCATATGCCATGGTAGTTCTTTTTCTACTACTATGTACGTGCAATAACTGGCATCGTCGGATACATATCTTACGGTTATTTGGGCGTTCGACAGGAATAGCCTCGTGGCGAGCTATAGACTAGTTTTTTTTCAGACGCATTACACCTATCTCTTGGGACTTCTCGCACGCACCATCTCTAGCTCTCTAGGTCGATGCCACCCACATACACTTGTACTCTGAGTTTAGTACGTTATACAAGAAGAGAAGAGGTGCATGCATGCACTCGTCCTCTCTCACACACGCATCTGTAGCTACGAATTGTAGTGTTCTCAACCATCCGATTGGCTCTATCATAGGTTTCACGTTGCTCCTTGGCCTTGAGATTGAGAAGTTTAAAACACGGAGGCTAAGCTGGAGGCACGAGATTTTGGTTAATGTGCAGACTGCACATGGCACCAACACGACACGAGCTTCGTCTGCCTGGTGCACAGTCGGGTGAGTTGTCCAACACAACCAAGCCCTGCTTGGTATCTGCGCCTCGACTTATGCATAGAGAAGTTAGGGTTAGAGGGAGTACTAGTAGTATTAGTAGTAGTACTTTCATGTATCGCATCAACTCGCACAAGTATGAAACACTACGTGAACAAACAAGCATATAAGCTGCCTCCGTCTGAAAATACTTGTCATCAAAATGGATAAAAAGGGACATGTCTAGAACAAAAATACGTCTAGATACATCTCCTTTTATCCATTTTGATGACAAGTAGTACTTCTTACCCAAAGGAACTTTATATCCAATAGACACAAAATATCCGTCCGACTGTTGGAAATTACTGATCTGATGTCAAAGTAATTGTTGCATCACCACTAAAACCCACCATCTCTTAAGCTAAAGTAGACCGAGCTAATACCTATATTAGTATATTACTAAGATAAACAGAAGGCACTATAGAAACATTTAGGACGTGAGCTTGTCAATCTGAATGTGGAGGGGCACCAGCTTAGCCCCGGCCAGCAGCTTGGGTGGAACTGTGAAGAAGGTTAGCTCCTGCACGGCGACGTTGTCGGGATCCTTCCTGCTTGTCACCTCCATTACCACCTTGGCGACGCCGGTCATGCCTTTGGGCTCCCCCGACGGGCCGTTCGCCCACAGCTTGGCCACGTAGTGCGACAGTGGGGACTCTCCCGCTCTGATGCAGACGACCGACACGGTGATAGGTGCGCCGATGTCGAGCACGCCGCCGACCAAGAAAAATGTGTGATGTCCTCCTTCGCGAATAGCAAGAGTCGTGGCTCTGACAGTGGCACTTGCAGCTGGAGCACCTTGACATACTAGATCATGTGCACTGGCATGGGATGCGCGGTGCTGATGTGGTGGGAGAGCGCCGCCGGCGGGCCTTCGTAGCCCCAGACGGGCACGGGGCATTTGCAGGGCGCGAGAGGACACACGCTGTGGTGATCAGCGAGCTTGTGGTAAGTGACGTAGAGCCCACAGCCTTCATGCAAGCACTCCACCCTCACCGATAAAAGGACGGCGTCCACTGCCGTGTTTCGCACATCGAAGCCACCACCACGCTTGCACTTCTAGCACTGCCGCTGGTTCCCGGGGTGCTCGATGCAGCAATCCGCGCAGGCCAGGTGCCCTCCCTTGCACTGCACAAATCAATCGAACAGCACATCAATAAAGAAACCTACACCTTGCTCGATCAGTGCTACGTCTTGAGCTTGTGTTGGTTTTCCTTGAAGAGGAAAGGGTGATGCATAGCGTAAGTATTTCCCTTAGTTTTTGAGAACCAAGGTATCACTCCAGTAGGAGGCTCCTCACAAGTCCCACGCACCTACACAAACAAACAAACAACTCGCAACCAACGTGATAAAGGGGTTGTCAATCCCTTCACGACCACTTGCGAAAGTGAGATCTGATAGAGATAATATGATAAGATAAATATGTTTTTGGTATTTTATAATATAGATTGGAAAAGTAAAGATGCATATAAAAGTATATTGAAAGCTTATATGATAAAAGATAGACCCAGGGGCCATAGGTTTCACTAGTGGCTTCTCTCGAGATAGCATAAGTATTACGGTGGGTGAACAAATTACTGTCGAGCAATTGATAGAAAAGAGAATAATTATGAGATTATCTAGGCATGATCATGTATATAGGAATCACGTCCGTGACAAGTAGACCGAATCCTGCCTGCATCTACTACTATTACTCCACACATCGACCGCTATCCAGCATGCATCTAGAGTATTAAGTTCATAAGAACAGAGTAACGCTTTAAGAAAGATGACATGATGTAGAGGGATAAACTCATGCAATATGATATAAACCCCATCTTTTTATCCTCGATGGCAACAATATAATACGTGCCTTGCTTCCCCTGCTGTCACTGGGAATGGACACCGCAAGATTGAACCCAAAGCTAAGCACTTTTCCCATGGAAGAAAGATCAATCTAGTAGGCCAAACCAAACTGAAAATTCGAAGAGACTTGCAAAGATAACTTAATCATACATAAAAGAATTTAGAGGAGATTCAAATATTTCTCATAGATAAACTTGATCATAAACCCACAATTCATCGGATCTCGACAAACACACCGCAAAAAGAGTTACATCGAATAGATCTCCAAGAAGAGGAAGGAGAACTCTGTATTGAGAATCAAAGAGAGAGAAGAAGCCATCTAGCTAATAACTATGGACCCGAAGGTCTGTGGTAAACTACTCACAACTCATCGGAGAGGCTATGGTGTTGATGTAGAAGCCCTCCATGGTGGATTCCCCCTCCGGCGGAGCGCCGGGGACGGCTCCAAGATGGGATATCATGGATACATAAGGTTACGGTGGTGGAAATAGCTTTTCGTGGTCGCCCTTGATGGTTTTGGGGTACGTGGGTATATATAGGAGGAAGAAGTACGTCGGTGGACGCCCAAGGGGCCCACGAGATAAAAGGCGTGCCTAGTAGGGGGGGCGCCCTCCACCCTCATGGCCGCCTCGGCAGCTTCTTGATTTGCACTCCAAGTCCTCTGGATCATGTTCGTTCCAAAAATCATGCTCCCGAAGGTTTCATTCCGTTTGGACTCCGTTTGATATTCCTTTTCTTCGAAACACTGAAATAGGCAAAAAAAACAGCAATACGGGCTGGTCCTTCGGTTAGTAGGTTTGTCCCAAAAATGATATAAAAGTGTAAAGTAAAGCCCATAAACATCCAAAACAGGTAATATAATATCATGGAACAATAAAAAATTATAGATACGTTGGAGACGTATCTATCAGCCGAACGGACGAGGTGTATTCGAACCTCATACACGGGAGGCTTCAAGGGGCGGAGGCACAAGGGGCAGTGGAGCAAAGTGAGGTCCATCGAGACCATAGAGAGATCCATCGTCGGGTCATGTTCCGTCTGCATGATCTCGCCCTCCTCGTGCACAACCATCTCTCGCTTTAGGGCCGGGCATTACAAAGCTTTACCGTCACATATTCATACTACTTCAAGGTGCATTAAATCAACACATGCAAGTATCAAAAGGAAATTCACGGCATGCATGCATGCGTTGTAATTAATGCATCAATAAATGCAAATTATTGAAATATATCGAGTGCAGTGCTTTGATGTGTCGCATCAACTCGTACAACAATGATAAGTTTGATTATCCTCTCCCTCACGGACTGAGCTCCGGTGCCTTAATTGCACATGCCTTTCGTTGTATGACAGGTGGGCCACTAACCTATTGGTCCCACCTGTCATACACGCAAAGGCAGGAGCACTAAGTCAATGAAGTTGCATCCCTCCCTCGCCCATGAGCGTGGTGGCTGGCAGGACTAGGAGAAGCTTTCGCTACACGCTCTCCCTCCCGCATGCGGTGGACATGCAGCAGTTCAATCGGTGTTAGATGGCCAGAAGCGCACTGTAGTACTCCTCTGTAGTAGTACTCCATCATTGTTCGACTTCCTGAAGAGGCAAAGAGCCAAGTGCAGCCCGGACGCTTGTGTGGCAGTTTCATGTGTAGATTAGTCTAGGATAGCATGTATCGTGCCTGTAAGCTTAAAATTGTTGGGGTCGGCTCCATGCTATGTGGCCGTCTCGAAGCTTTTTTTATTAAAATAATCTTCTGGCCCTACCTGCATTCCTGGTGATTGTAGTTTGCACGCTCATCTGGTCAAGACAAGAATATATATTTTAATTTTTTGGTGGGTAAATGTTAGAGGTTGCAGCAAATATATTGTACATTGCGGGTCTTTCAGCCAAGTTTAGAGGCAAGCATGTGGGACCAGTGCTATGATGTGTTGCATCAACTTGTACAATGAGGAGAAGCTTGATTTTACTACAACACGCCTTCTCCCTCGCCCATGCGTGCGATGGCTCGTAGATGAGGACATGCTTTTGCTTATAGTACTACAACAAGCTATCCCTCCCGCTCACGGTGGACGGACATGCAGCAGTGGATTCGATACTGTAGAAGCAGTAGTAGTAACATCATTGTTCGTCTTCTTGAAGAGGTGAAGAGCCAAGCGCAACCCGAACGTGGCAGTTGCGAACCTTGGAGCACGCATATCGTCAGGCTCTTTCATGAGACAAAATTGCTATGTGAGCCCACTATTGTAGTACATACTTGTTAGTATAGCCCTGTAAACCAGAAAAGACTATGCCTTTCTAGAGATTTCAACAAGTGACTAGACTGCACCAAGACGGGGTACATATGGAGAAAAATGAGTGAATCTGCACCGCAAATAAATACGTAGTTCTCTTGTTTTCCTCTCCGCTTGGTCGCGGTGCACAATATTGAGTATACTAACTAGTCTTTTTTCACACGCACTAACATTTTTTTAACACAGCACAGATGCATGCACTCATATACACGCGCATACACTCACCCCTATGAACGCACACAGCACACCCTACCCCTATGACCACCTCCGAAAGATTGAGCTGGCACTATCATCTTGAAATTTATGAAGTCACTATAGGCACCTCGTCGTCGACAGGAACGTATCCTGACATGCGATAGACGCGAGCGGCAGTCGCCTCCATAGGTGCTTGAATGCCAAGGAGGGAGAGGGTAGCAGTTCCCGAGACGTTGAACAGTCAATGATGCATCCTCAATTACATGCAGAGGGAATTAATTGGAGAAGCGGAATAGAGCCAGCACGATGTGAATGCAACAGAGTTTGGACTCTCATATAAAGGCGCCCCCACTCGAATCCATCTACTCCTAGTCTCTGCGCAACACTGATCACTCCAATCCAAGACCAAGTAACCAGAAGCCACAAGCACCTATGGAGGCGGTGGACGCGAGCGGCAGTCTGCTGTGCCAAATCATCCAAGGCACCGGCATGCGGCCCCGCACCATGCAGCGTTTCCAAATGGTGCTGGAGATTGTCGGCATTGTAGCCCTCACTAACGCTGGCTTCACCTCTCGCATGGACGACATGATGGTCAACTCCATCCGCAAGTTAACCGCCGTTAAGAAGCGCGCGGACGACCTTGCCGTACTGCTCCAGCCCGTGCGCCCAGTCTCCTCATTGCTTGCCACCCTCATAAGCCTCCATGGTGACGAACTCTTTCAAGCCCTGGTGGCCCTGTAGGTGCTGGAGGTCGTGACGAGGAATGTGCACCTTGAGGGCGCGCTCGCCACGCAGCGCCTCGCCATGCAAGAAACCATCGACCTGCACATCCACGTCCACGAGGAAATCGTCTAGATAGGCCACTACAAGGCAAGCAAGGACAGAAAGACGTTGGCCTTCTTCCAGCGGCTGGAATCTTTGGACGCCATTGTTCAGAAGCACGTCGACCTGGCCATGAAAGCCGCTGCTACTTAGCCGCCGTTTGGTGGGCTGGCGCCCTAAGTCGACGAGGTGGACATTGTCGATGGTTGCATCTCTTCTTCTTGCCTCCTGTAACCAGCACTGGATCGCCTCATGGCCTTAATGTTTTATTAGTATAGTACTGCCTCCGTTTAAATATAAGTCTTTCTAGAGATTCCAGCAAGTGACTACATACGGAGCAAAATGAGTGAATGTACACTCTAAAATATGTCTACATACATTTGTATGTTGTATTCCATTTGTAATAGTATCTAAAAAGGCTTATATTTAGGAACGGAGGGAGTATATGGAATTTTTATTCGACTCATAACGTTTTCACTGTGAGGTGGGGCCGCAGTTGAGCAAACCCACCCTGCCCATCCGGCGTCGGCCGAGTTTACAACTAGAAGAGAGAAACGAGGGAGAAGAGCTAGCTGTAGCACAGACGCTGTTGTCAGATGGGACTCGTGTTGATAGAATAGGAGTACTAAGCACTAGTACCTCTTTTTTTAGGGAAAAAATAGTCGTATGTCTAGTACCACTAGTTGGGTGCGTCCGACCTATGGTTTTCATCACTTTAGGTGTCCTTTTCAAACTGCAGCTACGCTTCAGAGTACATATTTTTTCACGCATTTATCCTCCAATATGTGCTCCTAGGCTATTTCCACGTGATCCCTTTCGCTGACATGTGGGACATAGAGCATTTGGGTCGTAGTGCATGCACGACTCGAAGCATATTCCGGGGTACTTTACATTTCAGGACTCACGAATTACATGCAAACCCCCGCAGAAGAATAAATAAATAAATGAATTACTACATGAAACTGGATTCGTAGAAACCATAGGATGTTCATTAAATTTTGGACATAACACGTTTATAAAAAATGACCGGACCTAAACCAGTCTAAGGGCCTCTTTGATTTTTCCCGCCAAAAAGGGCCTCTTTGATTCGCAGGATACTGAAAACACGGGAATGGGGAAAGTATGGTGGTGATGAACCGAAACAAGGAGAACTCTAACTCAGTTAGAGATTAGAGTTAGATTCTAACCCTGAACTAACCCTGAACTAACTCTAAACCAAAGAGGTGTATGGATGGCAGGGTTAGATTGACAATAAATGCTCTTTATCAATGATTTGACTACTTTGGACCCTATTTCTTGCCGGATTTGGTGTGGCCTCCTCCCGCTCACAATTGACATAAACGAACCATCTTTACAAATCAAGCATGCAAAACATGATAAATTTTACTTTGTCCATACAAATGAGATATCCCACTTAAACATACAAGTCGTCAATCAAGCTTCACAAAAAAATACACTCCATGAAACAAAGCATGAGCTAACTCATCACGAAAGTCATTCACGATAGGGAGGGAGCCTAGAGCCCCTCATGCACCCAGGGAGGAGCTCGTCATCGTCGCTCTGGAGGAAGGCTCTGTAGATTGCAAGCCCTGTGAACCCCTCCGACGCTGGTGCTTACGAGTTTAGGTCGACACCGGCATGGGTAGCAGGGCTGCTTGCCGCCGACTGCGAACTTAATCTTTGGGCCTCTAGAAATAATGCAAGCCTGAAACTGAAATACCTAGAAAGGTGAACTGAATCTCTGGGCCTCTAGAAATAATGCAAGCCTGAAACTGAAATACCTAGAAAGGTGAACTGAATCTTTGGGCCTCTAGAAATAATGCAAGCCTGAAACTAAAATACCTAGAAAGGTGAACTGAATCTTTGGGCCTCAAGAATTAATGCAAGCCTGAAACTGAAATACATAGAAAGGTGAACTGAATCTTTGGGCCTCTAGAAATAATGCAAGCCTGAAACGGAAATACCTAGAAAGGTGAACTGAATCTTTGGGCCTCTAGAAAGATTTATTACCTCCTCAAGCAGCATCAAGCAATTCCATGTGTGAACCACAAATCTATGCCAAGTTCGATCAGGATCTACTTTTCCAAATCAAAATTAGCGCTAGAGCGAGCAAGATCAATGATATGGTTGTGAGACAGAGAAGGAACGAACAAACTCACCCCTCTCGCGACATCCCTGGTAGATGCACCACCACCGCGCATGACAGAAGGAGAAAAACGACCGGTGAAGGGGGATCGGGGCAACCTTCGAAGGCCGAAGGGAGAGGGCGGTCGGAGCAGGGCGGCGGAGGCCGGAGGGAGAGGGCGGCCGGAGGAGAGAGGGAGCGAGCGGCAGAGCGGTGCTAGGGTGGGTGGCCCGATGGGGAACAGAGAGGAGTCGTGCGAGGGGGGCGGAGGGAGAGATCTGGTGCGGGTAGGGGAGATTGTTTTAGTTCTCTTTTAGTGGGCCCGAGGGTAACTAACCCAATTAGAACCTCTCCACCGAGCTAGTTTTTTTAGCTGGGTTAGAGCAAACTAGCTCAAACTAACCCCTCATGTTTCATAATTTGAGGCTATTTCAACCCAAACTAGCTCTAACTCAAGGATCCAAACAAAGAGGAGTAGTACTGTACATGCTACAGTCTCGGCCGTAGCACATTGTTTTTTATGGCCATATCACCACATTGTTTTCTACTACTAGTTCACTGGGCTGCCGTGGTTCGCAGTGTTGGTTCACTGGGCTGCCGTGGTTCGCACTCCTTCGATGTGAGTAGTAGTAGTATATACCGCATCATTCTTTGCTCCTTCTTACTACGTACTTCTCCGACATGTGGGAGAGCCAGCATTCGGGTCGACGTGTCATGCACCAGATTAGAGCACGGAATGGAAGGGGGGCATCACCCTGGTCGTAGCGCCAGTAATTCATGACTATAGTGAGTAGTCATGTCACAAGTCTTTCCAGCAGTAACGCACCATCAAATCGCACAGCCCGACCTTTCCAGCAGTAAGTTCGAATTCGCCACTCCCTCACCCTCCTCGACTCTCTGTCAAACCACCTACCCGAAAAGTGTCATGCGTACTGCCCGGGAAAAGCCCCGCCCTCAACTTTTAACTACACAAAAATAGTTTGAGCTTGTTTTTTCTATATAAATACTAGTATTGTATGTTTATTCACCCGTGGGGTTTTTCAATGAATGGTGGGCCGGGGAGCACAAGTGAACAATACTATACTAGTAGTAAGTAGGAGTCGTATAGTTAGTCACCTTAAATAGAGAGTTTCTTTTTTAATGCCACGTACACAAATTGAAACGCTTGTTGTGGAGAGAAAAAGATAATCACTCCACTATAGATGTACGCAGGGGCCTGAGCGCTTGCTTTACTAGGGTTGCTCTCTTCATTCTCTCATCCTCTCCAAATCTAAACAAGACAGTGGTAGCAACATTTTCTCTCTGCTCACCGCTGGTCACAGATCCGGCCGGTGTGTGTAGAGGACTAAAAGGTGCATCGTTCACGCGGTCATCACCGCCGAGGGAGGAAAACCACAGCTACCGGTGGGGCCCGATCCTCTGCCCGTGCTATTGTCTCCGACACAACACCGGCTCGGGAGGTCCTCCGACCCTTCTTCCTCCCTACCGTATTGTGCGCAGATTGGACATGCCGCCGCCGACATCCCGATGAACCTCGGGTACAAGTTCTTCGAAAGCGGCCATGCTCTACTGTCCCAGCTCCCCACGTGTTTGCATGTGCATCTTTTTCTACTTCCATCAGCTCTTCCAAATCCACCTAAATTTTTAGTATTATTAGAGGTAAACTACTTCATGCATTCGAATCTAGGACTTGGTTCAAACAACGAAGAAAGGGGGGAAATCATAGCATGAATCCAGGACTTGATTCAAAGAGGAAATAACATGGGGAAAGTAGTAGAGACCGGATACCCAACCCGTCTCTTGGTTGAAAAGGGAAATAATGGGAAAATTCAATACAAACTGGATAAGGAACAGATCTATTATTGGCTGAAAAAGGATAGAAAGTGGCGGCTGGTGGACAAGTCAACAGAGTATGTCCAGGATTAGATTTGCTGCCCTCACATAGTAAAAGGTCTCCAGGATTAGATTTGCAGCCCTCGCATAGTAAAAGGTCTCCAGGATTAGATTTGCTGCCCTCACATAGTAAAAGTTCTCCAGGATTAGATTTGCTTCCGTCACAGAGCATGAACAAACTCGGCATCACCACTTTATGCCTCCTTGTAGGTACATTGTGCTGATGCGTCCACTATCGCATGTCCTTATACCAACCTTTTGATGTTGTTAATGTAAGGGCGCATGTAAAATGAAGCAATCACATGATTACCTTAAGGACATGTCTAACCAGTGTTATTGTTAATCTAATGCCTCTGGTGATATTATGCAATTAAACTATGTTAACAAATGGTACTCCTGTTATTTTCCCCAGTATGATAAGTTGCTTCTTCATGCTGCTGAGTGACATGGTCCCCATGGTCCCATGCCCTTAAACTAACTCTTTAGCTATTGTTGATTTACTGTATCTGGTAAACAAGCAATGCCACCATTAAAGTAATCCCATATTTGACGAATGTCATAGTTGATCGTAATGCTTCTGGTAACATGAAGCATTGCTGACGTTTTAAAATTTCTACTGTCCTTACGTGATTGCCATGAACATAATTAATATGCTTCTTTTCATTTTGTGTATGTTTCATATATTCTTATTGACCAGAAACTCTTTACTTTCTATATTTTTGTGCGGATAGGGATATCCATTTCACCTTGTTGCTATTGTGACCTTTTGGTGAACTGCACAAAACACTTTTTTTAGAATGAGTGTCTTGTGCAGTTCAACTAAAATGTCACGTGGGCAACATGTCTCAATTTAGGTGGAACTGCACAAAATGGTGACTGGAGTTCCCAAAATCTCCGTCAAATTCTGTGGGTAATCTCGTGCAACATTTTATTAGCCTTTGCAAGATGATTCGTCACTGTCACCACAATGGCACTTTATTTTAGTGGAACTGCACAAAAGGATAAGCAAATTGTAGTTGCACCTTACATGAGCAGGACAACCAACCTTAATGTTGCTCAATTTTAGTGCAACTACTAAAGAAGAACCTGTCAGCTCACGAGAGCAAGTACTTCTTGCTAGCTGAATGATGCAATATTTGCTTCATTTTAGGTGAACTGCAGAAAAAGGCGCATGAATTGAATCATGGAGCTGCAGGTTGACCTCATCCGAGTGGAGTTGCAGGTTCACCAGATCGAGTCGTTGTGGCATAGGGCCCCTCACACCGGTCAGTACTGTCCTTTATCAACATGATTATGCTTTGTCATGCTGTGTCAACATTGTATTTTTTAAATAAAGCTATTCTATCACAATATTTTCTCATTTTGGAAATAAAGTTTGCTTCAACTAGTGCCACTATTATAGTAATTTCAAGGGATGCGTCAAATATTGATGCATAAGGAACATAGATAGAATTGGTGGCCAAAAGAAAAGGCCAATGTTTGTACAACCATGTCTATGGCTGCTAGAGACCTGAATCCATGCTCTTTCTTATCTGTGCAAACAGGAATACTCTACTACAGATGTTGTGATGGTCAACAGCATTCGCCAAGTTCTTGGGTTGTATGACACGACTAGCCAAGATGGATTTAATCCCGATATTCGCTTTATCAAAAGGCTCTAATGGGTTGGTTCTGAATCTTGCAAGATGGGAATCAATGAGATGTGTAGGCATCTTTGTTGTACTTATTATTTGAATCTTATTTGTTGGTTCTGAATCTTGGAAGCTGGGAATCAATGAGATGTGTAGGCATATTTGTTATACTTATTATTTGAATCTTATTTGTTGGTTCTGAATCTTGCAAGCTGGGAAGCACGGCATGATGATACAGAGGACAGCAACCATAACAAATTGTTCAAACTTGGTAGTATTATCTGTGTGAAAGTGCGGCAAATGTGCTGATCATGTGCGTCCTAAGAATAATAATTCTAATTGTTGTGCATGTTGATCCTGTGGCATTGATAGAATGAGCCAATACATTGCTTGTTTTAAGAATACATTTTAATTAAAGCTAATTAAATTTAAGTAAAGTGACCACTAACACTTGTTATTACAGTACCAATCCACACCCGCTCGTGAACTGACGTGTGTGGCCGAAATAGGTTTCTTAATGGAGGCGTTTGAATGCGTCGAGGGTGCATATTCTGCGGGCATGCAGCGGGCAAGGGAGGGGTAGTAACTATTGTCGCGTATACACACTCAGTTTACTATTGAATCTAGTTCCCCAAGAGCTGAAAAACAAACTGTTGTTGCCGCCTACTCACTCGATCACTTGAAGAGACTCCAATGGCGATCCGAGGGGTGAGCCTGCTAGATATGGACTTCGGCAAGGAGTTCACCTTTGAGTTTTCCCTTCAGTCCCATGGCAGCACCAAGTTGAATGTGATGTACACCAACAATCCGGACTCGGTGAAGCTCTGCCTCGCCGAGTTCAAGCAGTACCTACAGGATGAGAAAGCACAAGGTCACAGGACTAGACCTTTTGCCCATCCATTCATCTCCTGACAGGGACCAGCGGATCGCGGTCGCCCAAGCATGCGTGTGGGACGAGGTTCTCGTCTACCACTGCTGTAGGGCCATCAAAGGTTCTGGAGCATTCGCCCGTCTCATCGGCAGCGCTGACTGCACCTTCGCTATGGTGGAGAGAAGGAAGAACGCAATGATTTGGCCATCTGGTGCAACAAGCTTGTCGACATCCAGAAGCAATACAAGATCATCGGTAACCGTCAGGAGAAGGACTCCTGGTTGACCTCGCCGAGACCATCATCAACCCCTGCCATGCCAACATGAAAGAAGACAACGATACCAAGGAGCTCCACCGGCCACCCTGCACTCGAACAAGTCAACCCTCGTACTCCCCTCCGCCTGCGTCTTCCCCCACGCTGGTTTGTTTGGTCCGTGGTCTCAATGTTGTCCTCTGCCTTCGTGCTCTCATCACGGCGCCACTGTATGTCATTCCCAACATGGTCAGCAAAACAAGAGGACTCGGGAGACAACTGTTCATCGAGAGGCTGACAGTCCCGGGCCCACCAGGTCCATGGCCTAGGTTTTGTTGTTTAACATGGGCAGCCCACGACATGTTTCAACGTTTTTTGGATCAAGGGCCTCTGGGCCTCCCAATCTAGCTTGTCTATAACATCAGCAGCCCAAGTTATGTTTGTTTTTTCAAGATGATGCACAACTCAGTTCTACTTTTCTATAAGAATGCAAAACTGAATCTATGTTTTCCCTTTCTATAATAGTGTATATATATACACACTATTATAGAAGGGAAAACATAGGTTGGGTCTATTATGATATATATGGAAGGGAAAACATATACATATGTATATATATATGTATATATATATATAGGGTGGGTCTATTATGATAACACCTCTTAAGAGTCTTATTCTGCTAACACCTTCGACCCCGCACTCACTGTCACCTTCTTCCTCTCTCCTCCCCACTTCCCCTCCTAACACGCCGGACGCCTCAAATAGCGCCCTCGCCACACCGCCTAGCCCACTACCTTCTGTGTCCGGTGCGTCCCCAACCCCCCCCCCCAACTATCGGCACGGCCCTGTGTACCACCATGCCGCCAACCACCAACCACCGAGCCGCCCGGCCACCACCACCCAGCGTGTCGGATGCTGTTTTGCCCCGCCGCCATGCCGGCCATCCATAGTAGCACCAGCCCGGCGCCGCCCCTTCTGACCGGCCTTCTTCAAGAGGCTCGGGGATGCGCCGCCACAGCTAAGCCTGCCCCATGCACCGCCCATGCTCACTCCCTCCCACAAAGCACCACCGTCGATCCGCCGGGAGGGGCAGTGCTACCTTCCACCTCACCACGCCCCGGTGAACGACCTTTCTTCCCTGCGCCGGAGCTCCTGCCAGCCACGAGGCCATGCCTGCGATTTTGTTCCTCCCCACCTTTTCGATATAGCGCCAGATATGTCGATCCCCACAGGGAACCTTCTTTGATCCATGCGCTAGATCCCCCCCTCTACTCCTCTCCCCCGCTCAGCCACAGGACCCGCTCTCATGTCTACCAGTCGCTGTGGATCTCCTCTCTGGAGTGAACTGCATGCCCAGCAAGCCATGCTGCCGGTGGAGACGCCAGCAACCTCGAAGCTCTGCTCTCTGGGGGAGTGAGCTCCTGTGCATCGTGGTTGGCTGCTAGGCCCTGACAGCCAGCTCGTCTTCCATGGCGACCGGAGAGGAAGTCCACTTCTTGGAGGAGCACAAAAAAAGTTCTGCTAGTTGGAATCAAAGGCTTGAATGTGCAGTGCAGTCCGATCCCATGAGCAGCGCGTCGTGCGTCCTCCTATGGTCGCACTCTCCGGCGTTTGTAAGATGTTCTCCAGATGGTCTTGCATTCTCCTACTGTTGCAGTCCGTCCTATAGCATGCATTGCCCCCACCTGTGTTAATCTCCGGCTCCACTGGAGGGAGCTGCCACCGACGAGGTTTTTTTCAAGATGCAGTGGGGCAATGCGGCCGCGTGCGGCTCAATGGCGTCATTTCTGCAGTCAACGCGGCCACGTGTGGTTCCATGGCGTCCCGATTCAATCCCCACCACCACTGGGCTTCACGGTGCCCAGCCATGCGACATGCGGATGGGTGCGGTATGCATTTAACTTGGTGTCGACAGGAGGTTCTCTAGCTGGCCGCTGGGAGACCTTTGCGGCTGAAAACAATTTGGAGTTCAGTTTTGCAGTGAAGTGCATATGTAAAAGTACAAAATGAGTGCGTGTATTGGAGCAGTTCATTTTTGTTTGCATTTAAAAATAAAGGTTATGTATTGTGCAGTGCACTTAAATTTTCAGGGTCCATGCAGTGCAGCAGGGCGGCCCATGCAGTGCGGCACTCACGACCGTGTGTGTTATAGAAGCACGGATCTTTTTCTCTGATTTTTATACTCATGAGTACACCGTGCTATTTGGGAGTTGCAGTGCACACGAAGTAAAATTGCATTGGGAGTTGCAGTGCACTTCATTGTCACGTACACACGATGATTTTCAGTCTGTTTGATGCAGTGTGGTTTTGGTCTAAAGCAGTGCACTCATTTGTCTGATGCAGTGCACTTCGTTCGTCGCGTACACATGACAATTTTCAGTCTGTCAGACGCAGTGCGGTTTTCAGTCAGAAGCAGGGCACTCATCTGTCTGACGCAGTGCATTTCATTCGTCGCGTACGCATGACAATTTTTGTTAAACATGTAGTTTGTCCAACCATTTTATAGACCTTCCCACTACCTTTATTTTTTGTTTTCATTAATCCTATATCTGAATTTTGTTCCACTTTCTTTTTTGATGTAAACTGAGTTTTCTCCCAGTACTTTTCCCTAGAACCAACTCAACTGTCCCACGTCTAGCCTAAAAAATAATACTACCCCACATCCTATATTAACTTATCAAATTAAAATGATATTTTATTTCGTAAATTGAAAGTTCTTACAAAACAATAATAATAATTGTTTATATAACTTGGCAAGTTAACTCCTAGTGATTGCGTACATAAGCTTGCAAAGATATTACTGACCAATGCAGTAATAGACGTGCAATCATGTGTTTATGTTTTTATAACATTTCTCCGTCCAGCCCAACATGATATTTTCACCCAGCCCAGCAAGTCCACGAATTTCAAGAAAAATGCAAATGGGCTTTAAATTCTACCATATATATAAATGGGTTGCATAGATCCTACATCATTGTTTCACCCAGCCCACCAAATGGACTAAAAACAAATGGACTGACAGACATGTGGGCCAGTAGGTCGAAGCCTAAGCAAGGTGTTGGATTTACATCCAACGGCCGGCATATTCTTCTTCAATCTCTCGTCTTCTTCCTCCAGCGCTACTGGGACCGCCTGCTCTAGCCTCCGGCGTCCAGCGGCATTGTTTTACGTGCCTCACAGCGAAACGCTACCCCACCGATGGCCAGGCCATCCCTCCGCTCCGCACCTCTTGTTATTCTCTGCCGAGTGTAGGCCCACCCCGCACCCGAACCAGTCAAGTTTCCCACTCCTCTCCATCTGCGACTCCACTGCCGCGTCTTCCCCATCTCTGGGTCGTTCCAGTCTGGGGCCTCGCCATCGTCCACTGCCTTGCTGCGCTCGGTGCGGCATGGTCAACAAATGAGAGTCATCGGAAGAGGACTATACGTGAGAGCCTGAAGGATGGGACCCACGAGGTCCATGATCGCACGCAAGGAAAGTTCATCCTTATTAAGTTGTTTCCGCCCCCTGACAGCTGGGAACCACCGGCTGTATCTTCGCACGGAAGGAAGTGCCTCCTTGTTATGTAAAAAAACTATTCCTCCCGATTACAGCTGGGACCCGGCAGATTTGGTGGTTGACTTGTGGGCCTACTAAGCAGACGTGTACACAGGGCTTTATCAACTTAATCAACAAGTGATTCTAGCAGTTGGACTGTTGGATGTTAATCCAACAGCCGTGCTCCTTCTTCAACCTCTGTTCTTGCTCCTGTCTCCCGTGGGTGGCAGTGCTGCCGCGCACCCGGACCAGTCAAGTTTCCCACTCCTCTCCATCTGCGACACCACTGTCGTATCTTCCCCATCTCTGGGTTGTTCCAGTTTGGGGCCTCGTCGTCATCCACCGGCCTTGGTGTGCTCGGCACGGTGTGGTCAACATGGTCAACAAACGAGAGTCATCGGAAGATGACTGTACGTGAGAGGCTAACAGTGGGGACGCACCACGCCCAAAAATGCATGCATGCACCTGCATCCTTTTTACCCTGAAAAATAATGTTTTCTCCCCCTGACTGCTGGGACCCACCAGCTACATCTTCGCACGCAAGGAAGTGCATCCATATTATGGGCAAAAATGATTCGCCCCCTGACTGCTGGGACCCACTAGCTACATGTTCGCACGCAAGGAAGTGCCTGACAGTCGGGACCCACCTGGTCGAAGCATACGTAGCGTTGTCATTCTGGTTGCGAACGTGTACGTACATACTGGTCGATGTAGAGGCACGAACGTGTCGTATTAGAGGCGCACATGTGACATAGTAGAGGCGCGCACGTAGCATGTACACATATGTATAGCGGCCAGGGTGCAAGAAAGTAAATACGGCCACGTAGGTACATATGCGCGGGGTCTCGAACGCCTACTCGCGCATACGTACGGCCAAGGCTCGTGTACATGGCTGGGTCGGAACAGAGAAACTGCGGCATTGTCATGTTCATGGGGAGGCAATGGAATGCCTCGTGTTCATCGGGAGGCAACGAAACACGTGTTGTTCATCGGGAGCCAACTGGCTTGGACGGAACAGCCGATGGAAACGAGGCCTGGCGTACCGCAGAACGGAGGAAACGGCCTTGTGTTCGACCGGCCACGGTCGAAGCGGGATCCTATTCATCCGGAGGGGTCTGGCATGCCGCAAAATGGAGAAAACGGACTTCTGTTGGACCTCCTATGGTCGAAACGGGGTCCTATTGATTGGGAGGGGTGTGGCGTACCGCAAAACAGAGGAAACAGACTTGTGTTGGAGCGCTACGGTCAAAACGGGGGTCCTATTCATTGAGAGGGGTGTGGCATACCACAAAACGGGACTCCACGGGATACTAGTCATCTCCACCGTCGACCTCCTCCAGCCTCCACGGGCTACTGTTCATCCACCGTCGACCTCCTCCAGCCTCCACCTATGACTGTTCATCCACGGGCTCCTGTTCATCCAGCCTCCACCGCGCGCTCCTCCACCGGCTACTGTTCAACCAGCCCTCTCCATGAGGTCCTGTTCAACCACCCCTCCACAGGCTACTGTTCATCCGGACCTCCACCGGCTACTGTTCAACCAGCCATCCACTGACTACTCTTCAACCTTCCCTCCACGGGGTCCTGTTCATCCAGCCCTCCACGGGGTCCTGTTCATCCACGCCCAACTGGCTCGACGATCGGGGTCCTGTTCATCCAGAGGCAACTCCACGGGGTCCTGTTCATCCAACCCCCACCGGGAACTGTTCATCCAAACCCCCCAACAACGCTCACTGTTAATAAAAGGAAGGAGGTAGCAGGTTCGACCGGCTTCAGTTAGCAGCAGTAGTGAACGAAGGAATCCTCAATCGCTCGGGTTCAGTAATGCGTAGCCTGTAGTGCAATCGCTCGGGTTCAGTTAGGCGAACGCCTCGCTCGGGTTCAGTTAGAGCCCAACGCCTCGCACCCACGCGCATACGTGTACGAGAGAAACGTGCATTGCTCAGCCCCCGACCACCCACCGTAACCAGGAACTCCCCGATATTTTCCTCGCCCTCGCTTCAACCATGGTTTTTTCCGTCATGCACGGCCCAAAGAATGTCATGCAGCCGCGTCTTCGGCCCGCCCAGGATGAAAAGCCCATTTTCTGTCATGATTTTTTGTCATAGAAGTAGGATCCCACCACATCTATGATGATATTGGGGTTTGTCACAATTATCGTCATAGAAGTGTCATATGTATGACAGGAAAAATTCGTTCGGCCCAAAATGTCACGGATGTGTCTTTTTTTGTAGTGACTCTTATCGCACCTGCGTAAATTTGTGTTTATCTGACCTTTTTCCTATGCGAACTGATAGGTGGGACCCACAAGGAACGTGGTCAGTTTAACTAGTCAACATGGTGCCACGCAGACTATTTGGTCGGTCAACAGAGTGCAATCCGATGCTAAACTGTGAGCAAGTGACCATATAATCACCGCCAAACGTATATAGTGACCGTAATCAGCGTATTTTAAAGTTTGGTGACCGTATTACGCTTTTGTCTTTGTAGGCCCTCCAAAACTACATCTCTACACATTCTCGCATGTTACATCTAACAACTATGTGATACGTCTCAAACATATCTATAATATTTGATTGTTCCATGCTATTATATTACCCCTTTTGGATGTTTATGGGCTTTATTTTACACATTTATATCATTTTTGGGAATAATCTACTAACCAGAGGCCCAGCCCGTATTGTTGTTTTTTTGCCTATTTCAGTATTTCGAAGAAAAGGAATATCAAACGGAGTCCAAACGGAGTCCAAACGGAATGAAACCTTCGGGAGCGTGATTTTTGGAACGAACGTGATCCAGCGGACTTGGAGTGCAAGTCAAGAAGCAGCCGAGGCTCCCACGAGATAGGAGGGCGCGCCCCCCCCCTATAGGGCGCACCCCCTTGTCTCGTGGGCCCCTCGGGCGGCCACCGACGTACTTCTTCCTCCTATATAAGCCTACGTACCCCGAAAACATCCAGGGGCAGGACGAAACACAATTTCCACCACCATAACCTTTTGTATCCGCGAGATCCCATCTTGGAGCCTTCGTCGGCACCCTGCCGGAGGGGGAACCAACCATGGAGGGCTTCTACATCAACACCCTTGCCTCTCCGGTGAGTTGTGAGTAGTTTACCACAGACCTACGAGTCCATAGTTATTAGCTAGATGGATTCTTCTCTCTTTTTGGATCTCAATACAATGTTCTCCCCCTCTCTTGTGGAGATCTATTCGATGTAATCTCTTTTTGCGGTGTGTTTGTCGAGATCCGATGAATTGTGGGTTTATGATCAGATTTATCTATGGATTATAATTGAATCTTCTCTGAATTCTTTTATATGATTGAGTTATCTTTGCAAGTCTCTTCGAATTATCGGTTTGGTTTGGCCTACTAGATTGATCTTTCTTGCCATGGGAGAAGTGCTTAGCTTTGGGTTCAATCTTGCGGTGTTCTTACCCAGTGACAGAAAGGGTTGCAAGACATGTATTGTATTGTTGCCATCGAGGATAACAAGATGGGGTTTATATCATATTGCTTGAGTTTATCCCTCTACATCATGTCATCTTGCTTAATGCGTTACTCTGTTCTTATGAACTTAATACTCTAGATGCATGTTGGATAGCGGTCGATGTGTGGAGTAATAGTAGTAGATGCAGGCAAGAGTCGGTCTACTTGTTATGGACGTGATGCCTATATACATGATAATGCCTAGATAATGTCATAATTATTCGCTTTTCTATCAATTGCTCGACAGTAATTTGTTCACCCACCGTAATACTTATGCTCTCGAGAGAAGCCTCTAGTGAAACCTATGGCCCCCGGGTCTATCTCTTATCATATTTGATTTCAATCTACTTTTATTTGCATCTTTATTTTCTGCATCTATATTATAAAATACCAAAAATATATTTATCTTATCATACTATCTCTATCAGATCTCACTTTCGCAAGTGGCCGTGAAGGGATTGACAACCCCTTTGTCGCGTTGGTTGCGAGTTCTTTGTTTGTTTGTGTAGGTTCGTGGGACTTGTTGAGGAGCCTCCTACTGGATTGATACCTTGGTTCTCAAAAACTGAGGGAAATACTTACGCTACTATTGCTGCATCACGCTCTCCTCTTCGAGGAAAACCAACGCAAGCTCAAGACGTAGCAAGAAGGATTTCTGGCGCCGTTGCCGGGGAGGTCTTCGCTCAAGTCAAGACATACCAAGTACCCATCACAAACTCATCTCCCTCACATTTACTTTATTTGCCATTTGCATCTTGTTTTCCTCTCCCCCACTTCACCATTGCTGTTTTATTCGCCCTCTCTTTCCCAATCTCCTCCTCTCTTTTCCGTTTGCCGTTTTCTGTTTGCTTGTGTGTTGGATTACTTGTTGCCATGGCACAAGATAATACCAAATTGTGTGATTTCTTGAACACCAATAATAATGATTTCCTTAGTACTCCAATTGCTCCTCTTAATGATATTGAGTCTTGTGAAATCAATGCTGCTTTGCTGAATCTTGTTATGAAAGATCAATTCACCGGATTTCCTAGTGAAGATGTCGCTACTCATCTAAACAACTTTATTGATTTATGTGATATTGCAAAAGAAGAAAGATACGGATAACAATATTGTCAAATTGAAGTTATTTCCGTTCTCACTTAGAGATCGTGCTAAAGTTTTGTTTTCGTCTTTGCCTAAAAATAGTATTGATTCTTGGAACAAGTGCAAAGATGCTTTTATCTCTATGTATTTTCCTCCCGCTAAGATCATCACTCTTAGGAACGATATTATGAATTTTAAACAACTTGATCATGAGCATGTCTCCCAATCTTGGGAAAGAATGAAATTGATGCTTCGCAATTGCCCTACTCATGGTTTGAATTTATGGATGACCATACAAAAAATTTATGCCGGTTTGAACTTTGCTTCTAGAAATCTCTTAGATTCGGCCGCGGGAGGCACGTTTATGGAAATCACGTTGGGAGATGCTACAAAACTTCTTGATAATATTATGGCTAATTATTCTCAACAGCACACCGAAAGATCTCCTAGTAAAAAAGTGCATGCTATAGAAGAAATCAATGTTTTGAGTGGAAAGATGGACGAACTTATGAAATTGTTTGCTACTAAAAATACTCCTTTTGATCCTAATGATATGCCTTTGTCTTCCTTCATTGATAATAGTAATGAATCTATGGATGTAAATTTTGTTGGTAGGAATAGTTTTGGAAACAATGCTTATAGATGAAACTTTAATACTAGACCGTTCCCTAGTAATTCCTCTAATAATTATGGAAATTCCTACAATAATTCTTATGGTAATTTCAATAAGATGCCCTCTGATTTTGAGAATAGTGTGAAAGATTTTATGATTTCTCAAAAGAATTTTAATGCTTTGCTTGAAGAAAAATTGCTCAAAGTTGGTGATTTGGCTAGGAATGTTGATAGACTTTCGCTTGATGTTGATTCTCTTAAAATTAGAACTTCTCCTCCTAAGCATGATATCAACGAGTCTCTCAAAGCAATGAGAATCTCCATTGAAGAGTGCAAGGAAAGAACTGCTAGATTGCGTGCTAAGAAAGATAGCTTTATAAAAGCTTGTTCTTCTAGTTTCCATGAAAATAATGATGAAGGTCTTAAAGTTATTGATGCGTCTCCTATTAGATCTATGTTTTGCAATATGAATTTTGATGATTATGGGACTGATGATGAATCAACTTTGCCTAGAAGGCGTCCTAAGAATTCGGAGTTTTTAGATCTTGATGCTAATTTAGGTAAAAGTAAGATTGGAGAAGTCACAACTTTAAATAGCACTGAACCCACTATCTCGGATTTCAAGGAATTTGATTATGATAATTGTTCTTTAGAAGGTTGTATTTCCTTGTTGCAATCCGTTGTTAATTCTCCACATGCTTATAGTCAAAACAAAGCATTTACCAAACATATTGTTGATGCCTTGATGCAATCTTTTGATGAAAAACTTAATTTGGAAGTTTCTATACCCAGAAAACTTAGTGATGAGTGGGAACCTACTATAAAGATTAAAATTAAAGATTATGAGTGTTTTGCTTTGTGTGATTTGGGTGCTAGTGTTTCCACGATTCCGAAAACTTTATGTGATATTCTAGGTTTCCATGATCTTGATGATTGCTCATTAAATTTACAACTTGTGGATTCCACCATTAAAAAGCCAATGGGAAGGATCAATGATGTTATTATTGTTGCAAATAGAAATTTGGTGCCCGTTGATTTTATCGTTCTTGATATAGATTGCAATCTTTCTTGCCCTATTATTCTTGGTAGACCTTTCCTTAGAACGATTGGCGTGATTATTGATATGAAGGAAGGGAATATTAGATTCCAATTTCCATTAAAGAAAGGCATGGAGCACTTTCCAAGAAAGAAAGTCAAATTACCTTATGAATCTATCATGCAGCCTACTTATGAATCAAGTGCCAAAGATGGCACTCGTTAGATCTATCTTCGCTTTTATGCCTAGCTAGGGGCGTTAAACGATAGCGCTAGTTGGGAGGCAACCCAATTTTCTTTGTGTTCTTTGTTTTTGTTCCTGTTTAGTGTTAAATTTTGTTTATACTTTCTATTTAGATGTGTTTTTGCTTGTTCCAAGTAGAACCTATAGGATAAACTATTATGATAGTTGATTTGATTCTGCTGAAAAACAGAAACTTTGCGCTCACGAGAAAAAATTCAATAAATCACAAAAAAGAGATTTTGCATTTATTATTTTTTCTGCTGATCAATAAACAAATTTTCCAGTACTTACTATTTTTGTAGGATTTTTAGAGTTCCAGAAGTTTGCGTTAGTTACAGATTGCTACAGACTGTTCTGTTTTTGACAGATTCTCTTTTTCGTGCGTTATTTGCTTATTTTGATGCATCTATGGCTAGTAAAATAGTTTATAAACCATAGAGAAGTTGGAATACATTAGGTTTAACACCAAAATAAATAAAGAATGATTTCATTACAGTACCTTATGTGGTGGTTTTGTTTTCTTTCACTAACGGAGCTTATAAGATTTCCTGTTGAGTTTTGTGTTGTGAAGTTTTCAAGTTTTGGGTAAAGCTTTTATGGACTATGGAATAAGGAGTGGCAATAGCCTAAGCTTGGGGATGCCCAAGGCACCCCAAGATATTCAAGGATAGCCAAAAGCCTAAGCTTGGGGATGCTCCGGGAAGGCATCCCCTCTTTCGTCTTTGTTCATTGGTAACTTTACTTGGAGCTATATTTTTATTCGCCGCATGATATGTGTTTTGCTTGGAGTGTCGTGTATTATATTAGTCTTTGCTTTTTAGTTTACCACAATCATCCTTTCTGTACACACCTTTTTGGACAAGCCTATTTTATTAGAATTTGCTAGAATACTCTATGTGCTTCACTTATATCTTTTGAGCTTGATAGTTTTTGCTCTAGTACTTCACTTATATCTTTTAGAGCACGGTGGTGTCTTAATTTTGGAGAAATTGCTAGTCTCTCATGCTTCACTTATATTATTTTGAGAGTCTTTTAGAACAGCATGGTATTTGCTTTGGTTACAAATTTGGTCCTAGAATGATGAGCATCCAAGTTGGGTATAATAAAAACTATCATAGAAATTGAATTGGATGCTATGATCAATTTGTTGCTTGATAATTGTTTTGAGATATAAAGGTAGAAATGTTAGGGTCATGCTAGTGGATAATTATGAAATTGAGAAATACTTTTGTTGAAGTTGGTAAGTCCAGTAGCATGCACGTATGGTAAAAGTTGTGTGACAAATTTGTTGCATGAGGTGCTCTTTTGAGTGTCTTCCTTATGAGTGGCAGTCGGGGACGAGCGATGGAATTTTTTCCTACCAATCTATCCCTCTTGGGGCATGCATAGTATTACTTTGCTTTGAGGGCTAAGTATACTTTTGCAATAAGTATATGAGTTCTTTATGACTAATGTGAGTCCATGGATATACGCACACTCATCCTTCCACTTTGCTAGCTTTTCTTATTACCGTGCAACTCTCGCCGGAAATGAACCCATTATTTTCCTTCCTCAAAACAGCCACCATACGTACCTATTATGGCATTTCCATAGCCATTCCGAGATATATTGCCATGCAACTTTCCACCGTTTAGTTTACTATGACACGTTTCATCATTGTCATATTGCTCTTTGCATGATCATGTAGTTGACATCGTATTTGTGGCAAAGCTACCTTCATAATTTTCATACATGTCGCTCTTGATTCATTGCATATCCCGGTACACCGCCGGAGGCATTCACATCGAGTCATATCTTCTTCTAGCTTTGAGTTGTAATTCTTGAGTTGTAAATCCATAAAAGTGTGATGATCTTCATTATTAGAGCATTGTCCTAGTGAGGAAAGGATGATGAAGACTATGATTCCCCCACAAGTCGGGATGAGACTTCGGACTTTATAAAAATAAAAGAGGCCAAAGAAGCCCACCAAAAAGAAAAAAAAGAAAAAAAAAGAAGAAGAAAAAAAAGAAAAAAAGAGAAATAAAAAGAGAGAAAAGAGAGAAGGGACAATTGCTACTATCTCTTTTCCACACTTGTGCTTCAAAATAGCACCATGATCTTCATGATAGAGAGTCTCATATGTTGTCACTTTCATATACTAGTGGGATTTTTTCATTATAGAACTTGGCTTGTATATTCCAATGATGGGCTTCCTCAAAGTGCCCTAGGTCTTCGTGAGCAAGCAAGTTGGATGCACACCCACTTAGTTTCTTTTGTTGAGCTCTCATATATTTATAGCTCTAGTGCATCCGTTGCATGGCAATCCCTACTCACTCACATTGATATCTATTGATGGGCATCTCCATAGCCCGTTGATACGCCTAGTTGATGTGAGACTATCTTCTCCCACTTTTTGTCCTTACAACAACCACCATTTACCACCATAGTGCTATGTCCATGGCTTGCGCTCATGTATTGCGTAAGAGTTGAAAAAACAGAAGCGCGTTAAAAAGTATGAACCAATTGCTCAGCTCGTCCTCGGGGTTGTACATGATGGGAGTATTTTGTGTAATGAAAATGAAGCATGGCCTAACTATATGATTTTGTAGGGATAAGCTTTCTTTGGCTATGCTATTTTGATAGGACATGATTATTTGTTAGTATGCTTTGAAGCATTATTATTTTTATGTTTTATAAGCTTTTATCTTGAATCATTTGGATCTGAACATTCATGCCACATTAAAGAAAATTACATTGAGAATTATGCTAGGTAGCATTCCACATCAAAAATTTCTTTTTTATCATTTACCTACTCGAGGACGAGTAGGAATTAAGCTTGGGGATGCTTGATACGTCTCCAACGTATCTATAATTTTTGATTGTTCCATGCTATTATATTACCCCTTTTGGATGTTTATGGGCTTTATTTTACACATTTATATCATTTTTGGGACTAACCTACTAACTGGAGGCCCAGCCCGTATTGCTGTTTTTTTGCCTATTTCAGTATTTCGAAGAAAAGGAATATCAAACGGAGTCCAAACGGAATGAAACCTTCGGGAGCGTGATTTTTGGAACGAACGTGATCCAGAGGACTTGGAGTACAAGTCAAGAAGCAGCCGAGGCTCCCAAGAGGTAGGAGGGCACCCCCCCCATAGGGCGCTCCCCCCTGTCTCGTGGGCCCCTCGGGCAGCCACCGACGTACTTCTTCCTCCTATATAAGCCTACGTACCCCGAAAACATCCAGGGGCAGGACGAAACACAATTTCCACCATCGTAACCTTCTGTATCCGCGATATCCCATCTTGGAGCCTTCGCCGGTACTCTGTCGGAGGGGGAATCGACCACGGAGGGCTTCTACATCAACACCCTTGCCTCTCCGATGAGTTGTGAGTAGTTTACCACAGACCTACGGGTCCATAGTTATTAGCTACATGGCTTCTTCTCTCCTTTTGGATCTCAATACAATGTTCTCCCCCTCTCTTGTGGAGATCTATTCGATGTAATCTCTTTTTGCGGTATGTTTGTCAAGATCTGATGAATTGTGGGTTTATGATCAGATTTATCTATGGATAATAATTGAATCTTCTCTGAATTCTTTTATATGATTGAGTTATCTTCGCAAGTCTCTTCGAATTATCGGTTTTGTTTGGCCTACTAGATTGATCTTTCTTGCCATGGGAGAAGTGCTTAGCTTTGGGTTCAATCTTGCGGTGTTCTTACCCAGTGACAGAAAGGGTTGCAAGACACGTATTGTATTGTTGCCATCGAGGATAACAAGATGGGGTTTATATCATATTGCTTGAGTTTATCCCTCTTCATCATGTCATCTTGCTTAATGCATTACTGTGTTCTTATGAACTTAATACTCTAGATGCATGCTGGATAGCGGTCGATGTGTGGAGTAATAGTAGTAGATGCAGGCAGGAGTCGGTCTACTTGTTATGGATGTGATGCCTATATACATGATCATGCCTAGATAATGTCCTAATTATTCACTTTTCTATCAATTGCTCGACAGTAATTTGTTCACCCACCGTAATACTTATGCTCTCGAGAGAAGCCTATAATGAAACCTATGGCCCCCGGGTCTATCTCTTATCATATTTGCTTTCAATCTACTTTTATTTGCATCTTTATTTTCTGCATCTATATTATAAAATACCAAAAAAATATTTATCTTATCATACTATCTCTATCAGATCTCACTTTCGCAAGTGGCCGTGAAGGGATTGACAACCCCTTTTTCGTGTTGGTTGCGAGTTCTTTGTTTGTTTGTGTAGGTTCGTGGAACTTGTTGAGGAGCCTCCTACTGGATTGATACCTTGGTTCTCAAAAACTGAGGGAAATACTTACGCTACTATTGCTGCATCACCCTCTCCTCTTCGAGGCAAACCAACGCAAGCTCAAGACGTAGCACTATGCAATACAACACTAATACTACACTCTAACACAATAAACCATATGTGTTTTTAGTTTTAGTAGATATCATATTGTTACTTAATTATTCAGATTGCATACATTAAAATTGCCTTTGAAATGTATGGCCAGTATCATCTACCGCGCGGGAAAAATCCTGCCCTTTCCTGTTTAATCGGGTTTGTATTTATGGATCGTGCGAAACTGCAAAACTATAGTACTATACAAAACAAGTGACAGTTCACTGGGCCGCCGTGTCATGTACTCCTCCGTCGTAAGAGTGGAGCGCTCACTTTCATAAATGTTCTAGTCCCTTTCACCAACATGTGGGACATCAAGCAACCGGGTCCACGTGCCATACCGAAAACAGTGCAGACCAGCCAGGGTGAAGCACCCCAGTCATGGCGTCGGCGTAGTAATGAGCAATGAGGCGTCAAATCACAAAGTTGCACCTTTCCCATAGTTAAGTTGGAGGGATGAAGTAGTAATGCTAAAAAAAGAAGTTGGAGCGGCTAAGCAACCATCATTTCACTCATTGCTAAATCCGCTTCTCCCTCATCTTCTTTAAGTTAACCACGTGTTGCTTCTGCCATTGTTCTGCCTCCAGTGGGACGCGGATCGGCTTGGTAAAGCACTAACACGTGGGACTGCATGTTAGCAAACCGCCAGGCCAAAGTCCTCTAAAAATAAGAAACCTCCCCCGCCATCCGCACGGCAAAATCACCTCCTTTTTACTAATCTTGATTCTATGATTTTTTAGATCAATATAATTGAGATTTGTTTAGATAGCACACAGGAGCAAAACCAAGTGGTACGGTTTAGGGCATCGACAATGTGTAGCCAAATGTGAAAATAGCTTTTGGCATCGATGGGAACCATTATGGACGGTGCTGCCAAAGCCAAAAGATGGAACTGAAGCTCCCTGATTGATTGATTGAAGGAATAGAAAAATGCAACGTCTCTCCTCTTTCTCCCGTGCTTGGATGCATGTACAGTATAGAGCACATAGTCTACTCCCCTGTCCCTTCTATCACAAATCACAAAGCAGTGAGGCGTCAAATCGCAAAGCACAGACAAAGCAACCATCATTTCACTCTTCATTGACTCCGCTTCTCCATCGTCTTCTTTGAGAAAGCACCTCACCGCACTAAGCTGGACGGATGACGCTATTGTGTACTAGTAGTACTAGTACATTTACGCATCCTTTGGTTCAGCGGACTTCCTGGATGTGAATAAGGCGGTTGTCTCGGCTTGCAGACGGCAACTTACCGTGGTCTCCCTCAATGGTGTTTTCTGTCGAACGCACTTCGCCAAACCACAACGTTTGAGATATCATCGATGTCACCGCAATGGGGAAGGAAGCCAAATATAGTTACTACCTCCATTTTTTTGTACACAAGGCCAGTATATCAAAATTACAATTTGCAAAAGGCCACTAACACTAATCGAGGAAAAATTGATGGGGTTTGCCTCGTACTAGCAACCAAGGACATTAATATACCCTTGCATGCATGCGGAAGTGAGAAGGTTGGTATGCATGGCACTGCATTAATCAAGCGATGAGGAGTGAGATGGTTAGCTCTTTGGGCTTTGGAAAAAAATACACATTAATTGACACGTCAAACAAGTATTTGTATTGATTAATCCCGCAAAGGAAAACCCCGCCTTTCTTTTTTAACACTAGTACTCCTAGTACATACGTACTTATCCTGTTTGGGTCTAGACCTTGCATTGCCATACTTCGCCACACATTTTTGCCAAGCTTGCCTAAAGTTTTCAAGATGAAAAGGAGGTACACTTGCGCACGGCTGTCACGGTCGCACCGCACCCTCACACGATCGCTCTTGCACATCGCGGTCGCACCGCACCCTCACACAGTTGCTCCTGCACGCCACAAAGCCAACCAAGGGAATGCACCCTCACTGACACATGCTACCACATGTGAACAAACCAAACTCGGCCATCCTACCGACGACACATAATTTTCGTTCATACAGTATGTTTATCCAACCGCATGTTGGGGAGGATCCTACGGCCCGTGCGGTGGTCTGTTGGGGAAGAAGAAGAGGTGAGGAAGAAGGGTTAGGAGTAGACTGACCCAAATGATGAAAGTCAGGCGACTTGCATAACAATATATATTTTTACACAGCAAAAGATCCCTAAAAACAACAACATAAAGAAAAACTATCAGTGCTCGCGGAACAAGATGGCCTCATCGTCTTTGGCTCCCTGCACGAACCAGCCGTAGCTACCAACGTGTGTCTCCGCACCGTGGTTGTCCTCGGCCTCCAGCTACTCGTTCGCAAGGAGCGTGTGGGCGCTCTGCACAGACGAGAGCACCGCCCGGTTCAAGTCGAGGATGTCGGGTTCTGCCTGCACGAGGGCCTCGATGGCAGTGGCATCCGCGCGCTCCACGTCAAGTTGAGCCTCCGCCGCCCAGTTCAAGTCCAGGACGTTCGGTTCCGCCTGCAGGAGGGCCTTGATGGCAGCGGCATCCGAGTGCTCTGCATCGAGTTGATCCTCTGCCGCCCGGTTCAAGTCGAGGACGTCCCGTTCCGCCTGCAGGAGGGCCTCGATGGCAGCGGCATCCGCGCGCTTCGCCTCAAGTTGAGCCTCCGCCGCCTGGTTCACATCCACGACATTCGGTTCCGCCTGCAGGAGAGCCTCGATGGCAGCGGCATGCACACGCCTCTCCGTCGAGTTGAGCCTCTGCCTCCCGGTCCTTCTTTAGTATCGCCAGGTTGAACCGCTGGTCCACTTGCACCATGGGGGACCCAGACGCCAGCACAAAGTCGAGGTCCATCGTCACATACCCATCGGGGCCTTCTGCGTCGCGACCTCCGCCATGAACATTGGATTGGCTTCTTCCTCCTCATAGCTTGGCTCCAGAGAACTCAGGGATTGGACTGCCGCAAAGCAAGATTGGGAACGGAGGTCTGTGGCGCCGACCGCCGCCGCGATTTCTGCACGGCGCTCCGGCGTCAGCATCTTGTAGTACAGGATCTTGCGGCGCACCATGGCTTTCTGGAAAACTAGGGGACGCTTGATGTGGGCTAGGGGATCGAAAGGTGGGGGAATGGGCTGGAGAGGAGCTGTGGTTTGGGGGCAGTGGCTGGCGTAGGCCAAGCAGTGAAGGTTCTGGTGTGAATAGTGGTTCCGGTGATGACCGGTCAATCAGGTTTGACTGTACATCGCTCTTGTCGTGTTCGCCTTGCACCCCGGCACGTTGGACCCTCCACATCGCTCACTGAATGGAACATGCTTCATCTTGCGTTTTTGCTCGCTTGTGGGACTGCAGTTGAGAGCAAAGCGACGTCCCTCCCCCTCCCCCACTCGCGTCATTTATACTACCACTCCCTCCGTTTTGTGCGGAGTAAATAAAAACAGAGGGAGTATACTACGGATGAGGATCCCCCGACGTGGCCGAACCCATTGAGTAACTAACATGCGGGGCCTAGCAAGCACGGGTTCCGCCAGTAAGTGACCGGAAGGGAGCGTAAGGCAGGGATACCTACGTCAGAGGATCCACTTCCACTACTACTCCCTCCTTCCGTTTACTATACAGGGCCTAATGCATTTTTCGAGGCTAACTTTGACCAAATGTTAGAGTAATAATATATGACATGCAACTTACACAAAGCATTCAGTCAAATTCGTATGTGAAAGGATCTTCCAATGATATAATTTTCACATTATGCATCTCATGTACTATTAATCTTGTCAATAGTCAGAGGCGGTTTTGAAAAACGCATTAGAGCATGGTTAATAATATAGCCAGCCGATGGCTATAAGGAACTGCCATGTCATCTATAGCCATCATTTATATGTGCTCATACAGTAGTGTGGGCTATAAGGTTGGCTATTTCCCACAAAAATATAAGGTTGGCTATTGTATTGGTACTTTTTTCCATCTCCTCTCTATCACTTTCTTCATATTTATTGTATTTAACTAGGAATGCATATATAGCTAGGCTCTTGCATGAGAGATCACTCCCCTTACTTTTCACATCTCTCTCCTCCACATAGGCCCTATATAAATGGAAGGAGGGAGTACTATGAGCACTGCATACTCTAGTACAGATGTTGTCAATACTCCACTAGTACTATTTGACAGGGAGCTTAAAAAGTTACTATTGGACTGGCTATACATGGCGAAATCCTAGTAGGAAGAGCATGCGCGAGAACAAGCACATTCACGTGGTTGAAAACAAATTGGAAACCATCTCTGTGTGAATACAAATCTAGGAGTATGTACTAATCTAACAATATTGATTGGGCATTGTTGAATGTTGATACTTTTTTCTGTAAGTTTCATCAAAGTACAGATACTTTGACTACACATAAAACTTATATGTAAACTAGAAAGGATTGGAGGGAGTATATTGTATGTTCAAAAGCGAAACGAACATTGAATACCCTTTTTATATGATGTGTGGATGCTATGATCACCGGTTCAAAATTTTGAATATGCATTAGGTATCACACATGCCCCCACTCATTCTCTCTCGATTTCATCTCGGGGTCCGGAGATCGATTGAAAGAGGACTAGGGTGGGTACAATACATTCGTTTTGCTTATGAACGTTAAATATAATCCCTCTGATACCCACAGACCCTCCCCCCCCCCCCCCCCGTGCGGGTCATTTCTATCATAGAAACAGAACAAACCTTTATCTCTTTGCACAACACGCAATTGATCTCTCAACATCAATCGATCTCGTCAACATGTGTCGGGGCATGAACCGAATGGAATGTCAAAACTAAGACGGGAAGCGACACGTAGTGGAGGCAAAGTGAAACTTTAAACGAACCGTTTGTTTTTATGCGTGTCGGACAAATTACAACATTGGAAATACAAGCATGGTCTAGGCCCACATGCGAATGATACTCAGCGGAATTTTTCAAAGAAGGCATGCGGGAGGATGGACTCGACCGGAGGGCCGCATGATCGATGGAGAAGAGGGTTGGAGAGGAATGAGAAATAAGCAAACGCCACATGATTATACTTGAACGGCTCAAATAAACAATAAGTTGTCTCGCTTGGCCTACATAGTGAAAGACCTAATGTGCAACGTGGAGCATCGACGCTCTTATATGGCCGGGAAAATAGGGAAACCGACATGTGGGGCACACCTGTCGGGACGACGTAGCGCAGACTAGTCCAATGGAGGAGCTGGCAAATGACCTCCTCGCCACCGACAACCGTTCATGTGGGTCGTGGGGGCCAGCAATGTGGCGCAGCTCCAGCACCGCCTCTAGACACGGCGACCACGATGAGAGACACCCTCATCATCACTGGACACGGTCGGTTTCAGTGTGCCGAGGGTGGCGTTAGCGTTGTGGTATGACCAGCAGATCAACACACGTCTCGTTGTCGATGTACAAAAGTGTGGGTACTTTTGTACCCCTTACTTGTGCAGGGCGATCGCAGCCACGCCCATGGAAGGACTTGGTGAGGCAGAGGAGGATGGCAGGAGGCAAGACAAGACACGGAGGCCACCAAGACATATGCTCAAGACAACAAGTAGCAAAAGGCTAGCAGAGCCACGCCCGGCAACAATCCTTGCCGAAGCGACCTGTGAGGCCCTCGGCAAGCTCCTTGTCGGGGCAGCTTGCGAAGAGATCAGCAAGGCCACCACCCTTGGGGTTGAGAGCTCTGACAACATCGACAACGTTAAGACCAAGATTTGGAGAGCACATGCCTGGTAGCATGTGACCCCTCACAAAGATTGGCAACCCACAAGTCCACGTGGGATCGGAAGACGAAGACCCCGGCAAGACCCTTGTCGGGGACGACTCCAAGGCCCCCGGCAAGCCTTGCCGGCGATGATCGCTAGGCTGCGGCCAGGCCCGTGCCCGGCAAGGTTTCGCCACCTCACCACCACTCAAGTGCGACGGTAAGCATGCCAACCAAGCAGGCGCCTGTGTGGCGGCATGCAGATCTTCGTGGAAGCTTACCATTGCGCTAACACAGAAGCTAGTTAGCCAGCATGGCACTGCATGCCTTATCAGCCTGGATGCGTGGCAAGGCAAGGAGTGGCTAAGGACGGGATGGCTTCTGTTGCCATCCCCGATAAAGTGGAAGGACACGTAGGCAGCGCATTAAATGTGTTTGTCCTACGTCGACCAAGTGATAAGCTTGGTTACGGTAGCTCGCCACCTCCTGTGTGCCACTATGGCAACCCCTTTACGTATAAAAGGAGGCCCGAGGCGCACAGAGAGAGGATTCAGACTTTTGGACAAGGCACGCATCGTATCTAGTTCAAAAGCTCAAGAACACACATATAACCAGAAAAGCTGGACTAGGGTATTACGCATCTCTGCAGCCCGAACCTAGGTAAAAATCCTTTGTGCCCTAATGGCTCGACCTGCTCTTCATGCAACTAACCCCCCGCCGAACATAGAAGGGATCCTTGCGACCCCATAGGTGATCGGTTTCCCCGACATCTTTGGCGCGCCACGTAGGGGGGCGTTTAGTTGTGAGAATCTGGTCTGCTAGTTAGGGCAGCAGTTTCTTTGTTGCCATGGCACCGAAGAAGAAGGCGATCGTAGCGGCCAGCCCGATCTAGGCCGTCCATGTCATCCTGGGGTGAATGGCCTGGTGAGCGGCAGCGTCTACGGCCGCGACGACGATTCGCACAGCAACGAAAAGCTAAGTTATCTTGACTTTGAGTAATTCATCTTTTTTATAAGGTTATCCCCCTCGATGGTTTTAGTCCTTGTATGGAGAACCTGCACGCAAAAGGAACCCTGCCGCGATTGGCAACGCCCCTATTCCGTTTCGAGTCCGCTCAACATTTCGGGTGTTGTGCTTTGCTAAGAACAGTGGGGTACCTTGCCGTAATCGACAATGCCCCTGTTCTGCCTCGAGTCCGCTCGACAGTCTAGGTGCTGCGCCAAGAGCAACAGGGTAGCCCGCTGGCGTCGACGCCCTCCGCAGCCTGCTAAGGATCCATCCGTCTAGCGCCTACGGTAAGGGGTGTATGTGCCGGCAGGCCTATCCAACTAAGCGTAGGGTGCCGAAAATACAAAGATGAACTAGAACAGGAAGATAACATGCAACCAGTTCAAAGTACAGCGAAAGTTATATTACATCAAAAGTTTCCGTGATTCTAACTTAAGATAATCTATCTTGGGTACGAACTCGAAGCAACTACAAGGAAGGAAGAAGTTAATCCCGACGCTGGCCCTCCAGCCTTGCGACTCCGCTGACACAGCTGATGATGGACTCGATGCGCTCCTCAAGCGCCTGATGGTCGACGTCCTCCAGAAAGCTGTCAAGCGCCTGAGCAAAGTCGACGCTGGGGTTCCAGTGTGCCACCTTGGTGAGCACCTTGATCAGGGCGTCCCGGCAAAGTTGCCGGGACTCCTCAACCAGGAAAGCCGCCCTGGTGGACTGGAGCAGCTTTAGGGCATCAAGAACATGCTCGAAGAACTCGGACAGCCTGGCGCTCTCGGACACTCTCGTCTCGTGGGATAACCTGAAGTTTGGCATGCCCATGGCAGCCAACTGCATGGTGATCTTCTCCGCGACATCCACTAGGTGGCTGGTCCAAAGCTTCGTGCTCTCCACGAGCTTGTTATGGGAAGAGAAGGCGGTCCACAGCAGTAGCTGCTTGTCCTCGAGATCCTTGGCCACGACCTGCTCATGGGCCTTGGACTCTAAGAGCATCTTCTCCTGGATGCCCGGCTTCAACTTCAAATCATCAATGGATTCATTAGCAGTAGTAAGCAGTTTGGTCTTGTCGGAGATGGCGACTTGTAGCTCTGCCAGGGTATGGGCAGTCATGTCCCTGTGCTCCTTCAGCTTCGAGGTCTCCTGCCTTAGACCCACCATTTCCAGCTCCAGCTTCTCCACCTTGCCGGCCAGTTCGTCCTTGGCGGCCTTTGCGGCCTCGGCGCCATCAATGGCCTCCTTTAGCTTGCTGGAGTGATCCAGGGCCAAAGCATTGAGAGCCTCTTTATGCCTCTGCTTCGGCTCCTAGGTCTGCTGCGCGACCAGCTTGTTGATCTCCTTGTCCTTGGCACGGAGCTTAGCGGCAAGGGCCTCTTCACGGGCAGCCAAGTCTTCTTCCTAAGAGTCAGCGAAGCTTAGCGCTACCACTGCTCAGCTTCATCCTTGGCAGCCTGTGCCTTCGCTGCGTCCTGGGCCTTCTTGATGTCGGCCTGCTTTAGGAGAAGCTCTCGCTGGCGCTCGTCTTGCTGGATTTGGCTGGCCCTTAGGTTCTCCCGGGCCTCGGCAAACCAACTCTGTGTCTGGGTGACGCACTCTTGAAAGTCCGCCTCGGCCTTGTCCACGACGGCCATCCTGGAGCTCACCTTGTCCTGGCGGGCGTGGTAGAGTGCCTGGAGCTTCTGGAAGTTCGTGCTCATGGCCTAAAGGAGCTAATCTTCCTTGATGCCGGTGCTCTCGATGATCCTGGAGCCCGGCAGCAGTAAGAACCTCATCGTCAAATACCTCCCCCTCGGCTGGCGCTCCGGTGCTTGCCGTCCCTAGGAGGCTGACGAATAGATCGTCACCAACCCTCAGATATTTGCTCGGGCCGGGAGCTGAGGAGGAAGAGGGTTGGTCATGGAGCACATCTTCCCCGGTAGGCTTCCTGGCAGCCTCTTTGGTGGCAGCCCCACCAGCTGCCTCGGCAGCAGCCTCGCCGGCCTCCTTAACAGTGGCCTCGCTAGTCCATCCGGCAGGCCCCTTGGCGGCCTCCTCAGCGGCAGCCTTGGCGGCCTCCTCGGTAGCAGCCCTGTCGGCGTCTGCGGCGGCGGCCTTGGCGACCTCCTCGGTAGCGATGTTGGCAGCCTCGGCCTCATCGTCCTTGGCGGTCTCCATGATCACATCATCGAGATCGGCTTGGTTTTCCACGGGAGGATCTGGCGCCAAAAATAGGAGTGAGGCAAGGACAGAAACCAAAGGAATTCAAGACAGAAGAATGCGAGGAAGTCAGAGCGACAATGGAAAAGAGCGGAGGCGAGTAGCTTACTCGCGACAAGAGGGAAGGATGTGTTCCCCTCCCCGGCAATATCCGTTGCCGGGACAAGGCCACCAGCACCGGTGCCTGCCACCTCCTCCTCGGTGCGCATGGGCTCATCAGTGGGTGTCCTCGCCGGGGACGCCCCTTGGGTCGGTGTAGTCGATAGGGGCGGCGCGTCGGGGATGGCCCCTAGTGGCTCCTCCTCCTGCTGCTCTCCTTCTGCAGGCCCAATAAGGTACTCAATAAGGCTGCACGCTCCGGTGCCCGCCAGCGAGAAACAAGAGATGAACTTACGCTGGGGGCTGGCGTGGGGGCTGTGCTCAGGGCTTGACTTCGGGCTGATGAAGATCGTCCCCGGCGTGCGAGGAGTGCTTGCCGGGGGCTCATCGCCCAATGAAGCTCTGGCCCTCTTCACCACTCATTGGGCCAGCGTCTCCATGTCCCTGCAAAGAAGAAATCAAATCAAGGTGAAGCAATTCAAAGGAGGAGTCAGAAAACGGATGGGGAAGCAAGCAGCCTACTCATCTTCCTCCTATGTCCTCCTCTTCCTCGTTGGGCTAAAAGACCCAAGGTCATATTTGGCTGTCGGGATGGCACCTGTGGCGGAAGGGGATAGGTTCCTTGCGCGCTTGGATAAGGAGGAGGCGCCGACAGTCGTGGTTTTCTTCACTGATGTGGTCGTGGCCTTCTTTGCCACCACGGCTTCCTTCTCCGCCGCGGCCGCACGCCTCATCTGGCGCATGGGCTGTGCCTGAGCCTCTTGCCGGTGCATAGCCCCGCCGGGCTGGACTGGCTCGTTGGAGCCAGCCCACCGCAGAACATGCTTCTTCTTCGGGGCAAAGGGCTCGTCTGCCTCGGATGCCTCCTCGACCGGCTCTTTGGCCACCTCCTCAGCTTGGGGGCCCTGCAGGCGGTGCCACTGGTGTCCCCGGCGGGCCTCAGCCATTCGAGGAATCTTCTCTCCTCCTCGACCGCTTTGGCCTCGTCCTCCAAGGTACTAAAGTGTCACGCCCAAGATGCGACCCTATCCTAAAGGAACTCGAAGGTTCCACCAAGGATAGAAGCGCATCTTGAAGACGCTTTTGCAAGGTGGATATCATTACATCAACATTACATAATAGATAGGGATACATACATAAGGCATACAATGCCACATGAATACAACATCATCTTACATAAGAGCACCATCCGTCTACGGATGAAACACAAACAGAAACTCAAACAACATCCACCCTGCTAGCCCAGGCTACCGACCTGGAACCTATCCCCTGATCGAATAAGAAGCAGAAGAAGAACTCCAAAACAAGGAACATCGCTCTCGCGTCATGATCATCGCATAACTTGTACCTGCAACTGTTGTTGTAGTAATCTGTGAGCCACGAGGACTCAGCAATCCCATTACCATGGGTATCAAGACTAGCAAAGCTTAACGAGTAAGGAAGGGGTAAAGTGGTGAGGTTGCAGCAGCGACTAAGCAGGATATGGTGGCTAACATACGCAAATAAGAGCGAGAAGAGAAGCAAAGGAACGGTCGTGAAGCTAGCAATGATCAAGAAGTGATCCTGAACTCCTACTTACGTCAAACATAACCCAAAACCGTGTTCACTTCCCGAACTCCGCCGAAAAGAACCATCACGGCTACACACATGGTTGATGTGTTTTAATTCGGATCTGGTGTCAAGTTCTCTACAACCGGACATTAACAAATTCCCATCTGCCACATAACCGCGGGCACGGCTCTCGAAAGTTTATACCCTGCAGGGGTGTCCCAACTTAGCCCATCACAAGCTCTCACGGTCAACGAAGGATATTCCTTCTCCCAGGAAGACCCGATCAGTCTCAGAATCCCGGTTTACAAGACATTTCGATAATGGTAAAACAAGACCAGCAAAGCCGCCCGAATGTGCCGACAAATACTGATAGGAGCAGCACATATCTCGTTCTCAGGGCACACCAGATTGTCCAAACTTCTGGTAGGCCAGCCCAGAGTTGCCCCTGGTGGCCATCAGCGGCTGACAGGTTGGACCAACACTCACAACGAGCACTGGCCCGGGGGGGGGGGGTAAATAAAGATGACCCTCGGGCTCCGGAAACCCAAGGGAAAAAGGGCTAGGTGAGGCAAATGGTAAAACCAAGGTTGGGCTTTGCTGGAGGAGTTTTATTCAAAGTGAACTGTTAAGGGGGTCCCATAAATCACCCAACCACGTAAGGAACGCAAAATCAAGGAACATAACACCGGTATGACGGAAACTAGGGCGGCAAGAGTGGAACAAAACACCAGGCATAAGGCCGAGTCTTCTACCCTTTACCAAATATATAGATGCATTAATTAAATAAGAGATACTATGATATCCCAACATAATCCTGTCCATCATGGAGCAATCTTCAACTTCACCTGCAACTAGCAACGCTATAAGAGGGGCTGAGCAAAAGCGATAACATAGCCAAGCAACGGTTTGCTAGGAAAGGTGAAAAAGGTGAGAGGCTGACATGGCAATTTGGAAGGCTTGATCAAAAGAGATAGGTAACACAGCATAGCGATAGAGCGAAGCAACTAGCATAGCAATGATAGTAGTGAGATCCAGGGTAGCGTTCATCTTGCCTGAAATCCCGCTAGGAAGAAGAACGAGTCCATGAAGAAGATGAAGCCACGAAGATGAACCAAGCGTAGACGAACGAATCCTCACGATCGTAATGAAACAGGAACTAACGAGAAGGAGCACAACCAGAAAGAAGCAAACACACGGTAAGCACACAACATAGACATGGCATGATGCACAATCAAGTATGATGCATGTCCGGTTTAAAGAGGCATGGCATGGCAAAGTGCAACAAACAATACTACAAGTTAAGTGGACCTCAATATGCAACGAGTTGCATATTGACGAAACACCACATTCGAGTTATTTAGTTCGCTCTCGTTTAGGTACACAACAATATTAAATGTTGTTAAACATGGAAAGAGGTGAAACATAAGTAATGTAACTATTTAGGCAAGTTTAAATGAGGCCGGAAACAACAAAAAACAATTCTGGAAAATCCCCATATGCAAATTATGAATTTGGTACTGTTCTGCCCTAAACCATATTTTAGAGTTGTTAAACATGTAAATCAATGCCACCAAGTTAATCTATTCATTTTTCCACCCCATTTACATATAAAGTTTATTTAAAACCGAGCTATGGTTATTTAGTTCTGAAATAAAACATTTTAACATGGCATATTAGCAAATTTAAACAAACAGCAAGTTAAACATTTTTAACATGGATAAAAGTTGCATATTATGAAACTAGATGAAATTCTAAGCATTTTACATATATAAATTATTTACAAAAGATGCATGGTTTGTGAGTAATTAAATGCATGAACTAGGAGGGTTTTTCTGTAAAACTGTAAATCCTGGATAATACTAAAACGCAGATCTAAAAAAACAAGACACGGGCCAAAACTGTTGGGCGCTGGGGCGCTCACCATGCGCCTGGCCCGGTCAGTGCAGCAGGCCGGCTTGGGCTGGCAGATCTGGCGCGGCTCATGGCGAAGGCGAAGCAGAGGAGGGCTCGCACGGGTGACGTAACACTCGTCCACGCTGGCGCTGGATCAAGTCAACGAGGGGGGCAGCGTTGGTCATCTCGTTCGACCATGGTCGAAGCAGAGGACTTGGAGGTAGTGGAGCTGCATCCTCCGGCGACAGGGATGGCGCCGAGGCAGTGGAGGCGAGCGGATCTGGGCGTCGGGAGCGGGACTTGGCGAGGGACTGCTCGAGGTGGCTGGCGATGGGGATCCTCCGGATCTCGAGCTGGACGAAGGGAGCGACCTGCTTCTATCCAAAGAAAGGATGGAGAGCAGGGGAGGTCAGAGCGGCCAGAGAGAGAGAGAGAGAGAGAGAGAGAGAGAGAATCGAGGCACGCAGCGGCGAGGTCTCACCGGCGAGGGGTGTCAGGCGCCCAACGGGCAAAGCCGCAGGTCAATAGCTGCAGAAGACGGTGGCGATGAGGTCTTGAGGCCGAGCCCAGGCCATGGCGGCTTCCTTCTGTTCCCTGACGGAAACGAGTCAGAGAGAGATGTGAGAGCGAGAATTACGGGGAGGAAGGGAGACAGGGGAGGAGATGAGCGGGACGAGGCCGGCGGCGACTCATCTGCTTGGTTTCGCCGGCGATGGCTGGCCGGAAGGAGGTGGAGATGAAGGGACACAGGGCCATGGGAGGAGCTCGAACGATTCCCTCGTGAGAAGCTTCAGGATTGCGGGGATGGAGACGATCGCGGCTTGAGGCGCGTGCGGATGACGGGGACGGGGCCAAGACGGCGGGATCCGGCGAAGCGGCGAGGTTCAGCAATGACGGGGATGACCGGCTGCTCCAGTTGGCGGCAGCGAGGCGATGGAGCTCGTGCTCATGGACGACGGGAGGCTCGGGGCATGAGCAGGGGATGCTGTGCTTCTAGGCGAAGCGCTCGATCCATCGAGATGCTTGGGCGGCTGCGCGGAAAACCAGGGATCTGGTCAGAGGCTGCGGTTGGTGGGGATGGATCCCGAGGGGAAGAATGAGAGCGGTGGCGGCGTGGATGGGACTGGGTGGATGGGACGGCTAGGTCTAGGGTTGCCCCGATATTTATATCAGATGAATCTAGGTTAGGGCATCCCTACGATCGTAATCGGATGGTTGAGAAAATATATGTGTAGGAAGTCCAATTAAGAAAATGGAGATGTTTTATAGATGTTAGGAGATGATCTGAATGCAACGGTGATGACTGAGCAGTTCGGGTTCGGGGCAGTTTTTGGACGCACACAAGGGGTTGGTGGCTGTGCAGAGAGGGTGGGCATTTAGACGAGAGGGGGAAACAAAAACAATGGGGTCTGACGAAAGGCCATGGGGACAAGGGGGGGTTTTGTTGGTCTCGGAGAAAGAGAGAAGAGAGGGGTCCAATTGGTCTGAGAGAAGGACAAGCGGTCTGACAAGAGGGAAACGAAGACAAGAGAGAAGCGGTAACTACGAACGGCTACAAGATTTTATGAAAACATGCGGATGCAATGCGCATGATGCTATGATATGAAATGCAAGACATGAACAAAAGCAAAACAAAAGACAAAAACCCAACCACAAAGGAAATAACATGTCGCATCTCCGAAAAAGGCAAGAGTTGGAGTTACGAAAATGGAAAGTTGTATCTGGGACATTACAACACTCCACCACTACGAGAGGATCTCGTCCCGAGATCTAGGATGGCACCGGAGGGAAAAGAAAGAGGAAGAGAAGAGGTAAAACTAAGTTACTTCTTCGACAAATGAGTGAAACCAAAGAACCTTGAGAGGTTGAACAAATTGAAAGAAAGAGTACAACGGAGATGAACAAGATTGCAAACACTCCGTTAGCAAAGAGGAACAAGGAACATTCAAGAACCTTGATGGTTCCAAAGACAGGAAACAAGGGCTTAATGAACCAAAAGAATATGGAGCCACACCGATATCATGAGATAGCCAAAGAACACGAATGCCAGAACTTGGGCGGCACTCCGGTTGAAAAGAGATGCAAGACTTGATAAGATGAAAACTTGAATGGAGGGCACGACACACCAGTTAAATGGATAAGCAAGATAATAACGTGATCTTGACAAAACGGGGTGATGTGTGAAGAGAGCAACATCACAATGCCTCTGGAACGAAAGAATAGGATTCCTAGATTGTTGGGATAAAAGGACGGAGAAGAAAATAACAACTTTTGCCACAAATGAACTTGGAAAGCATCCTTCCAAGAAGGTTACAACGGGGTTGTTGGAAAACCAACAACCAAACGAATAAGCTTGTAGTGGGCTTATGGAAAACATCTCAAAATTATGAGGTGACAACCGGCCACTAACGAAAACAATTGCTTGCTTGAGATCAACGAAGGGATGAAAACTGCTTTTGCCGAGAGGATAGGAGAAAACTTGGATCATTGATAAGCACCACAATAGCAACATTCCTTAGGGAAGGCTTTAGGTGAAATATAACCCAAGATAATTCCAACGAAGAGATTGATGGATTTAAAATACCTCATTCTTGACAACATGTGAATCACGAAACATGAATAGAAATTTTCAAGAATGATATAACACCATCTCAAAAGATAAGGTCGGAGAATTGCACTTTGTAATGCAAGATGAAGAATGCTTGAGCTCCTCAAAACAAAACATGTGAGCACCATGTTTATTTTTTTAGAGTATAGCTTGGCTGATCTTAACTTCAAGAGAAATCTTGAAGAACAATTGAAGAATGAAAAGAATCCTTGACGAACCACCATGTAGAGCCTCCATGAAGAAGTCTGGTAATAAAAGAATGATAGAAAGGAAGAGAAGTTGAAAACACAAGGTGAAGCCTTGCAATGAATTAGATGGAGCATCGCGACGATATAATTGAGAAAACTTGGAACTCCGGAAAAGGAAAAGATGAAACACTAGAGCGGAGAATTACTTCATCATGAACAATCTCCGGAAGAAAAGAATTGAATCACCTCAAGGAAATAAGAATAAGATTTATTGTATGCTTATCCTTTATCAAATTAAATTGATGACAAGCAATGGATTTGGCATACTACTTATTCTCGTAGAAAGGATTAAGAGAGATATAGCGAAACGTGAGAAGGTATTGATGGAACCACCGGTGGGACTTGGAAACAACAAATGAAATGATATGGTAGCAAAGGAAGAGGAATCTTGAACGAACCACCGTAAGAATTGAAAACGAACGAAGTAAAGGGCTGAATCACTGGTAAGAATTAGAGAACGAATGAAGATACTTGAGGGAATTTGATACAAGAGAACAAAGAGATCACGAGCTGATTAGAGAATACTTGAGCGATGCACCGGTAAGATTTGGATAACGAGAGCTGAAGGCTGGAATGAATGATTCTGAGATGATGTGCTCCGGAGAATCAAACTGAAAAGACTCCTGAATAGATCCGGATGGGTGAAAAGAATTGTCACATTCGAAAACAATTATGAGAGGATGGCATGAAGCTAGAACCATGAATCTTCAAGAGAATGAAACAAGATTTTAGGAGAAATCTCTTCTTCGGTCTTCAAATGTTGAGGATGATGATGAGAACCGCCATGAATTGTTGAGACACTCCAGAAGGATTAAAAGAAAAAAAATTGAGCCAAAGATGAAAAGAATTTGAAAGCAATCTTGGACAAGGCATATGACTGATGATAATTCATTCTTACGTCAACTTTGAAAAAGAATTATAGAATAACTCCGGGAAGGTTAGAAGAGTCAGGTAAGATCCTGGAAAAAGACCTGTGGTTAGGGCCCACTTGAAAGAACCATCATTGAAGGATTTCTTGAAATAGAGATTGCACCGGTAGAATTAAATAGCTTGAATGATAGAAAAACCTCGAACTAACTCGAATGGATTAAGAATGGAAACATGATTCTTCTGAGATATCTTGAGCACTCCGAATTATGAACTGTGAGAGGTGAATAAATAAGAGAGCCTTGGATAAGAAATTCACATGGGGAGATATGTGAAACAAAAGGAAGACATATGATCAACACCGAAGCTTGAAATTAATCCACCGGAGAAGAATACGAGAATGAAGAATGATGAACTTGAAACTGTTGAGCATCTTCATGGGAAATCACCGGATAAGAACATTGAAAGAAAAGAGTGAAGAGACTTCACATCCAAAAGATGGGTACTTGATTAAGATATCTGAGTCCTTGAAGAAAAGGATGGGAGGGGGGAAAACAAAGGCAACTTGGGGACGGACGAAACAAATACCGATGAGAAAACTTAGAGTTGATCTTGCGGATGTTGAAAATGAACGGATCCACTTGAAGAGAAGCACACCGGTTGGAAAAGAGTTGACATGACAACCTCAGTGATCAAGAAGGATTAGTACTCCCATAGAAAATATGAGAACTCCGTTTAGAAAAGGTAGGATTCAACATTTGACTTCGAAGCAACTTGAATACCATAAATAAAACAAATAAAAGGATTTGGCTTGCAGAATAAGCCGGAACAAACATATGATAGAGATTTCGTTCGAAGTTTTCGTGGTGGGGCCCACACGGGCTCGATCGTACAGCACCATCATGTACAAGGCAGTGCACATGACATACGAAGCGTCCCCAAATCGGCATAAGGATTCTTTAAGACACAACGAGACCACTGTAAAAACGATCGTGGATAGGCGGACCACTAGACGTCGAACCCCAAACTCATATCATGCATCTGTCGGAAAGATATTCTAGGAGCTACTTGAATTCCCACCTATAAACTCCCGAAACTTTCTGGTTATGCAATCTGGTGTTGGGGATACAGGGGAAGCAATATATCTCACCCAAACTAACAATCCCTACATCCAGCTATATCCATCCATCAACACATAACCAAGAAACCTTCGGAAATCGTGTACCTCAACCTTCGAAAAGCATCCATTATACGAGTTATGGCAATACTCATGAACTCCCCAGTACTGGGTGGCGTCGAGGTTATCTCACCAACAACTGCATAAAAGAGATTTTCGATGTCGGCAAAACCCAGGTATTCCAGAACTGCAACGATAAAATTGTGACGGCAACACCTCGGAGCTCAACTCCCCGGGACACTGCCACAACCCCTAAATGTCAGGAGGCACCAAGAACAATGTTCTCGTCATAAGAATGTCGGAACGATCCCAAGATACCCGCGTGATCCTAAATTTTTTTTAGTGAAATTTGAGGAGAGGAAAGACAAAACATCTATGTCAGGAGACCTCACCAGAGCGACGAAGGGGCTGGGGAGTAAAAAGAATTCCTACTCTCCAATATATATAATCCTAAGACTCAAAATAGTTTTCTTCTAGACTCAACAACGGCCAACAATCAAGGGGGCTCCTATGGTCGGTCGAGGCTCTGATACCAACTTGTCACACCCAAGATGCGACCCTATCCTAAAGGAACTCGAAGGTCCCACCAAGGGTAGAAGCGCATCTTGAAGACGCTTTTGAAAGGTGGATATCATTACATCAACATTACATAATAGATAGGGATACATACATAAGGCATACAATGCCACACGAATACAACATCATCTTACATAAGAGCACCATCCGTCTACGGATGAAACACAAATAGAAACTCAAACGACATCCACCCTGCTAGCCCAAGCTGCCGACCTGGAACCTATCCCCTGATCGAATAAGAAGCAGAAAAAGAACTCCAAAACAAGGAACATCGCTCTCCCGTCATGATCATCGCATAACCTGTACCTGCAACTGTTGTAGAAGTAATCTGTGAGCCACGAGGACTCAGCAATCCCATTACCATGGGTATCAAGACTAGCAAAGCTTAATGGGTAAGGAAGGGGTAAAGTGGTGAGGTTGCAGCAGCGACTAAGCAGGATATGGTGGCTAACATACGCAAATAAGAGCGAGAAGAGAAGCAAAGGAATGGTCGTGAAGCTAGCAATGATCAAGAAGTGATCATGAACTCCTACTTACGTCAAACATAACCCAAAACCGTGTTCACTTCCCGGACTCCGCCGAAAAGAGACCATCACGGCTACACACACGGTTGATGTGTTTTAATTCGGATCTGGTGTCAAGTTCTCTACAACCGGACATTAACAAATTCCTATCTGCCACATAACCGCGGGCATGGCTCTCGAAACTTTATACCCTACAGGGGTGTCCCAACTTAGCCCATCACAAGCTCTCACGGTCAATGAAGGATATTTCTCCCAGGAAGACCCGATTAGTCTCGGAATCCCAGTTTACAAGACATTTCGACAATGGTAAAACAAGACCAGCAAAGCCGCCCGAATGTGCCGACAAATCCTAATAGGAGCTGCACATATCTCGTTCTCAGCGCACACCGGATTGTCCAAACTTCCGGTAGGCCAGCCCAGAGTTGCCCCTAGTGGCCACCGGTGACTGACAGGTTGGACCAACACTCACGACGAGCACTGGCCCGGGGGGGTAAATAAAGATGACCCTCGGGCTCCGGAAACCCAAGGGAAAAAGGGCTAGGTGAGGCAAATGGTAAAACCAAGGTTGGGCCTTGCTGGAGGAGTTTTATTCAAAGCGAACTGTCAAGGGGGTCCCATAAATCACCCAACCACGTAAGGAACGCAAAATCAAGGAACATAACACCGGTATGACGGAAACTAGGGCGGCAAGAGTGGAACAAAACACCAGGCATAAGGCCGAGTCTTCCACCCTTTACTAAGTATATAGATGCATTAATTAAATAAGAGATATTGTGATATCCCAACATAATCCTGTCCATCATGGAGCAATCTTCAACTTCACCTGCAACTAGCAACGCTATAAGAGGGGCTGAGCAAAAGCAATAACATAGCCAAGCAACGGTTTGCTAGGAAAGGTGAAAAAGGATAGAGGCTGACATGGCAGTTTGGGAGGCTTGATCAAAAGAGATAGGTAGTGCAGCATAGCGATAGAGCGAAGCAACTAGCATAGCAATGATAGTAGTGAGATCCAGGGTAGCGGTCATCTTGCCTGAAATCCCGCTAGGAAGAAGAACGATTCCATGAAGAAGATGAAGCCACGAAGACGAACCAAGCGTAGACGAACGAATCCTCACGATCGCAACGAAACAGGAACTAACGAGAAGGAGCATAACCAGAAAGAAGCAAACACACGGTAAGCACACAACACATAGACATGGCATGATGCACAATCAAGTATGATGCATATCCGGTTTAAAGAGGCATGGCATGGCAAAGTGCAACAAACAATACTACAAGTTAAGTGGACCTCAATATGCAACGAGTTGCATATTGACGAAACACCACATTCGAGTTATTTAGTTCGCTCTCGTTTAGGTACACAACAATATTAAATGTTGTTAAACATGGAAAGAGGTGAAACATAAGTAATGTAACTATTTAGGCAAGTTTAAATGAGGCCGGAAACAACAAACAACAATTCTGGAAAATCCCCATATGCAAATTATGAATTTGGTACTGTTCTGCCCTAAACCATATTTTAGAGTTGTTAAACATGTAAATCAATGCCACCAAGTTAATCTATTCATTTTTCCACCCCATTTACATATAAAGTTTATTTAAAACCGAGCTATGGTTATTTAGTTCTGAAATAAAACATTTTAACATGGCATATTAGCAAATTTAAACAAACAGCAAGTTAAACATTTTTAACATGGATAAAAGTTGCATATTATGAAACTAGATGAAATTCTAAGCATTTTACATATATAAATTATTTACAAAAGATGCATGGTTTGTGAGTAATTAAATGCATGAACTAGGAGGGTTTTTCTGTAAAGCTGTAAATCCTGGATAATACTAAAACGTGGATCTGAAGAAAAAACAAGACACGGGCCAAAACTGCTGGGCGCTGGGCCGCTCACCATGCGCCTGGCCCGGTCAGTGCAGCATGCCAGCTTGGGCTGGCGGATCTGGCGCGGCTCACGGCGAAGGCGAAGCAAAGGAGGGCTCGCGCGGGTGACGCAGCACTCGTCCACGATGGCGCTGGACCAAGTCAACGAGGGGGGCAGCGTTGGTCGTCTCGTTCAACCATGGTCGAAGCAGAGGACTTGGAGGCGGTGGAGCTGCATCCTCCCGCGACAGGGATGGCGCTGAGGCAGTGGAGGCGAGCGAATCTGGGCGTCGGGAGTGGGACTTGGCGAGGGACTGCTCGAGGTGGCTGGCGACGCGGATCCTCCGGATCTCGAGCTGGACGAAGGGAGCGACCTGCTTCTATCCAAAGAGAAAAGATGGAGAGCAGGGGAGGTCAGAGCGGCCAGAGAGAGAGAGAGACTCGAGGCACGCAGCGGCGAGGTCTCACCGGCGAGGGCTGCCGGGCGCCCAACGGGCAAAGCCATAGGGCAGTAGCTGCAGAAGACGGTCGCGATGAGGTCTTGAGGCCGAGCCCAGTCCATGGCGGCTTCCTTCCGTTCCCTAACGGAAACGAGTCAGAGAGAGATGTGAGAGCGAGAATCACGGGGAGGAAGGGAGACAGGGGAGGAGATGAGCGGGACGAGGCCGGCGGCGACTCATCTGCTTGGTTTCGCCGGCGATGGCTGGCCGGAAGGAGGTGGAGATGAAGGGCCACAGGGCCATGGGAGGAGTTTGAATGATTCCCTCGCGAGAAGCTCGAGGGTTGCCGGGACGAAGACGGCCGCGGCTTGAGGCGTGTGCGGACCACGGGGACGGGGCCAAGATGAGGTTCGGCAATGACGGGGATGACCGGCTGCTCCAGTTGGCGGCAGCGAGGCGATGGAGCTCGTGCTCATGGACGAGGGGAGGCTCAGGGCATGAGCAGGGGATGCTGTGCTTCGAGGCGAAGCGCTCGATCCATCGAGATGCTCGGGCGGCTGCGCGGAAAACCAGGGATCTGGTCGGAGGCTGCGGTTGGTGGGGATGGATCCCGAGGGGAAGAATGAGAGCGGTGGCGGCGCGGATGGGACTGGGTGGATGGGACGGCTAGGTCTAGGGTTGCCCCGATATTTATATCAGATGAATCTAGGTTAGGGCATCCCTATGATCGTAATCGGATGGTTGAGAAAATATATGTGTAGGAAGTCCAATTAAGAAAATGGAGATGTTTTATAGATGTTAGGAGATGATCTGAATGCAACGGTGATGACTGAGCGGTTCGGGTTCGGGGCAGTTTTCAGACGCACGCAAGGGGTTGGTGGTTGTGCAGAGAGGGTGGGGATTTAGACAAGAGGGGAAAACAAAGACAATGGGGTCTAACGAAAGGCCACGGGGACAAGGGGGGTTTTGTTGGTCTCGGAGAAAGAGAGAAGAGAGGGGTCCAATTGGTCTGAGAGAAGGACAAGCGGTCTGACAAGAGGGAAACAAAGACAAGAGAGAAGCGGTAACTACGAACGGCTACGAGGTTTTATGAAAACATGCGGATGCAATGCGCATGATGCTATGATATGAAATGCAAGACATGAACAAAAGCAAAACAAAAGACAAAAACCCAACCACGAAGGAAATAACATATCGCATCTCCGGAAAAGGCAAGAGTTGGAGTTACAAAAATGGAAAGTTGTATCCGGGACGTTACATAAAGTTGCCAGCCTCTACAGCAAGCGTTGCCTCCTCTGCCCTGGCGGCAATATACGCCACCTCCGCGTCGGTGGTGGGGCGAATAAGCTTTGGCTCAGGGCGGATGGCACCCTCCACCAAGGTGTCGAAAAACTCCCGCACCAAATCCGCATGTGGCTCGTCCCAGGTCGGGTCCAGGACATGAGCATTAAAAATTGGCATCATCGCAATGATCTTAGTCAGACGAGAATTGTTGCTCGGCGGGTGTACGCCCACCGGGAACCTGAATGGACTATTAGTCTTGCCAGCCTTGGCAGTTTTGCCGGTCCTCTCGGTGTTGCCGGCCTCGTCGACCTTGAGCTGTAAGAGCCGCTGGCAGAGATGCGCGTGTTGGATCACGGTGAAGTTGTGATTCAGGCTAGGGCAGAGCCTCATGATGTCGGGTGCGTTATGGTAGTCCCACGCCGGCCTCCCCTTGTTGTGCTGAGGAGCAATGCGACGGCGAAGGAAATCAGTGCCAATCATCTCAAGCGTAAGCCCGACAGCACAAGGCGGTGGATTCGAGTGGTGGCGACTGTGAGCTTCTTGTCATTTGGGTCGAGATCGCTCCAGTCATCACCACGGACCGACGGAGTCCGACGAACCTTGCAAAACGACTGCGGCTTCTCCTCCATGATCCAGCACCACCGGCCCCGCCATTCATCCCACCACTCCTTCTAGCCTCCCTCCGGGTACACACCCTTTCTCGAAGCCCTGGGAATCCAAGCAATACAGCCGGAGACAGCCTCCCTCGGCTGGATGCGGGGGATGAAGTATTGGCAAAAGAGTGTCGTGTTGGGGTGAATCCCGGCAAAACCTTTGCAAAGATGGGCGAAGAGGCCATGCACGCCACAACATTTGGCGTGAAATCCAGGAGATGGAAGCCAAATGTGTGCATGATATCATTGAAAAAGTCGGAGAAAGGGGGGCAGAGGCTACAGGAAAAATAGTCAACAAAGAAAGGGTAAGTATTCGGACCAAACTTGGCGAAGGGAGCGGGAATGACCACTGTGGCAGGATGCCCCATCGTCTTCCTCCCCCACGAGCACCAGAAATGGTCTGTAAGGGTGAGCGTGTCGATTAAGGAGACGAAGAGAGCGTGCTTCTTCCGCAACCTCATCAGCTCGTTCTCCGACGCCTCTTTCCCTTCTGCAGCCTTGGATGCACCCTTGCTTGCCTTGGGCGCCATGGCGGCTGAGAAGAAGCAAGGGATCTGAGGGTGACGGAAGTGCGGCGGCGGTAAGCGGGGGCAAGAACTCTGGTTCGGATTTGGGGAAGAAAGGGGAACGGCGGTTCCAAGATTGGGAAGAGTAGATAGGGTAAATGAGCAGCGCCCCGTGGATTTTTACCGTTTTTATGGGGAAGGTGCGGGCCGCCTCTTTACCATTTACTACAGGTGACACATGCGTGCCACGCCCATCCCACGCACGACCCCCATGTCATGCGCTCAATGCGAGTCATGGGGAAGCTCAACCGCCAGAAAGATCGTGGCGGTTCGCCTCTGCCATGCCCGCCCGCACACTGATTTGGGCCTGGCCCAACTGCACCTTGCGCTTATGTGTGGCCCAAGCCCGGGGGCTCCTGTCGGTGTACAAAAGTGTGGATACTTCTGTACCCCTTACTTGTGCATGGGCGGTCGCAACAACACCCACGGCAGGACTTGGCGAGGCGGAGGAGGATGGCAGGAGGCAAGACAAGACACAAAGGCCACCAAGATATATGCTCAAGATAACAAGTAGAAAAAGGCTAGCAGAGCCACGCCCAGCAACAAGCCTTGCTGACGTGACCTGTGAGGCCCCCGGCAAGCTCCTTGTCGGGGAAGCTTATGAAGAGATCAGCAAGGCCATCACCCTTGGGGTTGAGAGCTCTAACACCATCAACAATGTTAAGACCAAGATTTGGAGAGCACATACCTGGTAGCATGCGACCCCTCACGAAGATTGGCAACCCACGAGTCCACGTGGGATCGGAAGACGAAGACCCCCGGCAAGACCCCTGCCGGGGACGACTCCAAGGCCCCCGGCAAGCCTTGCCGGGGACAATCGTTGGGTCGCAGCCAGGCCCGCACCCGGCAATGTTTCGCCACCTCACCACCACTCCAGTGCGACGATAAGCATGCCAACCAAGTAGGCGCCTGTGTGGCGGCATGCACATCTTCGTGGAAGCTTACCATTGCGCCAACATAGTAGCTAGTTAGTCAGCATGGCGCTGCATGCCTTATCAGCCTGGACGCATGGAAAGGCAAGGAGGAGTGGTGAAGGACGGGATGGCTTCTATTGTTGTCCCCGATAAAGTGGAAGGACACGTAGGCAGTGCATTAAATGCGTCTATCCTACATGGACTAAGTGATAAGATTGGTCACCGTAGCTCGCCACCTCCTGTGTGCCACTGTGGCAACCCCTTTACGTATAAAAGGAGGCCCGAAGCGCATAGAGAGATGATTCAGACTTTTGGACAAGGCACGCATCGTAGCTAGTTCAAAAGCTCAAGAACACACATATAACCAGAAAAGCGGGACTAGGGTATTACGCATCTCTGTGGCCCAAAGCTGGGTAAAAATACTTTGTGTGCTAACGGCTTGCCCTGCTCTTCGTGCAACTAACCCCCCGCCGAACGTAGAAGGGATCCTTGCGACCTTATAGGTGATCGGTTTCCCCGACACTCGTCGAGGATGCACGGGGCGCCGAAGTGCACGCGCACCGCGACGCGTCCGCGGAGTGGTGTACCGCGGCCAACTGCATCCCCAGGACCTGAGACCATGTCGGGTCGTCTTGCTTTTTCAATGACATGTGGGGATCGCATGTGAGAAAAGGGCATCTCCAACGTTGCCATGACCGCAGCTGATTACCCTGGCACACCAAAAAACCACCCCTCGCATCATCGCGCGGTGCATTCCCAGCCGGCGCCAGCTACCCGCATTCATGTCGTCTATCCGTATGCCGTCGTTAAGAGGCTCGATGCTCGAGGAACCAACTCTGGCGACTTAATGACGCACCCGGACGCTTGTCCTCACTGGAATGCGCTACTTAAAGCGGCAACGCCCAGCTAACCTCCACAACATAGCGCATCATCCTGCTACCTAGCACCACATCCGCCATGACCGCGAGCGCGAACACTCTACGGGAGAGCTTGTCTTCGGGGATGAAGCTTGAGGTCGCCGCCCTCGCTCAAGTCGCTGCTCGCGACGCAATAGAGGCGTAGCCGGACGCGGACACGACCACACAAGCGGTGGTCACGCTGGCGGCCGATGACGGGAGCACCGTTAGCCATGCGTCCTACTTGCCGCCGTCCAACGTCCGGCAACGCCGAGGTCAGAGACTCCTCCGAGGATGAGTAGGGCATGGGAGGCGGCAGGGCATGGTGTGCCAATTGGCCATTCCGTATCCCGTGTTCTACTCTTCCTCGCCGGAGACCACACCTTCACTTCACAGGTCTTGAACCCCGCCCCCGTACGTAGAGATCGTAGATGGAGGACGTCGGTCACTGCCGTAGAATATGTTTAGGGTCAGGTCTCTTTTATTTTTTTGTCCTAAAAAAGTTCGAAATGTAGAAAATCTGTCGTGTTTGCATTAATCTCGGCCGGTGTATATGAACTATCACAATAATATAGTATATTGTAGGAGTACTAGCAAGATGCCCGTGTGTTGCGTGGAACATCAAGATCTTGTGGGAGAAAAGGATGAACGAGGGAAGACCTTATCTGCAAATGTGGAGAGGAGTGCGGGTAAATTTCCATAGTTTCCTTCCTATTCGTTAGATATAGATCGGACGGCCTATATTGCAGGACGACAGGCACACCATCATCACCAATTCTTATTTTTATTGAACCGAGACAAAGCTAACATGCGAAGTAAATAAACACATAGGGTCTACATACACAATTTATCTTAGGCACTCCAATTGTACGTCCACTACACATTCATGCATTTCACATCTTTCTACATCTACGAGAACCTACGAAAGGGTTAACGTAAATTGCCTCTCTCTCTCCTCCCTGATTTTCATGGTGGTGGGCTCCTCCCTCCCCCCAATCTACAATCAATAGCTCACATGTTTCACATTACATTAATTACGTAACTGGGATTACGTAGGTGTAGCATTACTCATCCTAAAAAACGCAACTAAGCCAACCTCCCAGCGTATCGCGCGGTAAAAGACCCAGCCGCGCTGTTTTAGTCGGGATTACCGGAATACTAGTAGTAGTATCGATGGATCGCGCGAAGCACCAAGTTTTTTTTTGAGGGGGCAAAGCACCTAGTTTAAAAGGAAAAAAGGTGGTACACTCACAGCACCCCTGTCACAGTCGAATTGCACCCCACACATGTTCGGTCCTGCACACGGCTCACGCAAAAGGAACATGCTTCAGCTTGCCTCTTCACTGACACGTGGGACTGCACTTGGAGAAACCGACCATGCGCCAAACTAGCCCCCGCCCACCGCGCGAAAATCCTCCCCCCCCCCAAAAAAAAAATTCCCCCCAAATCCCAAATTCAACCACCCTTTGGCCAACTAGCCAATAATATTCCCCAAACCCCCCTCCCCTGTCCCCCTCCACTCCATTCGCTCCGCCAAAGTTGTCCTCCCCGCCACGCCGATACATCGGCGCCGCAGTTCGTCGAGGGGAAGCACGGCAATCCTCTTGCTCCCACAGTACGCTCTCGTAGACAGTCGTCCTCTAGCCGCGCCGCCACCGCTGGCGACGTTCTTGTGTAGGTGCATGGCGGTCAGTGCCGCCACCGCTGGGAACGCTTGTGTGGAGACGCACGGCAGTCAGCTTCTCCCACTGTACGCGCATTCTAGACTAAGGCCCCGTGCATGTCGGTGTAGCATTGAATGTTAGCTGATAGGCGTTGTTAATCTCACTGTTTGCCGAAGTAGTTTACAGTCAATATGCTTTGCTTAAGAAGCTTCCTTGCCCTGTTCTGCACTCAATCTGCTTAGCTAAGATGCCATGCCAAGGCCGATAGTTGCTAAAATATCCTGCCATATATTTATTGTGACTTAGATTGCCATGGTCTAGTAGCCAATCTGTTAGGTGAAATAGCTCTACACCGTTTTATACTCGATCTTTGTTGATGTGATGGCCTTTGATAGTTTGATGGCTGTGTGCTCGGCCTCATTGACTGCTGAAACAACCTGCCATAATTTAGCACTCAAATCTGTTTGCTGAATTAGCTTTACATATATATTTTTACTTAGATCTGCTTGTCCAAATATCTTGCCATAGCTTTAGACATCGACCTAGGTATTTTTTTTTGGACTTCATAAAAAAGCATATATGTTTTTCCTGTAATATCTAGTAGAATAACTAATTTGTATGTCTAACAGATGGACAAGACTTGGATAACCTCTAATCGAAGATTCTCTGCTGCATATGTCGAGGGGGTTGAAAACTTCATGAACTTATCAGAGCTGAGTACGGTGGTCCGAAATCAGATGTGCTCTGCCCGTGTAGCAGTTGTATGAATTCAGTTACAAGACCCCAGTCAATTGTGCAAAATCATCTACACTTGTATGGGACGTCAGTCACATATAGTAGGTGGGTTCATCATGGTGAAGTTGTGAACGTCAATGTTATTGACTACGTGGAAGCAGCAGATCACCATCTTGATCTGCAGATGCTCAGGAGGAAGAGGAGGAGGTGGTGGTGGTGGCGGAGCCAGTGAGTTTGACCAACATTGAAACAATGCTACGAAATGCTCGTGCATTTCATGAACTTTCACCTACAGAAGAAAAATGGTGGGCCCGCATGTTGGAACAATGCAACGTGGTTATCACTCTAGGATATAAGATGTCAGTATTCTCAGCTATGATCACCTTTCTTCAGGTGAAGACATCTGAGCGGATGACCAACAAATCATTCAATGCGATGTTGGCTGCTTTCCGCAAATCTTTCCTAGATGCGTCTGAGCTGCCACACACCTACAGTAAAATGAAGAATTTCCTTCGTGCAGTTGGAATTGGATATGATATGATCCATGTTTGTAAGAATAATTGTGTTCTTTTCCAGAAGGATTATGCCAACTTAAGTGAATGCCCGAAATGAAAATCATCGAGATTGAAATATGGTGATGATGTAAAGAGGATTCCTCATAATGTTCTGAGACATTTTCCAATTATACCAAGATTGCAGAGGTTGTTTCATGATGCTGAAACAAGAGAGGGTGTACTAAGGCATTCTAGGAACCAGGAGTACAGAGATCAGAATGTAATGAGCCATCCATGTCATGGTAGTGAGTGGAAAAGCTTCAATCATAAACACACAAAGTTTGCTGCTGGTCTGAGAAACATTAGACTTGGCTTAGCTTCAGATGGATTTAACCCATTTGGCCACCAGAGCGCCACATATAACATGTGGCCAGTACTTGTTATCCCTTACAACATGCCTCCAAATGTCTGCACCAAAGAATCAAACTACATGATGGCCTTGCTCATCCCTGGTCCAAAAAGTCCTAGAAAGGATTTTGATTTATTCAAGGAGCCTCTTGTGGAGGAACTTCAATAGCTATGGAGGGGTGTTCTCACTCGAGACCTATATAGCAGCCCAACAACTGATTTCTTTCTGTGTGATGTTATAATTTGGTGCATCCATGATTATCCGGCTTTGGGCACTATGTCAGGGCGAACGACACATGGTTACAATGCATGTGTTCGCTGTGACAGGAATCCGCTGTCATACGCAATACTTAGCATGATCCGTTACATAAGATCCGTTACATTGGACACCACCATTTCCTTGCCAAGGACAAGCCGCATCCTAGAAAATACCGAAGACATGTGTTCGATGCAAAGCATGAAAACCGTGATGCGCCAAAGAGGCTCACCGCCGATGAGTTGCAAGTGGAATTAGAGAAGGTCAGGCATATTACATCAGGAAAACATCTTGGTAATGGTAGCGGGAAAAGGATGCATGGCCGGGCAGACGAGAGATTATTGTTTACCCGCAGGTGCACTTTGTGGGACTTGGAGTATTGGAAAGATTTGGATCAGCGGCATAATCTTGATGTGATGCACATCGAGAAAAATATATGTGACAACATTATCGGCGCACTTCTTAATATTGAAGGCAAGATGAAAGATACCTTAAAATCTAGGATTGATTTGACACACCTGGGTATCAGACAGGATTCGCGGGTGCAAGATGAAGGTAAACCATGGGATATGGCACCAGCTGTGTATGTCTTGGACAAGGTAAAAAAAGAACTCTGTGAGGTCCTGTCACATGTGAGATTCCCACATGGATTTGCTTCCAACCCTGAAAGGAGAGTCAGTGCAGATGGAAACAAGGTACAAGGGTTGAAAACTCATGACTGCCACATCCTACTTCAAAGGGTTTTCCCTGTTACCCTTAGAGGATTGGCCCGCCCTGACTTATACAGAGCAGTTGCAGAGTTGGGACAATTCTTCAAGGAACTTTGCAGTAGAAATATCAGGATAGATGCTTTGGAGCATCTTAGAGACAAGATACCAACTATCCTATGCGACCTTGAGAAGATATATCCTCCAGCCTTCTTTGATGTGATGGTGCATTTGGCTGTTCATCTACCTGATGAGGCACCACTTAGAGGTCCAGTACAGTATGGATGGATGTACCCTATTGGAAGATGGCTAGGCACTTTCAAGGGCTATGTTAGGAACAGAGCTAGACCCGAGGGTTCCATTGCAAAGGCCTACATTGCTATAGAAGCGTTGACATTCTGCTCAAAATGCATTGAAACAACTGATCAGCTTAGCAAAGAGGTGGGTGAAGACAATCCCGGGCTCAATGTTTTCGATTATTCTGTTCGAGTTACATGGAAGAGTTGACAAGAGGACAAACCTAAAGATTTGGACAAAATGGTTTGGTATGTGTTGAATAACTGTCCTGAGATACTACCTTATATCAATTAAGTGCTAAGTACTGCAGCTTATACATCGCAATCTACTAAACTTCCAGCACATTCTTATATATTTAGATTTTTGACGCGATCACTATGTTGTGCAGCATCTACAAAAGCGAGTTACTGCTGCAAAATCCAAGAAACATTGACAAACTGGTTATGGCAGGATTTGCGAAATGGTTCAAGAGCCATGTAAGCTTTTGAATTGCACTGTCAGTTTTTCTAATATACTAAGTACATAAGATGATCAGCTTGTCTATTTTCTAACCTTAGGTTAAGAAGATGCGGGAGGATGGGCAGGCAGTTGATGATGCCCTTTACTCACTAGGAATGGGTCCTGATACTCGGGTAAGACATTATGAATCTTGTGTTGTTGGAGATGTGCGCTACAACACCCTTGCACGCGATGAAGGCAGGAAGACACCAAATAGTGCCATCATGAGCACGGATATGTACGACAAAGAGACAACTGGAATGTATGCTAACATAACATACATTGTTCAGTTGCAGTATATCTCCAGTTTCGAGGATCATTGGTGTGTGGTTCTGTTGTGTTGTCATTGGTATAACCTGTTTTCCAGGATCGCAAAACCCAGAGCTGATGATTATTTAAAATTCATCAATGTCAAGGCATTATACCAGACCAACGAGCCTTTTATTTTCACAAATCAAGCAACACAGATATTTTTCTTGGAAGACACATTTGCATGTAGCAATGACTGGAGAGTATTGCAAAGGTTTGAGCAGAGGAATTCGTTTAATGAAGTTGCACAACAAGATGATGCTTACACTTCTCCTGATGTACAAGATAACACAGATGTTCCTAATATCTTTGAGAACCACGTCAATGACGCCGGCAAAAAGATTGCCTATCGTGTTGTGGACATACAAGAGTTGATCAAGAAGGAGCCAACGTTTGAGGACATTGAGGATGAAGAAGAATATGACACTATGGGAAATTATGATTCAGACTGATACACATGGTGAAGATGTTGATGCTGCTGCTGCAGATGATGATTAGATTGCGTTTGTCGTATTTGCCTATCAGAAGACGTTTTTTATCTACTATGTGAAATTGTGTTTGCTATGACAACTAAAACCTGATGAATGTGTTGTTTAGTATTTTGCTGTGAGAACATCACTTGTTATGTATGCTGATTTGTGTTTGGTGATTGTATGACGACTAAAACATGATGACATTGTTGTTTAGTTGTACTCATATTTGGTTGTGAAACTTGAATTTAATGACATAGTTTGTTGTTGGACATGAATTTGCTCGATGTCTTCGAATGTGAACAAAGCTGACCCGACAGGGCCTCTACTAATTTATTTATTTATTACCAAAAGGGCCTCTGCTATTTATTTATTTCTGAGAAAAAGGGGATACCCCCTGATTTTCGTTAATAGAAATCATTAGATGTTCACAACAGTATGCCCAGCCTGCTAGACAGGTTTCATTCATTACTAGTTTCAGCAAAGTGCTCATGTCATAGCCACTGAATACATCACGAGTGCTACATACACTTGAAATAAAGAGACAATCATCCTACAGAGCACGTCGATTTTGCCCATTATCTTCACAAGCTCTTTCATCTCCTCATTGCTGTCAAGGCCGTTCAGCAGCTGTTGCTTGGCCATGATCCGAGGAACTGCATCTTTAACCTTCTGCTCTGCATCTTCCTCTTCTGACGTTCCTTCAGTTACATGTCCAACACCCCAACCTGCTGGTATTGGGATTCCTCGGCTAACCAAATAATCAGCGTAGTTGCATTCCCCCACATCAGCAACTTCCCAGAAATACAAATCACACGAATCTTCCCTTTTCTGCACGAATCAAATTGGAAGATCATCAACCAAACTATTAAAAAAATCAGCAACTGAAAGCAGCAGAACAACACTTAAAACATATTATTACCCCTTGATTCGGCCATTTGTAGAAGACTCGGCCATGGTTGAGGATTGTGGTTGAGACGCGACGGATGACTCTACGTGATTTGCAACAGTGGCATAACACCAACGACAGCGGGTTGCGATGAGCAACCGGCTGTGGTGCGTGTGCTGGTGGGGGTGTGATGAGACCCACAAGCGATGGTATGGGTGGCGACTTGGTGCATACCTGCTTGTTGCCTGCTGAAGAGCAGGTGGACGAGCAGCCAGCAGACATGGTTGTTGTGCCCAGAGCTTGTGATGCTAGGCAGAGTAAGTAGAGAAGAGGAGAAGCGAATGTTGGTATGGCAGTTTCATTACTTGCAGAGTAGCATAGCACCATATATAGTCGTAGTCTAGGTTTGGATTCGAACCAGCTATAGGAGCACGTCTCTCTTTTTTCTAAAACGCAGCAACGTCTCTTTACTGGTACACTAGCTTGTTCTGTGCGCCTTCTCAAGTCTTTGATTTTTTTTTCTTTTTTTGCGAGGAAGGAAGGAGGACAAAATTGAGAGTTAATGGGACTCGAACCCAAGACCTCTCGGTTGAAAACCAAGGGTGCTAGTCACTTATGTGGTGAACGTTCCCTGGGAGGAGGACGGCAGACGAATGCATTTTCCTCGCAGTTTTAGTTGCGACGCAAGATCGAACGGTTGCAGTTTCAGGAATGTTATCAGGCGAACGAGCACAGTTTTTCTTTTCTTCCTATATACTTCCTCCGTCCAGAAATACTTGCCGGAGAAATGAATGTATCTAAATGTATTTTAATTCTAGATACGTCCATTTTCATCCATTTATGCGACGAGTAATTCCGGACGGAGGGAGTATAAAAAAGTATGCTACTTGGTGTCGACTTAGTCAGCAAAGATTGTGCCAACCTTGACCACTGGATTGACATTCGACGTCTATCATGTTTCTTCAGTCTCTTCTTCCTCCAGCCGCCAAAGCCAAACCAGCACTGGCGGGACCGCCTGCTCCCGCCTCCCACGGCTGGTTGTGCTACCGCACACACATCATGGCCACATCACACCCTAAAACTCTGCGCATCTTCCCCGGCTCCTGTCCGTTCCCGTCCGAAGCCTTACCATCGCCCTCTGCCTTGGTTCGCTCACAGCGATGACGCCCTTCGGTGTTGTCAACATGGTTTTACAACTGAGAGGAATAAGAAGATGACTGTACATGGTGAGGATGATGGTAGGGACCCAGCAGTGCGCGCAGTAATTTTGTTTTTCCAGGATGGAGAAGGGTATCAACTGGGTTGTGCGGGAGTTGTGGCCCGTGTAGCCCAGGCTTTTATTTCATATGTTTAGCACATGACCAGCCCAGTTTTTTTTCCTTTCTGAAAATGCCTACCAGCTATTTTGTTTTTTGCAGAATAACCAACATAGGCCTACTTGCTTTTCTACGCCCTGCTGGGCCAGAAATCTTTCAAGACGAGGAGGGGTGCATTTTTCCTAGAAAATGGGCTATAAGTAATAACAAATGGGCTATAAGTAATAATAAATGGGATGTAAAATGAAAAAATACAACAAACATGCAATTAGTTCCAAAATACTTTTTTCCTTTTGGATTTTGATATTTTAAATTTCATTGTTTTTGTGCGGGTAAAATTTCATTGAATTTAAATTAAGGTATATTTAGTTTTAAAATTAATTTGAATCTGGCTAGAAATTTCGGGTTGTATGCTGTTTGGGACGGATTTGGAGGCTGACTTGTGGGTCTACTAGGTTGACGTGTACGAAAGGCTTTGTCAACTTAGTCCACAAATGATTCTAGCAGCAGTGACCGTTGGATGTTAATCCAACGGCCGTGCTGCTTCTTCAATATCTGATCTTCTTGCTCCAGCCGCCCAAACCAGTGCTGGTGGGACTGCCTGCTCCCGCCTCTCGTGGCTGGCTGTGCTGCCGCATAGGCCGCACTGCCCCACCCTACTCCATTGCTGGCCAGGCCATTCCTCTACTCACCCACACATCCTGTTATTTTCCAACGACGGCAGCCGGACCAGTAAACCCTCGTACTCCCCACCGCATGGGCAACCACTGCGAGTCTTCCCCGGCTCCGTGTCGTTCCCTTCCTAGGCCTCGCTGTCGTCCACCACCATGGTGCTCTCGGTGCAGCCTGGTCAACGTGGTCAACGAACGACATCCATCAGACGTGGACTGTACGTGGAGAGGCTGAAAGCTGGGTCCATGGCCGCACACAAGGAAACGTCTCCTTATTACGTGCAAAATAATGATTCCTCCACCTGACATCTGGGATCCACCGGAAGGGCCTCTGTATTTCATGAAAAAAACGTCCCCCCGCTGACAGGTCGGACCCACCAGCTACATCTTTGCACACAAGGAAGTGCCTCCTCATTATGCACAAAAATGAATACTCCCCCTGCTAGCTAGGACCCAGCATAGTGGGAGGCTGACTTGTGGGCCTACTAAGTTGATGGGGACGGAGGGCTTTGTCAACTTAGTAAATATGAACGATTCTAGCTCTAGTGACCGTACGATGTTCATCCAACGGCCGTAGTGCTTCTTCAACCTCTGGTCTTCTTGCTCTAGCCGCCCAAACCAGCGTCGGTCGTGTCACGTGCTCCTGCCTCCCGTGGCCCGCTGTGATGTCACGGAGGCTTCACCGCCCCCTACTACTCCCACCGCTAGCCAGGCCATCCCTCTACTCACCCACACCCCCTGTTATTCTGCGGCGACGGCAGCCTCACACCACAGCCGAATGAGTGAACCCTCGTACTCCTCTCCACGTGGGCATCCACTGCCGCGTCTTCCCCGGCTCCGCGTTGCCCCCTTCCTAGGCCTCGTGGTTGTCCACCGCCTTGATGCTCTCGGCGCGGCGTGGTCAATGTAGTCAACGACCGACTTCCATCGGAAGAGTACTATACGTGGAGAGGCTGACAGCTAGGTCCATGGCCGCAGCAAAGAAGTGCCTTCTTATTACGCAGAAAATAATGATCCCTCCACCTGACAGCAGTGACCCACCGGACGGGCCATCGTGTTTCGCAAAAACCATTTCCCCCTGACTGCTGGGACCTACTAGCTACATCTTCGCACAGAAGGAAGTGCGTCCATATTATTGGCAAAAAAAGTGATTCACCCCCTTACTGTTGGGACCCACTAGCTACATCTTCGCATGCAAGGAAGAGCCTGACAATCGGGACCCACCTGGTCGAAGCGTACGTAGCGTTGTCATTCTGGTCGCGAATGTGTACATACATACTGGTCGATGTAGAGGCGCGCATGTTTCATAGTAGAGGCATGCATGTGCCGTTGTAGAGGCACGCACGTAGCATGTACACGTACGTACATCTTCCAGGATGCAAGAAAGAAAATATGGCCACATACGTACATACAGGAGGGGTCTTGAATGCCAACTTGCGCATACATACGGCCAGGGCTCATGTACATGGCTGGGTCGGAACGGAGTAACTCTGTTGTCTTCATATTCATGGGGAGCCAACCGGCTCGGTCGAAATGGAATGCGCCATCCTGTTCATCGGGAGGGCTTGGACGGAACAGTCGATGTAAAGAGGCCTGACGTACTGCAGAATGGAGGAAACGGCCTTGCGTTCGACCACATCGAAACGGGATCCTGTTCATCGGGAGGGGTCTAGCGTACCACAAAACGGAGGAAACGGACTTCTGTTGGACCTCCTATGGTCGAAAGGGGATCCTGTTGATTGGGAGGGGTGTGGTGTACCACAAAACAGAGGAAACGAACTTGTGTTGGAGTGCTACGGTAGAAACGGGGGTCATGTTCATCGGGAGGGGTGTGGCGTACCGCAAAACGGGACTCCATACTATTCATCTCCACCGTCAACCTCCTCCAGCCTCCACGGGCTACTGTTCATCCACCATCGACCTCCTCCAGCCTCCACCTGTGACTGTTCATCCACGGGCTCCTGTTCATCCAGCCTCCACCGCGTACTCCTCCACCGGCTACTGTTCAACCAGCCCTCTCCACGGGGTCCTGTTCAACCACCCCTCCATAGGCTACTGTTCACCCAGCCCTCCACCGGCTACTGTTCAACCAGCCCTCCACTAGCTACTATTTAATCTTCCCTCCATGGGGTCCTGTTCATCTAGCCCTCCACGGGGTCCTATTCATCCATGCCCAACTGGCTCGGTCGATCAAGGTCCTGTTCATCCAGCGGCAACACCACGGGGTCCTATTGATCCAACCCCCACCGGGAACTATTCATCCACCCCCACCCCCCAACAACGCTCACTGTTCATCTAGAGGCGGCATCGATTAGCTTCAGTTAGCAGGAGTAGCGAAGGAATCGCTCGATCGCTCGAGTTCAGTAACGCGTAGCCTGCAGTGCAATCGCTCGGGTTCAGTTAGGCGACGCCTCACTCGGGTTCAATTAGAGCCCAACGCCACGCACCCACGCGTGTATGTGTATGAGAGAAACGCGCATCGCTTGACCCCTGACCACCCACGGCAACCGGGAAATCCCCGATATTTTCCTGGCCCTCGCTTCTACCACGGTTTTTTCCGTCATGCACGGCCCAAAGAATGTCATGCAGCTGCGTCTCAAGCCCGCCCAGGATAAAAGACCATTTTCTGTCATGATTTTTTGTCATTGAAGTAGGAGCCCACCACATCTATTATGATACCGGGTTTTGTCACAATTATCGTCATAGAAGTGTCATAAGTATGATAGGAAAAAAATTCGTTCGGCCCAAAATGTCATGGATGTGTCTTTTTTTGTAGTGTTACGTTCCGATTGTTTGGCTAAGGAAGTAAAGGGAGAACTACTGCGATTGTGTTTCTGGTTCATCCGGATAAACACCTCAGTAGAGAAAGACGAAAACTGACTATCATGATGCAGTGAGAGCTGGTCAGCTATTCGGTGACTAAGTATAAATCTCTTGCGATTTATTCCGTGTCATACGAAGGACCGGTCTTCACCTAGTCAGGCGTCTACAGCAACCAAGTTCGGATAACCGAACAATACGAGGGGCTGCGCCTACAATCTTATTGTCAAACTCCTATGGCTAAGTGAGAGTGATAAAGCTACATAGTCTGATTGCGTGGTTCACCGCACTAACACCTCCTTCAAGGACCAAGTCGTTGGGTTAAGTGTGTTTTTGTGCTGTTCCGAACACCTCCATACTATCTACATGGGGGGGTGAAGCCGACAACTAGCCAACTCTCAGATTTTGTAAACGGCCGCAACGGAGGAAAAATAATTTCAGATGAAACAAGAAAATTATTATACAAAAGCCTTGTTTTCATAATACAAAGTTCAGGCAGCACAGATACATTCAATCAAAAATGATGTCCTTCGAACACTAGCCCTCTATAGTGCGCGATCCTTCAAGGACGTCACTGAAATAGTGCTCCGGCGTGAGATGCTCCTTGCCTGCGGGCGGTTCCTCGGCTGCAAGATTGGATGCATTCATCTTCGCACACTTCACCTTGACACGGGCGAAGGCCACTCGGGCACCTTCGATACATATTGACCGCTTTATAGCATCAAGCCGTGGGCAGCCATCGAGTAGCCACTTCACAAGCCCAAAGTAGCAGTTGGGTATGGGTTCGGCTGGCCAAAAGACGGACTACAACATCCTTCATGGCCAGTTTGGTCACCCTATGCAGTTCGGTCAGCTGTTTCAGCTGGTCACTGAGGGGCACTGGATGCTCTGGCGCAAGGTACTGCGACCAGAACAGCTTCTCTGTTGAGCTCCCCTCTTCAGCTTGGAAGAAATCCGCAGCATCAACAATACTCCGGGGTAGATCTGCAAACGCGCCTGGAGAACTCCAAATGCGGGTCAGTAAGGTGTACATTCTCCTTACAAAATTGCTCTGCATATTAAAGGCCTTACCTACTACCTCTTGAGCTTGTGTTAGTTTTTCCCTTGAAGAGGAAAGGGTGATGCAGCAAAGTAGCGTAAGTATTTCCCTCAGTTTTGAGAACCAAGGTATCAATCCAGTAGGAGACGACGCACAAGTCACCTAGTACCTGCACAAACAATCAACAACCTTGCCACCAACGTGATAAAGGGGTTGTCAATCCCTTCACAGTCACTCGCAAAAGTGAGATCTAATAAAGATAGTAAAGTAAATATTTTTGGTATTTTTGTTCTATAGATTGGAAAGTAAAGATTTAAAAATAGTAAACAAGATGCGATATAATGGAAAAGAGATGTAATATAATAGGGAAGAGACCTGGGGGGCATAGCTTTCACTAGTGGCTTCTCTCAAGATAGCATGCATTACGGTGGGTGAACAAATTACTGCCGAGCAATTGAAAGAAAAGCGCATAGTTATGAAGATATCTAAGGCAATGATCAGGAACATAGGCATCATGTCTGTGTCAAGTAGACCCAAACAATTTTGCATCTACTCCACACATCGACCGCTATCCAGCATGCATCTAGAGTATTAAGTTCATAAGAACGGAGTAACACATTAAGCAAGATGACTTGATGTAGAGGGATAAACTCAAGGAATATGATATAAACCCCATCTTTTTATCCTCGATGGAAACAATACAATACATGCCTTGCTGCCCCTACTGTCACTGGAAAAGGACACCGCAAGATTGAACCCAAAGCTAAGCACTTCTCCCATTGCAAGAAAGATCAATCTAGTAGGCCAAACTAAACCGATAATTCGAAGAGACTTGCAAAGATATCAAATCATGCATATAATATTTCAGAGAAGAACCAAATAATATTCATAGATAATCTTGTTCACAAATCCAAAATTCATCGGATCTCAGCAAACACACCGCAAAAGAGTATTACATCAAATAGATCTCCAAAAACATCGAGGAGAACTTTGTATTGAGAATCAAAGAGAGATAAGAAGCCATCTACCTAATAACTATGGACCCGAAGTCGATGGTAAACTACTCACGCTTCATCGGAGAGGCAATTGTGTTGATGTAGAAGCCCTCCGTGATCGATTACTCCTCCGACAGACCGCCGGAAAAGGCCCCAAGATGGGATCTCACGGGTACAGAAGGTTGCGGCGGTGGAAAAGTGGTTTCGTGGCTCTCCCTGATGTTTCAAGGGTATAAGAGTATATATAGGCGAAAGAAGTACGTCGGTGGAGCTACGCGGGGCCCATGAGGGTGGGGGCGCGCCTACCCCCCTTGGGCGTGCCCTCCTGCCTTGTGGACGCCTTGTGGCCTTTCTGACTTCAACTCTAAGTCTTCTAGATTGCTTTCGGTCCAAGAAAGATCATCGCAAAGGTTTCATTCTGTTTGGACTCCATTTGGTATTCCTTTTCTGCAAAACTCTAAAATAGGCAAAAAAAATAGGAACTTGCACTGGGCGTCCGGTTAATAGGTTAGTCCCAAAAATAAATAAAAGAGCGTATTAAAGCTCATTAAACATCCAAAACAGATAATATAAGAGCATGGAACAATCAAAAATTATAGATACGATGGAGACGTATCAAGCATCCCCAAGCTTAATTCCTACTCCTCCTCGAGTAGATAAATGATAAAAACAGAATTTTTGATGTGGAATGCTACCTAGCATATTTATCAATGTAATTTTATTTATTGTGGCATGAATGTTCAGATCCGAAAGATTCAAGACAAAAGTTTAATATTGACATAAAAATAATAATACTTCAAGCATACTAACAAAGCAATCATGTCTTCTCAAAATAACATGGCCAAAGAAAGCTATACCTACAAAATCATATAGTCTGGTTATGCTCTATCTTCATTACACAAAGTATTTAATCATGCACAACCCAGATGACAAGCCAAGCAATTGTTTCATACTTTTGATGTTCTCAAACTTTTTCAATCTTCACACAATACATGAGCATGAGCCATGGACATAGCATTATTGGTGGAATAGAATGGTGGTTGTGGAGTAGACAAAAAGGAGGAAGATAGTCTCACATCAACTAGGCATATCAACGAGCTATGGAGATGCCCATCAATAGATATCAATGTGAGTGAGTAGGGATTGCCATGCAACGGATGCACTAGAGCTATACGTGTATGAAAGCTCAACAAAAGAAACTAAGTGGGTGTGCATCCAACTTGCTTCCTCACGAAGACCTAGGGCATTTGAGGAAGCCCATCGTTGGAATATACAAGCCAAGTTCTATAATGAAAAATTCCCACTAGTATATGAAAGTGACAACATAGGAGACTCTCTATCATGAAGATCATGGTGCTACTTTGAAGCACAAGTGTGGTAAAGGGATAGTAGCATTGCCCCTTCTCTCTTTTTCTCCCATTTTTTTATTTGGGCCTTTTCTATTTTTTTATGGCCTCTTTTTTTTAGTCCGGAGTCTCGTCCCGACTTGTGGGGGAAACATAGTCTCCATCATCCTTTCCTCACTGGGACAATGCTCTAATAATGAAGATCATCACACTTTTATTTACTTACAACTCAAGAATTACAACTCAATACTTAGAACAAAATATGACTCTATGTGAATGCCTCCGGCGGTATACCGGGATTCAAGAGTGACATGTATGAAAAATTATGAACGGTGGCTTTGCCACAAATACGATGTCAACTACATGATCATGCAAGGCAATATGACAATGATGGAGCGTGTCATAATAAACGGAACGGTGGAAACTTGCATGGCAATATATCTCGGAATGGCTATGGAAACGCCATAATAGGTAGGTATGGTGGCTGTTTTAAGGAAGGTAATGGTGGGTGTATGGTACCGGCGAAAGTTGCGCGGTACTAGAGAGGCTAGCAATGGTGGAAGGGTGAGAGTGCGCATAATCCATGGACTCAACATTAGTCATAAAGAACTCACATACTTATTCCAAAAATTTATTAGTTATCAAAATGAAGTACTACGCGCATGCTCCTAGGGGAATAGATTGGTAGGAAAATACCACCGCTCGTCCTCGACCGCCACTCATAAGGAAGACAATCAATAAATAAATCATGCTCCAACTTCATCACATAACGGTTCACCATACGTGCATGCTACGGGAATCACAAACTTTAACACAACTATTTCTCAAATTCAAAACAACTCTACTAGCATGACTCTAATATCACCATCTTCATACCTCAAAACAATCATAAAGAATCAAACTTCTCATAGTATTCAATTCACTTTATATGAAAGTTTTTATTATACCCATCTTAGATGCCCATCATATTAGGACTAATTTTATAACCAAGCAAATTACCATGCTGTTATAAAAGACTCTCAAAATAATATAAGTGAAGCATGAGAGATCAATAATTTCTATAAAATAAAACCACCACTGTGCTCTAAAAATATATAAGTGAAGAACTAGAGCAATATTGTCTAGCTCAGAAGATATAAGTGAAGCACATAGAGTATTCTAATAAATTCCGATTCATGTGTGCCTCTACCAAAAGGTGTGTACAGCAAGGATGATTGTGGTAAACTAAAAAGCAAAGACTCAAATCATACAAGATGCTCCAAGAAAAACACATATCATGTGGTGAATAAAAATATAGCCTCAAGTAAAGTCACCGATAGACGAAGACGAAAGAGGGGATGCCTTCCGGGGCATCCCCAAGCTTAGGCTTTTGGATGTCCTTGAATTTTACCTTGGGGTGCATTGGGCATCCCCAAGCTTAGGCTATTGCCACTCCTTATTCCAAAATCCATCAAATGTTTACCCAAAAACTTGAAAACTTCACAACACAAAACTTCAACAGAAAATCTCATGAGCTTTGTTGGTATAAGAAAATAAACCACCACTTTAAGGTACTGTAATGAACTCATTCTTTATTTATATTGGTGTTAAACCTACTTTATTGCAACTTCTCTATGGTTCATACCCCCCAATACTACCCATAGATTCATCAAAATAAGCAAACAACACACGAAAAATAGAATCTGTCAAAACATAACAGTCTGTAGCAATCTGTAACTTTCAAATACTTCTGTAACTCTACAAATCTGAAATAAATTTGTGGACGTGAGGAATTTGTCTATTAATCATCTACAAAAGGAATCAACCTAAAAGCACTATCCAGTAAAAAATAACAGCTATTCTCGTGAGCGCAAAAGTTTCTGTTTTTTACAGCAAGAACGCAAAGACTTCACCCAAGTCTTCCCAAAGGTTCTACTTGGCACAAACACTAATTAAAACATAAAACCACATCTAAACAGAGGCTAGATGAATTATTTATTACTAAACAGGAGCAAAAAGCAAAGAACAAAAATAAAATTGGGTTGCCACCCAACAAGCGCTATCGTTTAACGCCCCTAGCTAGGCGTAAAAACACGAATAGATCTAGGTATTGCCATCTTCGGTATGCAATCCATATGTGGCTCTTATAATAAATCCATAAGGCAATTTAATTTTCTTCCTAGGAAAGCGTTCCATGCCTTTCCTTAACAGAAATTGGAATCTAAAATTTCCTTCTTTCATATCAATAATTGCACCAATCGTTCTAAGGAAAGGTCTACCAAGAATAATAGGACATGTAGGATTGCAATCTATATCAAGAACAATGAAATCTACGGGCACACAATTCCTATTTGCAACAATAAGAACATCATTAATCCTTACCATTGGTTTCTTAATGGTGGAATCCGCAAGATGCAAATTTAAAGAACAATCATCAAATTCACGGAAACCTAGCACATCACATAAAGTTTTTGGAATCATGGAAACACTAGAACCCAAATCACACAAAGCATAACATTTATAATCTTTAATCTTGATTTTAATAGTAGGTTCACACTCATCATAAAGTTTTGTAGGGATAGAAACTTCTAGTTCAAGCTTTTCTTCATAAGATTTTATCAAAGCATCAACAATATATTTAGTAAAGGCTTTATTTTGGTTATAAGCATGAGGAGAATTTAACACGGATTGCAACAAGGAAATACAATCTTTTAAAGAGCAATTATCATAATTAAATTCCTTGAAATCCAAAATAGTGGGTTCATTGCTACTTAAAGTTTTGACCTGTTCAATCCCACTTTTATCAATTTTTGAATCTAGATCTAAAAACTCCGAATCATTGGGATGTCTTTTAACTAAAGTTGACTCATCTCCAGTCCCATCTTTATCAAGATTCATATTGGAAAACAAAGATTTAATAGGAGTCACATCAATCACTTTTAGATCTTCATCATTATTATGTAGATCTTCCGGTTTAGCGGCCATTTTATTAACTAAGATGGCTTGTTTATCCAAAATTTAGCCTACTAAGTTTTCAAGATGAGCAAACTGAGATTTCAAACCATAAAATTCCTTAGACATATCATCGAGCTCTTTATTCATGTACTCCATAATTTTTTTGTTCTTTAAGCTCGTTTCTGAAGATATTATTGTGCTCAAATTGTAAAGACATAAAGCTTCTAACGTTTTTTTCAATTTCTTCCAACCTCCTAAGGTGAGGATCAACAATTTTTGGCAAAGCCATCAAAGCAAACAGGCACACCAACACACAAGAACACAAGAAGCAAGCGAAAAGAGACAAACGGAAGAGGGGCGAAGAAAAGGCAAAGGTTTTCGAAAATCGTTTTAGAAGTGGGGGAGAGGAAAATGAGAGGCGAATGGCAAATAATGTAATGCGAGGGAGAAGAGTTTATGATGGGTACTTGTTATGGCTTGACTTGGCGTAGATCTCCCCGACAACAGTGCCAGAAATCCTTCTTGCTACCTCTTGAGCTTGCGTTGGTTTTCCCTTGAAGAGGAAAGGGTGATGCACCAAAGTAGCGTAAGTATTTCCCTTAGTTTTGAGAACCAAGGTATCAATCCAGTAGGAGACGACGCACAAGTCACCTGGTACCTGCACAAAGAATCAGGAACTTTGCAACCAACGCGATAAAGGGGTTGTCAATCCCTTCACGGTCACTCGCAAAAGTGAGATCTAATAAAGATAGTAAAGTAAATATTTTTGGTATTTTTTTTGTATAGATTGGAAAGTAAAGATTGCAAAATAGTAAACGAGATGCGATATAATGGTAAATAGATGTAATATAATAGGAAAGAGACCCGGGGGCAATAGGTTTCACTAGTGGCTTCTCTCAAGATAGCATGTATTACGGTGGGTGAACAAATTACTGTCGAGCAATTGTTAGAAAAGCGCATAGTTATGAAGATACCTAAGGAAATGATCATGAACATAGGCATCACGTCCGTGTCAAGTAGACCGAAACGATTTTGCATCTACTACTATTACTCCACACATCGACCGCTATCCAGCATGCGTCTAGAGTATTGAGTTCATAAGAAGGAAGTAACGCATTAAGCAAGATGACATGATGTAGATGGATAAACTCAAGCAATATGATATAAACCCCATATTTTTATCCTCGATGGCAACAATACAATACGTGCCTTGCTGCCCCTACTGTCACTGGGAAAGGACACCGCAAGATTGAACCCAAAGCTAAGCACTTCTCCCATTGCAAGAAAGATCAATCTAGTAGGCCAAACTAAACCGATAATTAATAGACTTGCAAAGATATCAAATCATGCATATAAGAATTCAGAGAAGAACCAAATAATATTCATAGACAATCTTGTTCATAAATCCACAATTCATTGGATCTCAGCAAACACACCGTAAAAGAGTATTACATCAAATAGATCTCCAAGAACATCGAGGAGAACTTTGTATTGAGAATAAAAGAGAGAGAAGAAGCCATCTAGCTAATAAATATGGACCCTAAGGTCTGTGGCAAACTACTCACGCTTCATCAGAGAGGCAACAATGTTGATGTAGAAGCCCTTCATGATTGATTCCCCCTACGGCAGATCGCCGGAAAAGGCCCCAAGATGGGATCTCATGGGTACAAAAGGTTGCAGCGGTGGAAAAGTGGTTTTGTGGCTCTCCCTGATGTTTCTAGGGTATAAGAGTATATATATATATAGGCGAAAGAAGTATGTCGGTGGAGCTACAAGGGGCCCACGAGGGTGGGGGTGTGCCTACCCCCCATGGGCGTGCCCTCCTGCATTGTGGATGCCTCGTGGCATTTCTGACTTCAACTCCAAGTCTTCTGGATTGCTTTTTGTCCAAGAATGATCATCGTGAAGGTTTCATTCCGTTTGGACTCCGTTTGGTATTCCTTTTGTGCAAAACTCTAAAATAGGCCAAAAAATAGAAACTGGCACTGGGCCTCCGGTTAATAGGTTAGTCCCAAAAATAATATAAAAGAGCATATTAAAGCCCATCAAACATCCAAAACAGATAATATAATAGCATGGAACAATAAAAAAATTATAGATACATTGGAGACGTATCATTACCCGCCGCGATCTGCTTTGCCTCTCGGATCTCCTGACAGGCGCCTTGGGCTTCAACCTGGGCATCCTTCGCACTTTGGAGGGCCGTAGCAAGTTCGGACTCTCGATCCGACACCTTGCGCTCCAAGGACTCACATTTGCTTATAGCATCCTTGAGCTCTTGTTGGACTTCATCCAACCTCGCTTCATGTTTTAGGCGGGCGGCTCGTTCCTCTACCACCTCCTTCTTGGCCTCTATAGGTGTCAAAACCGGCGGATCTCGGGTAGGGGGTCCGAACTGTGCATCTAGGGTTGATGGTAACAGGAGGCGGGGGGACATGATGTTTACCCAGGTTCGGGACCTCTCTATGGAGGCAATACCCTACTTCCTGCTTGATTGATCTTGATGAGTATGAGTATTACAAGAGTTGGTATACCATGAGATTGTAATGGCTAAAACCCTAGAAGTACAGCCTGTATGATTATGATTGCCCCTACGGACTAATCCCTCTGGTTTATGAAGACATCGGAGGCGGCTAGGGTTGTACAAAGTCGGTTACAAAGAAAGGAATCTTCATATTTGCGTGCCAAGCTTGCCTTCCACGCCAAGGAGAGTCCCATCCGGACATAGGTGAGAGTCTTCGGTCTTGTATCTTCACAGCCCATCAGTCCGGCCCATGTCAATAGGCCGGATGCCCAATGAACCCTTAATCCAGGACTCCCTCAGTAGCCCTCAAACCAGTCTTTCAATGATGATGTGTTTGGCGCGCAGATCGTCTTCGGCATTGCAAGGCGGGTTCCTCCTCCAATTACTTCAAAGTGCCTGATTTAAATAGCAGTATTCAGCTTTCCATTTAATGTCTCGCCCATCGGCTTCCACACCTTCATGACTTCAGCTTCCGCGTGTCGAGCGAATACGAGAGGTCGGGGTATTTTTGCACATATCACCCTGACCATGTAAGAAAGGCATCTATTTAAAGAGATTGGGATTTTCAGATCCATTCCACACCAAGCGAGGAATCCTCAGAGCTTGCTAGGAGAAACAATTCCAACATGGCTGGCGCTCCCAGCTCTTCCTCCCGTCCCCACGGTCCTGGAAAATGCGATTGGGAGAAATGTTCTGTATCCCATAGTCAGCTAGTGAAGCTACATACACAGGGATTTCTCCCCCCCCCCCCACACACACACAGATCTAGCCCCCGTTCGAGCAGGATTGGCTTCCTTCAATGGCGAGGCTCAGACGGAGAATTTTCCCAATCCATCCAGGGGGAACGAGTGTGCTTCATTCCCTATCCGCTGAGAGGCATTGGATTTCCAATCCACCCGTTCCTCCGAGGACTTCTGGAGTATTATGGCCTCCAACTGCACAATCTCACACCTGCTTCCATCCTGCACATTGCGGGTTATGTTGCTCTTTGTGAGCTATTCCTGGGTTGTGAGGCCCATTTTGAATTATGGAGGAAACTATTCTGCCTCGTCCCTCGTAGCCAAGAGGGATCAATATTTGAAGTGGGCGGAGCCGAGGTATGGCGCATCGCCGGGACCGGATACCTGTCCGGCACGCCGAAGAAGGCATCCGAAGAGTGGCCTTCTAAATGGTTCTATATTGAGGACGTCGCCCTTCCCGACCCAATCCGAATGGGTCTTCCCGAATTTTCAAGCGTTCCATTGAAGAAACGCCACAGCTGGCGCCCTCGGAGCCTCGAGGAGGAAGATAGCACGGAAGTCCGTCAATTGATGAGCAAGACAAAGACGCTCGCCCAGTCCGATTATCAATAGTCGAGGTAATGGCGACTTCCATAGTACGAGGGGTCTAGCCACTCCAATACAGAGGGCATCCCATGTGGCACTATAATGGGGGAGATGACGCCTCCCGCTATGGTCGGAAGGGTCCGGACACCCCCGCCGCTTTGGCCAAAATACTAGCCGAACTATACAAAGGGGAGAAAGAGGGATTCACTCGTATTAAGCGTCGAGATGGATTTTCCATGTACAATCCTCCTAGCTGGGTGAGTTCCAATCCCACTAGTCTACGCAATCTACTCCCTGAGTCACTTTCCATGGACATTAATCCGTCCATTTGTAACAGGAATGGCGGAAGATCACCAAGGGGCTCCATAGCCCTGCCCCACAGCCAGAGGACCACAACCGGGACCTTGACCCCGGATTCGAAGAGCATCCAGACATATTTGTGACGCTCGAGGATGGGGTGTTCTACCAGGCGAGCTATGACGGCACGGAAGTGGCCATCACCGCTGACTATCCCCGTCTTCTCCCTACCTCACATGTAAGTAATCAGGAGACATCTCCTCCAAAAGAGCTTCCTCCTTCTGCCTCACCCACCACACTATCTCGTGCTCCAAAGTGGAGGTGCTCGGCACACCATCCCGCACCAGAGGCGACTCCAAAGAGAGCGGCGCCCGCACCGGGCAAGCTTTCGAAGAGGAAGACAAGCAAAGACACGTCGGAGCCATCATCAAAGAGGTATGGCTTCATAAATATGCCCTTTGGCGGTCACATCCAACTGTGACATTATCCGTTCATGTCTTATCAGGAAGAGCGTTCGTCGGACTATGTCCGGGAGTCCTGCGAGTCACACTCCCAACAGCTAGGTTCCCGACCCTGTCGTAACAACGAGGGCTGATACGGGAGTGCCACTGGATTGTCCTTTGGCAGGGGATTCAGATGATGTGTCCGTCACAAACTCGAAAGTGGAGAGCGTCAGGAACCATCGGCGCCAAAGGGCTGCTCTTTGCGACCCCAACTTTACCAAAGAGGCATTCAATTCCTTCAACTCGGCTGATGCATACATCCGAGCTGCTTAAGACGGGCTTGCCAGAGCCACATACCAACATGTGAAAGATATGCGGGTGAGCTCACATTGTATAAACCTGATAATTATATACCAGTAGCCCCTGAGACTTGAAGCAGTTGATTCAGCTCATTTAAGGATCATTGTAAAACCAGGTGATTACGGAGAAGAACAACCTGTTGTCTCAAGAGCTGGAAAAGTGTCAGACCCAGCTAGCCTCTGCGACAGCCAAACTGGAGAAATCCAAGAAGGCATCGCCTGGTAATGTGTCCCACCATCGAGAAAAACGGAATTATATACTAGCAATGCTAACACAGTTGTGTATCTTATGGCAGGATCGTCAGATCATCCGGGAGAGGCACCGGAAGTCGCACAAGCAGATGAACAAGAAGCCAAAAGTCAATGGGCCGCGGGAGAATGTATACTTACACGGGTCAAGGAGGAGAAAAACAAGCTCCAGGATTCCAACACCCAGCAGGGCGAAGAACTGAAAGATGTGCGGGCCCAGCTGGCTGACTCCATGAAGGAAAATAAGAGGCTGCGAGGTGGCATATTTAGTATGTGTTCAAACTTACCTCCGCGTAATTCGGTGAAGAAAGGAACTGAGGGAGTTATGTCTGTAGGTATGCTGACTGGCCGTTCCAAAGGGGAGATGTCCGGATCTTCGGGCGATCTGCTACAAGAGCTATCGCAAATGCACGAGCGAGCTCGGAAGGTGATGCGAAGTGTTGCCAAGGCCTTATGGCCATCCGCCTCCCCTCCAGGAAGTATGGAGGAGCTTGTACATCTATTTAAGGGAGCGCGGCGGCATTTCCGATTATGGAAGATATCAGCCTACTGGGAAGGTGCGTGAGAGGTCTGGGCCATGGTGAAAACACAGTATTCCAAGCTTGATCCGAATCATATGGCCCAGGTGGGACCTTTAGGGTCAGATGGAAAAGAAATTCCCATTAGTTTGTTTGGTATATGACCAGGTAAAAGTAGCCGCAAAATATTCTCAACAGGATTGTAAACTAGACAACCTATTAGATGGCATAGAAGAGGAAATTTTTGAGTCCAAGTGACTATGTACTTTTCTTGACATATTTTTCCCTAGCCGGATTGTAAAACAATTGTCATGGCAGACCTTTTCGCTTCGACCTCTGGACCCGAAGGTGCGGAGTGTTTCTGAATACCCGAGCGGCTAAATAAACCGGGGTATGCCTGGAAACCAGGCGTAGGGGTCATAGTTGCTTGAATAGACAAGTTGTATTCGGCTATCTATGTTATATTGCATTGTGATTGTAAGAAACATCTTCTAGAGAGAATAGTTCCGTTAAGGGTTCCTTTCCCTGGGTGAGCATGCGTTAACGTGCATGCCCAAACTGTGATTGAAAAATTGCAGTATATGTAACATCTGGGGGTTCATAGTGTAATGAGTAAAAACATTTTTAGTCCGTCGACCGAATATTCCCTTAAGAATGCTAGATTTCGACCCAGTCTGAGGTACACATCCGGATGACCCGGTAGTAACAATCGCAGAGGTCCTCCCTTTATGCCCTAGCCGAACTAACGGGAACGTAGGGCATAAGCACAGGAGCCAGGCAACCCGGCTTGGCCAAAACTTAAGTCATATCGATGCATATAATGGCAAATAAAAGGTACATACGAGTAAAATACACATATGTGGTGAGCTTAATGCTCGGAAAATAATAATAATAAGCTTATGTACAAGAAGGCCCCAGGTATAATGGACGTACATATTTGGGGATGTGTACGTCGTTGGTGAATGGTGTAATCGCATAAAAGCTTTAAGGCTAAAAAAGGAAAAGCGAAAAGAGAGGGAAAAAGAAATAATTGAAACAAAAGGGAGAAGGAGACGAACAAAGAGTTCGGTGCTAGGCATAGAATCTTCGGAGTCTGGCCGCATTCCATGGGTTCGGCTCTAGGCGATTATCTGATGCATCACGCAGGTGGTACGCTCCTCCGGTGAGAACTTCGTCAATGATGAAGGGACCCTCCCACTTGGGCTTGAGTTTGTCCTTTTTCTTCTCCGGCAAGCGTAGAACGAGTTCGCCAACATTATAAGTCTTGGCCCGCACTTCTCTACTTTGATATATGTGGGCCTGTTGTTGATAAAATGCGGAACGGCCTTTTGCGATGTCGCGCTCCTCCTCCAGGGCATCTAAGCTGTCCTGCCGATCAAGCTCGGCCTCTCTCTCTTCATACATGCGCACTCAAGGCGAGTCATGAATAATGTCGCAGGGTAACACAGCCTCTACGCCGTGCACCGTGAAGAAAGGTGTATATCCGATAGTGCGATTGGGCGTGGTCCGCAGCCCCCAGAGTACGGAGTTGAGCTCCTCGACACAGTGCTTGTCTAATTCTTTCAGAGACCACACTAGTCTGGGCTTAATGCTACTAATAATAAGACCATTGGCCCGTTCGACTTGACCGTTTGTTTGCCGGTGATAAACGGAGGCATAATCGAGCTTAATGCCCAGATTAACACACCAGGTTTTCACCTCATCGGCTGTGAAATTGGAGCTATTATCGGTGATGATGTTGTGTGGAACACCATAACGGTGCACAACACCGGATATGAAGTCTATCACTGGTCCGTCTTCCACCGTTTTAACTGGTTTGGCCTCTATCCACTTAGTGAATTTATCTACCATGACCAACATATATTTTTTCTTATGGCTTCCTCCTTTAAGGGGTCCGACCATATCAAGCCCCCAGACCGTGAAAGGCCAAGTGATGGGGATTGTTTGTAGAGTGGTGGGTGGCATGTGGCTTTGGTTGGTGAAAAGCTGCCATCCAACGCAACGATGGACAAGGTCTTGTGCATCTGCTTGGGCTGTCGGCCAATGGAAACCTGTACGGAAGGCCTTGCTTACAAGGGCCCATGCCACGGCGTGGTGACCACCGAGACCGGCATGAATTCCAGCCAAGAGCTGCTGCCCCTCTTCCTCGAAGATACATCTTTGAAGTACTCCGGTAGCGCTTTTCTTGTAGAGTTCTCCATCATGAACCTTGTAGTCTTTCGAGCGTCGGACAATGCGGCGCGCCTCATTCTGATCCCAAGGGAGTTCTCGCCTATTAAGGTAGGCCAAGAAGGGTTCGGTCCATGGGGCAATGACTGCCATGATAAGATGGGCCGATGGTGTTATTTCGGTGGCTGAGCCCCTGATGATATCAGTGTGTTATAAATATGGGGTTATAGTCGAATCCGGACTGGTGTTGCCGCTCTCCCCTCACCACACCACGGATGGCTTGAAGAGCCTTTCCAGAAATATGTTAGGTGGGACGGGGTTGCGCTTGGCGCCGATGCAAGCAAGGACATCCGCCGCTTGATTACTTTCTCGAGCCACATGATGAAACTCAAGCCCCTCGAACCGAGCCGACATTTTGAGAACAGCGTTACGGTAAGCCGCCATTTTCGGATCTTTGGCATCGAAGTCTCCATTTATTTGAGATATTGCGAGGTTTGAATCCCTGCGCACTTCTGGGCGTTGTATGCCCATGGAGACAGCCATCCCAAGACCATGCAATAAGGCCTCGTATTCGGCTGCATTGTTGGAGCCTGTGTATAATATTTGGAGTACGTACTGAACTGTATCTCCAGTGGGGGATGTTAGGACAACGCCCGCTCCTAAGCCCACCAGCATTTTGGAGCCGTCGAAGTGCATGACCCAGTTGGAATATGTGTCGTACTCTTTAGGGAGTTCGGACTCTGTCCATTCGGCGACGAAGTAGGCCAGTACTTGGGATTTAATGGCCCGACGCGGTCTGTATGTTATGTCGAATGGGAGGATCTCAATGGCCCACTTGGCAATCCGACCCATGGCATAGTGATTGTTTATTATGTCATTGAGTGGTTGATGACCCGCAAGTATATGGGATAATTCTAGCCTCTTTCGATAAGTAAGAGTGTCGAACCCAACGAGGAGCTAAAAGTAGAACAAATACTCTCTCAAGCCCTATCTGCCACTAACACGACTCTACGCATGCTTAGTGTTCCCTTTACCTAGAACAAGTATGAAACTAGAAGTACTTTGTTGGTGTGATAGGATAGGTTTGCAAGATAATAAAGAACACATAAATATGAACTAGGGGATGTTTAGATAAAGAAGCAATAAAGTAAATATTAGTAGAGAGCTTTTTGTCACGAGAAAGTTATTTGTCCCTAGGCAATCGATAACTAGACCGGTAATCACTATTGCAATTCTATTTGAGGGAGAGACATAAGCTAACATACTTTCTCTTCTTGGATCATATGCACTTATGATTGGAACTCTAGCAAGTATCCACAACTACTAAAGATCATTAAGGTAAAACCCAACCATAGCATTAAAGTATCAAGTCCCCTTTATCCCATACGCAAACAACCTACTTACTCGGGTCTATGCTTCTGTCACTCACACCACCCACCATAAGCAAATCATAAACATATTGCAAACCCTACAGTGGGGATCCCTCACGCTTGCGCGACACGGAGAGCACCATAGGACAGCACCAATAATAAAACATGCAACTCAAACCAATCACGATCATCAATTAACCCATAGGACAAAACGGATCTACTCAAACATCATAGGATAGCCATACATCATTGGGAAATAATATATAGTGTTGAGCACCATGTTTAAGTAGAGATTACAGCGGGTAAGAGAGAGGTTACACCGCTGCATAGAGGGGGGAAGAGTTGGTGATGAAGGCGGTGAAGTTGTTCGTGAAGATCGCGGTGATGATGATGGCCTCCGGCAGCGCTCCGGCGCCACCAGAAGCAAGGGGGAGAGAGCCCCCCTTCTTCTTCTCCCTTGACCTCCTCCCTAGATGGGAGAAGGGTTTCCCCTCTGGTCCTTGGCTCCCATGGCTTGGGAGGGGCGAGAGCCCTCCGAGATTGGATCTATCTCTCTGTTTCTGCGTTCCCAGATCCTTCCCCTTCACCGTTTCTTTTATATCAGGAGATCCGTAACTCCGATTGGGGTGAATCTTTCGCCCAGATTTTTCTCATAAAATATGCTTTCATGCGGCAAAAGAAGGGCATCAACCGCCTTACGGGTGGCCCACGAGGGTGCCAAGCGTGCCCAGGGGGGTGGGGGCACGCCCCCTGTCTCGTGGCCACCTCGGCCACTGTTTCGCGTTGATTCTTCCTCCGGAAAATCCCAATTATTCCAAAATAATTCTCCGTCCGTTTTTATCCCGATTGGACTCCATTTGATATTGGTTTTCTGCGAAACATAAAACATGCAACAGACAGGAACTGGCACTGGGCACTGGATCAATATGTTAGTCCCAAAAATAGTATAAAAAGTTCCCGAAAGTATATGAAAGTTGAATAATATTGGCATGAAACAATCAAAAATTATAGATACGACGAAGACGTATCAGCATCCCCAAGCTCAATTCCTACTCGTCCTCGAGTAGGTAAATGATAAAAAGATAATTTTTTATGTGGAATGCTACCTAGCATAATCTTGATCATATGTCTAATCATGGCATGAATATTAAGACACGAGTGATTCAAAGGAATAGTCTATCATTTGACATAGAAAAACAATAATACTTCGAGCATACCAATAAAGCAATCATGTATTTTCAAAACAACAAGGCCAAAGCAAGCTTATCCCTACAAAATCATATAGTTTGGCCATGTTTCATTTTCGTCCCACAAAATGCCCCCATCATGCACAACCCCGATGACAAGCCCAGCAATTGGTTCATACTTTTTAACGCGCTTCAGCTTTTTCAACCCTCATGCAATACATGAGTGTAAGCCATGGATATAGCACTGTAGGTGGAATAGAATATAATGATGGAGGTTATGTGGAGAAGACAAAAAAGGAGAAAGTCTCACATCGATGCGGCTAATCAACGGGCTATGGAGATGCCCATCAATTGATGTCAATGCGAGGAGTAGGGATTGCCCTGCAACGGATGCACTAAGAGCTATAAGTGTATGAAAGCTCAAACTGAAAACTAGGTGGGTGTGCATCCAACTTGCTTGCTCATGAAGACCTAGGGCATTTGAGGAAGCCTATCGTTGGAATATACAAGCCAAGTTCTATAATGAAAATTCCCACTAGTATATGAAAGTGACAACATAAGAGACTCTCTATATGAAGAACATGGTGCTACCTTGAAGCACAAGTGTGGTAAAAGGATAGTAACATTGCCCCTTTTCTTTTTCTTTTTTTTCTTTTTCTTTCGGTGGGCTTCTTTGGCCCCCTTTTTTATTTAGGCTTCTTTGGCCTTTCCTTTTTTTCTTTTTTTTCCTTTTTTCATGGGGCAATGCTCTATAATGATGATCATCACACTTTTATTTACTTACAACTCGATACTAGAACAAAGATATGACTCTATATGAATGCCTCCGGCGGTGTACCGGGATGTGCAATGATCTAGCGTAGCAATGACATCAAAAAACGGACAAGCCATGAAAACATCATGCTAACTATCTTACGATCATGAAAGGCAATATGACAATGAATGCTCAAGTCATGTATATGATGATGATGGAAGTTGCATGCCAATATATCTCGGAATGGCTATGGAAATGCCATGATAGGTAGGTATGGTGGCTGTTTTGAGGAAGATATAATGAGGCTTATGTGTGATAGAGCGTATCATATCACGGGGTTTGGATGCACCGGTGAAATTTGCACCAACTCTCGAGGTGAGAAAGGGCAATGCACGGTACCGAAGAGGCTAGCAATGATGGAAAGGTAAAAGTGCATATAATCCATGGACTCGCATTAGTCATAAAGAAATCATATACTTATTGCAAAAGTTTATTAGCCCTCGAAGCAAAGTACTACTACGCATGCCCCTAGGGGGATAGATTGGTAGGAAAAGACCATCGCTCGTCCCCGACCGCCACTCATAAGGAAGACAATCAAAGAAACACCCCATGCTTCAAATTTGTCACACAACGGTTACCATACGTGCATGCTACGGGACTTGCAAACCTCAACACAAGTGTCTCTACAATCCACAACCACCCACTAGCACTCTAATATCACCATCTTTATATCGCAAAACTATTGCAAGGAATCAAACATATCATATTCAGCGATCTACAAGTTTATGTAGGATTTTATGACTAACCATGTGAATGACCAATTCCTGCCATCTCTCTGAATAGATATAAGTGAAGCAAGAGAGTTTAATTCTTTCTACAAAAGATATGCCCACGCTCTAAAAAATATAAGTGAAGCAAAAGAGCATTCTACAAATGGCGGTTTTCTAAGTAAAGAGAAACATGCAATCCAAACTTCAAATGATATAAGTGAAGCACATGAAGCATTATATAAATCAACCAAGGACTATCTCCTACCAGCATGGTGCATAAAATAAAAGTGAAAACTAAATGCAAAAGACGCTCCAAGACTTGCACATATTGCATGAACGAAACGAATCCGAAAACATACTGATACTTGTTGAAGAAAGAGGGGATGCCTTCCGGGGCATCCCCAAGCTTAGATGCTTGAGTCTCCTTGAATATTTACTTGGGGCGCCTCGGGCATCCCCAAGCTTGAGCTCTTGCCTCTCTTCCTTTTCCTCATATTGAGACATCCTCGATTAGACACTTCATCCACACAAAACTTCAACAGAAAACTCGGTAAGATCCGTTAGTATAATAAAGCAAATCACTACCCTAAGTATTGTAGCAAACCAATTCATATTTTGTTTTTGCATTGTGTCTACTGTAATATAGCTTTTCCATGGCTTAATCCACTAATATAAATTGATAGATTCATCAAAACAAGCAAACTATGCATCAAAAACAGAATCTGTCAAAAACAAAAAAGTCTGTAGAAATCTAAACATTCACAATACTTCTGGTACCCTAAAAATTCTACAAAAATTAGGAAAAATAAAAAATTTGTACAGACAGACAGTGCAAAAGGGAACAGAACCATTTGACGTTCCAGTTAAAAATATAAAATCAAGCACTACAGCCAAAGTTTCTGTCCTGCACCGTACAAACCAACAAGCATTGTAAACATCCTAAAGGCAAACCTTGGCACATTATGTTTATAATACAATGGAATTGTACAAGGAGATAATTATTTTTTGATGAAAAGTTTCTATAATTAAGATTCACAAAGTTTTCGTGAGCATGAACAAAGTTCAAGGAGCTCTCCCACTTCAACAATGCTTGTCTCTCTCACTTTCACTTTCCTTTTTGAAAAGTTTTGGGTTCCCCTCTTTATTTTATTTTGTTTTAAGCTATATGAAAGCACTCAACAGAAATAAATGACTCTCTAAAACTTCCGGGTTGTCTCCCTGCCAACGCTTTCTTTAATGCCATTAAGCTAGGCATATAGTGCTCAAGTAATGAATCCACCCGGATCCCAAGGTATATCAAAGCCAATTTTAATTAACAATGATTTGTAATTTAGTAGTGATCACAAAGTAACATATATCATGCAACAACAAAGTCTAACTCTCTTCCTATGCATCGGCATGTCATAAAAGAACAATTCATGCACACCAAGTAAAGGCCAATGCATAGTATAAGCAGTTCTTGCAATTTTATCATATTGGAAACATAGAGAGGTTTTGATATAGTTCCTCTCTCATAATAATTGCAAGTAGGAGCAGCAAGAACATGCATATTATATCTACCAAAATCATCATGTGCGACGGTAAAATGCAACCCATCAACATAATCCTTAATAAGCACAAACTTCTCCGATATAGTGTAGTAGGGAAAATTCAAAAAGATCATAGGACTATCATGTGTGGGTGCAATAGCAACAATTTTCATGTTTAACATAAGGAACTATAGCAAGTTCATCTTCATAAGCATAATTCATATTGGCATCTTGGCCACAAGCATAGCAAGCATCATCAAAAAGGGATATTTCAAACAAATTCAAGGGATCATAGCAATCATCATAGCAATCATCCTCCGGTAAGCATGAAGGGGAATTAAACAATGTATGAGTTGAAGAGTTACTCTCATTAGAAGGTGGGTAAGGGTGATCAATCCGCTCTTCCTCCTTTTGTTCTTCGCTCTCCTCATCATCTTTTTCATCCAATGAGCTCACAGTTTCATCAATTTCTTCTTCCATAGCTTCATGCAAAATATTAGTCTCTTCTTGGACAGCAGAGACTTTCTCAATAAATGCATTAATATTGTAATTGTATTCATAATTTTCATAGCAATATTTCAATATAGCATAATTTTCAGGCCTACAAACATCATCATCTAAAGCTTCATACTTTTCAAACAAAGATTCAATTTCATAAGCAGACTTAAAAGCAACAAATTCTTCAATTTGTTCAACATCATAGTAATCATATATACCTCTAGCATAATAAGCTAAGGTTTCATTATCATTAAATTTGCATGAAAAGGGGAGGTGTGGAGCCTTCATCCTAGAGAAACAATTATAATCAAGGGATCATAGCAATCATCATAGCAATCATCCTCCGATAAGCACGAAGGGGAATTAAACAATGTATGAGTTGATGAGTTACTCTCATTAGAAGGTGGGCAAGGGTGATCAATCCACTCTTCCTCCTTTTGTTCTTCGCTCTCCTCATCATCTTTTTCATCCAATGAGCTCACAGTTTCATCAATTTCTTCTTCCATAGCTTCCTGCAAAATATTAGTCTCTTCTTGGATAGCAGAGACTCTCTCAATAAATGCATTAATATTGTAATTGTATTCATAATTTTCATAGCAATATTTCAATATAGCATAATTTTCAGGCCTACAAACATCATCATCTAAAGCTTCATACTTTTCAAACAAAGATTCAATTTCATAAGCAGCCTTAAAAGCAACAAATTCTTCAATTTGTTCAACATCATAGTAATCATATATACCTCTAGCATAAGAAGCTAAGGTTTCATTATCAATAAATTTGCATGAAAAGGGTAGGTGTGGAGCCTTCATCCTAGAGAAACAATTATAATCATATCTCAAGCATAGATCCCGAGCATACCAACGCAACATATTAATTTGATCCCATAATAGTTTCCCTTTTTGTGTCAAGCGATAATCCCTAAAGTATTCACGTTGATCCAACGTTACTCCCATTATAAAGTTGAATAGGGTTTTCTCAGGATTATCAAAGTAGTACATAATATTTTGAACATAATGAGCATTGAGGGTTTTAGGAGGTTCCCCATCTCCATGAGTAGCAACTACACCTAATTTTTTTTGGTATTTCGTGTTCCATATCCATAACTAAAGATAGAGAACAACTTAGAACAGCAAATAAAAATTACTTAGTGATAAAGCAAACAAGCACACACGAGAATATTCACCCCACGCTATGACTCCCCGGCAACGGCGCCAGAAAAAGGTCTTGATGACCCGCAAGTATACGGATAATTGTAGCCTCTTTTGATAAGTAAGAGTGTCGAACCCAACGAGGAGCTAAAGGTAGAACAAATACTCTCTCAAGCCCTATCTTCCACTGATACGACTCTACGCACGCTTAGTGTTCGCTTTACCTAGAACAAGTATGAAACTAAAAGTACTTTGTAGGTGTGATAGGATAGGTTTGCAAGATAATAAAGAACACATAAATATAAACTAGGGGCTGTTTAGATAAAGAAGCAATAAAGTAAATATTAGTAGAGAGCTTTTTGTCACGAGAAAGTTATTTGTCCCTAGGCAATCGATAACTAGACCGGTAATCACTATTGCAATTCTATTTGAGGGAGAGGCATAAGCTAACATACTTTCTCTTCTGGATCATATGCACTTATGATTGGAACTCTAGCAAGCATCCGCAACTACTAAAGATCATTAAGGTAAAACCCAACCATAGCGTTAAAGTATCAAGTCCCCTTTATCCCATACGCAAACAACCTACTTACTCGGGTTTGTGCTTCTGTCACTCACGCCACCCACCATAAGCAAATCATAAACATATCACAAAGCCTACAATGGGGATCCCTCACGCTTGCGCGACATGGAGAGCACCATAGGACAGCACCAATAATAAAACATGCAACTCAAACCAATCACGATCATCAATTAACCCATAGGACAAAACGGATCTACTCAAACATCATAGGATAGCCATACATCATTGGGAAATAATATATAGTGTTGAGCACAATGTTTAAGTAGAGATTACAGCAGGTAAGAGAGAGGTTACACCGCTGCATAGAGGGGGGAAGAGTTGGTGATGAAGGCGGTGAAGTTGTTCGTGAAGATCACGGTGATGATGATGGCCTCCGGCAGCGCTCCGGCGCCACCGGAAGCAAGGGGGAGAGAGCCCCCCTTCTTCTTATTCTTCCTTGACCTCCTCCCTAGATGGGAGAAGGGTTTCCCCTCTGGTCCTTGGCTCCCATGGCTTGGGATGGGCGAGAGCCCCTCCGAGATTGGATCTATCTCTCTATTTCTCTCTGTTTCTGCGTTCCCAGATCCTTCCCCTTCACCGTTTCTTTTATATCCGGGGATCCATAACTTTGATTGGGGTGAATCTTTCGCTGAGATTTTTCTCATAAAATTAGCTTTCTTGTGGCAAAAGAAGGGCATCAACCACCTTACGAGTGGCCCACGTGGGTGCCAGGCGCGCCCAGGGGGAGGAGTGCGCCCCCCTGTCTCGTGGCCACCTCGGACACTGTTTCACGTTGATTCTTCCTCCGGAAAATCCCAAATATTCCAAAATAATTCTTCGTCCGTTTTTATCCCGCTTGGACTCCGTTTGATATTGGTTTTCTGCGAAACATAAAACATGCAACAGACAGGAACTGGCACTGGGCACTGGATCAATATGTTAGTCCCAAAAATAGTATAAAAAGTTGCCAAAAGTATATGAAAGTTGAATAATATTAGCATGAAACAATCAAAAATTATAGATATGGCGGAGACGTATCAGTGGTACTTCGGAGGCCACCATGATTGAGCACTCTTGAAAGTAGTGTCGTAGCTTCCGGGATGCCATGAAGACCGCGTATGCTATTTTTTGGTAATGAGGGTACCGGGATTTGCATGGTGTGAGGACAGTGGATACGTAGTAGACCGGCTTCTGAAGCGGGAATTTGTGTTTGTCCTCCTTTCGTTCTACGACGAGCACTGCACTCACGACCTGGTGTGTTGCTGATATGTATAATAACATGGGTTCGCCGACGTTTGGTGCGGCCAGGATTGGGTTGCTCGCTAAAAGAGCCTTTATTTCTTCCAGTCCGGCCGTCGCTGCGTCCGTCCACTCGAAGTGATCAGTGCGTCGGATAAAGTGGCAATGCTTTTTCTCCTAGTCTGGAGATAAAACAGCTTAAAGTTGCCACACATCCGGCTTGTTTTTGGACTTGTTTAAGGTCTGTTGACATAGCCAATTGTGACAAAGCTCGAATTTTAGCTGGGTTCGCCTCAATTCCTCTATTGGAAACGATGAAGCCTAGCAGTTTTCCAGCGAGAATGCCGAAAACACACTTTTCCGGATTGAGCTTGATGTCATATGTACGAGGTTGTCGAATGTGAGATGCATATCGTCTATTAATGACTCGACGTGCCTAGTTTTGATGACGACGTCATCTACATATGCTTCAACTGTCTTGCCGATCTGTTTCTCCTGGCATGTTTGAATCATGCGTGGTAGGTGGCGCCGGCGTTTTTAAGTCCGAAGGGCATAGTGTTGAAGCAGAACGGCCCATATGGGGTAATGAATGTTGTTACGGCCGTGTCGGACTCCTTCATTTTGATTTTATGGTATCCGGAGTATGCATCGAGGAAACACAGTGAGTCATGTCCGGCTGTAGCATCAATAATCTCATCGATGCGAGGGAGGGGAAATGGATCCTTAGGGCAGGCCTTGTTGAGGTCTTTGAAATTAACGCATAGGCGCCAGGATTTATCCTTCTTTGGCACGATCACCAGGTTTGCCAGCCAGTCCGGGTGTTTTATTTCTCTGATGAATCCGGCCTCGATTAACTTGGCTAGCTCCTCCCCCATAGCTTGTTGTTTGGGTTCGGAAAAGCGCCACAGTGTTTGCTTGACTGGTTTATATCCCTTCAGTATGTTTAGGTTGTGTTCAGACAACCTGCGTGGGATTCCCGGCATATCAGAAGGGTGCCAGGCGAATATGTCCCAGTTCTGGCGCAGGAACTCTCGTAGCGCGGCGTCAACCATTGGGTCCAGTTGTGCCCCGATGGATGATGTCTGGGGTCCATCGGGTGGACTTGAAATTTGACTATTTCATCTGCTGGTTAAGGTGGATTTGGGTCGCTTGTCCAGGACCACGTCGTCCCTATCCATCATGGAGCGTAGTGCGGTTAACTCTTCAGCCGCGAGGGCTTCAGACAATGCCCCGAGGGCCAGGGCTGCGGTTTTGTTTTCAGCGCGGAGTGCTATGTCCGGATCACTGGCAAGAGTGATAATACCATTGGGCCCGGGCATCTTGAGCTTCATGTACCCGTAATGAGGTATAGCTTGGAAGCATGTAAATGCACCTCGCCCTAATAAGGCGTGATATCCACTGTTGAAAGGGGCCACTTGGAAGGTTATCTCTTTGGACCAATAATTCTCCAGCATGCCGAATACCACGTTGAGTGTGATTTTTCCCGCGCATCGCGCCTCCCGACTGGGAATGATTCCTCGGAAGGTCATGCTACTTTGCTCAATGCGGCTCCTGTCTATTTCCATTTTGTTGAGAGTTTCCTCGTAAATAAGGTTTAGTCCACTACCGTCGTCCATGAGCACTTTGGTAAGCCAAAAGCCGTCCATGATTGGACTGAGGACCAAGGCGGCTGGTGCCCGGATTGTTCTGAATTTTGGTTCGTCATCGGCATTGAAAGTTATGGCCATGTCGTCCCAGGGGTTTATTGGTGCTACTTGGCAGACTTCAGCGAGGCCGCAGAGTGCCCTTTTGCGCCTATTGTTTGAGGTGAAAGTCTCGAAGACCGTCAATACTCTAAGGTCATCATCTTCCGTGGGGTGTTGCTCTGCGGTATTTTTGGTGAGGAGATCCTCGCCGCTCTTGGCCACTTGTCGGAGTATCCAACATGATCTAAGGCTGTGGGTTCTTTTTTGACTGTGAACTGTGGGGTAAAACCCCCACAGCTTATCAAAACTTTATTAAATCCAGACAACAGTTACAACAACATGATTACAAGAGGTAACCTCTAAGGCTGTGGGTTGGTATGGTATCCGGTGTTCTGTGTATTTTGCATGGCTTATTGAGCCATCCCTCCAGAACGGTTCCGCGCCCCGTAATGGGCTTTGATTTTTTTACTATTGGATCAGGCGACCCATGAGGGTGCATCCTTTTTGCCCGGACGAGGGGTTGAGTGGAAACTGGTAGCTCCCAAGGAGCTGCCTGAGTTTTCCAGGCGTTTTCCATTACGCAGTACTTCTATACTCTGGTTGCCAAGTCAGCAAAGTGTAATACACGACAGCGGTTAATGGCATTGAGGATTCTCGTTCGTGCAATTGTTTCAGAATAGTGAGATCGCGTCTTCATCGTGACAATCTTTGATCTTGTCTTTGACGAGGAATGTGGCCCAAAAGTGCTGGACCGTTTCTTGAGACTGCTGTTGCATGTACATAAGATCCTGTGTAGCTAGGTGGGTGGGTGGATTTAAGTCTAAAACCTGACCCAATTTAGGATCCGGAGTTTGAGAAACTTCCAAACTTAATAGTTCGGGCTCCGGTATATCAACTGATTTTTTCAGGCCCGTTGTCCGATTCTAGGTTCGGAGGGCAGGGCGTGCTGTTTCGTGGACGGGTATCCGGCTCTTCAAGGCCGGAAATATGAACATATCTCGTCCTCAACATAGAGGGAGAGTTGTTATTTTGCTTCTCGATTACCGTTACCTGATGGGTGATCGGTGGAGATTTGATTTCTCTCTGATCGGGTTTAAGCCCGATCCGATCGTAGTCTGTGGAGACCCCTAGGGCGGCGATGCGATCAAGGAGTTCATTTAAAGATGACAACTCCGCCGGGTCCATCCGTTTGGAGTGTTCAGAGTCAACACGGAGGCGATTTTCGATGACCCAAGAAATCATCGTTGGCTTGATGGCCGAACGGGCGGTCATGGTAAAGCCGCCTAGCCGGAGGGTTTGACCTGGGGCTAGGGCTCCTCCGGAGGTGATACTGTCCTTGACAACAAGGCGAGCCATCAATCCTGTCTTGGACGTCACGGCGGAACTCCCAATGAAAGCACCAATGTCAGTGTCAAAACCGGCGGATCTCGGGTAGGGGGTCCGAACTGTGCGTCTAGGGTTGATGGTAACAGGAGGCGGGGGACACGATGTTTACCCAGGTTCGGGCCCTCTCTATGGAGGTAATAGCCTACTTCCTGCTTGATTGATCTTGATGAATATGAGTATTACAAGAGTTGATCTACCATGAGATCGTAATGGCTAAAACCCTAGAAGTCCAGCTTGTATGATTATGATTGCCCCTACGGACTAAGCCCTCTGGTTTATAAAGACACTGGAGGGGAGTAGGGTTGTACAAATTTGGTTACAGAGAAAGGAATCTTCATATTCGGGCGCCAAGCTTGCCTTCCACGCCAAGGAGAGTCCCATCCGGACACAGGTGAGAGTCTTCGGTCTTGTATCTTCACAACCCATCAGTCCGTCCCATGTCAATAGGCCGGACGCCCGGGGACGCCTTAATCCAGGACTCCCTCAGCCTCGGCCAGCGCGCTCTTGAGGGCCTCGACCTCAGACGCATCAACTATGAGCATAATCATAAACTCATTTAGATAACAAATCGGAACTCATATCATTTCAGATATGCTTTGGTATTGCATACCTTTCTTTTCCTCCAACTTCCGCTTTAGTTTGGACACTTCGGCGGCATGGGAGGTTGCCACTAGCATCGAAGCATGTTCATCAAAATAGACATATATGTTATCTCCTGCGAAGAATTATTCGATCCTCTGTTTGGCCTTTCTTAGCGAACGCCCAACAGAGTCTCATGGGCTACTATCTATACACAGGCATTCCTTTTGCAAACAGCCAAAAATATATTACGTCACATACCTCAAAGCCTGTCAAAAGGCTGGTATAGGCTTCGTTCAATCCGTTTTTAGAAGATCGGACATTTTCAACCACCGTACCCATAAGGGTACGGTGTTCCTCCACAATGGAAGCACTCTAAAGCGCTTCCACTAGAGTGTCTGGCGCCTCCGGATTGATAGAGGATGCCGATGGAGATGGCTCGCCCCTTCTCTCGAAGGAGGCTGCTCGTCCGATTCTGGAGCCGTATGGATCTCCGGAATAATATTCGGTTGGGGACCGAATTGGGCATGGCCCCCGTCACCGGTCTCCATGGGGGTCGGTTCCCCCTCTTTTCGCCAACAGAGGTATTACCCTCCGTCACCACCTTCACGGCCTCCCGCACCTCCCCATGACCTGGAGAGGTTCTTCGGGATAACACATCGATATTGTCCGTAGCGATGGGTGGAGAGGCCCGCGGAGGCGACTCGCTCTCCATCATGTTCGTCCCCAGCGAATTCCCAGAGGACAATGATCGTTGGGGGATATCGCGAGCCGAACTGCAATGTGCAATTTAAATGTATTAGAACCACAAAGTATAAAATCAGATATATGTATGGTATCTTTGGATACTTATGATCCAGCCAAGGGCTTCGGCTTGGGGTGCCACTCGAGGGTGGCATCGGCATCTGAAAGGGAGAGTTTCCCCTTCTTGGAAGCCTCTGCCTCCAGGTCCACGAAAGCCGCCCTTTTATTCTTTCCCCCTTGAGGGGAGAATTGCTCTCTTCCTCCTCTTCATCTTCGTCACGAGAGGAGAGATTCTTGGTGTCTTCGGACACAACATCCGAAGCGCCTTTACAGCAGGGGCCACCTCTGGCCTCCTTGCTCTTCTTCTTGGCCTTCTTCTCCGGCGCCTGATACGGCACCGGAACCAGCATCCTCGTCAACAAAAGAATGTCTGGGTCTTCAGGTAGCAGAGCCGGACATTGGATCCGCTCCGCCTTCTTTGTCCTGCCCTCTGGGAAGAATGGAAAGCTCAATATACTCCTTGGATTCACAAATTAAGGCCATCAGAAAACTTATGGGAGTGGTCGGATGAGCGCAGTCGAGGCCAAGGTCTTTGGTCGTCTTCGGCCACGACTTCTGATCCTTGGAAAGCAGCTTCCATATGTCTTCGTGCGTCGTGCCAAAGAACCGCTGTAGGGTACAAGGACTGGTCGGGTCGAATTCCCATATATACCGAGTCCGGCTTTGGCAGGGGAGAATCTGGCGAAAGAGCATCACCTAGATCACGCTGGCAAGACTGGTGTTCTTGTTTATCATAACCTTGATGCGATTCTGCAATGTTGTCACCTCGTCGGACGATGCCCAACCCAGGCCCTTGTTGAGCCATGATGTAAGCCACATTGGAGGACCGGACTTGAACTCAGGAGCGGAGGCCCATGTGGTGTCATGGGGTTCTGTGATATAGAACCACACCTGCTGCCATCCCTTGACGGTCTCCACGAAGGTCCCCTTGGGCCATGTGACATTGGGAAGTTTGCTCACCATGGCACCGCCGCACTCCATGTGCTGACCTTCAACCACCTTCAGCTTCACATTGAAGACCTTGAGCCATAGGCCGAAGTGGGGAGGGATGCGGAGGAATGCCTCACACACGATGATAAATGTCGAAATGGTGAGGAAGGAATTTGGGGCTAGATCATGGAAATCTAGCCTGTAGTGAAACGTGAGACCGCGGGCAAAAGGATGGAGGGGAAACCCTAGTCTGCGAAGGAAATGGGGGATGAACACAACCCTCTCATTAGGCTCTGGGGTGGGAATGATCTGCTTTTTGGCAGGGAGCCGGTGGGCTATGTCCGCGGCCAAGTACCCAACTTCCCGGAGCTCCTTGATGTTCTCCTCTACAACAGAGGAAACCATCCACTTGCCCTGCGCTCCAGATCCGGACATGGCTAGGGGGTTTGGTGGCGATGGAAAAGATTGGAACTTGGGCGCTGGAGCTCGAATGGGCAGATGGACCAAGGAGGAAGAAGGCATGGGGTAAAAGGATGGATCCTTACCTTCTTATAAAGGCAGTGGATATCAAGCTTCCCCTCATAATCCTTAAATATCGCCTATTCCCAAGGGGACGTGTGAACGACAAAGTTGGATTACCCAAACCCATATTGATGAGAATCCCGTGATAAGGGGACACGATCTCAGCTTTGACAAGACGTGTCGATGACCGTGCCTCGAAGCACGAAGTGGGGGTTGTAAAATAGTTCAGAATAATAACAAGGCCAGGACATAACGCCTCACTGAAAAAGTCGCCTATGGACGTGACTTATTTTGTTTTATGTGTTTTTGCCCTTACAGCTTGAGGTTGTAATTATTAAACAGAGCCGGATACACCTATTATGTACGGAGGACTGCTTTGGAGTATTCGGAGAAGGAACCCGCCTTGCAATGCCGAAAACAATCTACACGCCGGATACATCGTCATTGAAGCCTGATTCAGGGGCTACTGAGGGAGTCCTGGACTATGGGGTCCTCGGGGAGCCGGCCTATGTGACATGGGCCAGACTGATGGGCCGTGAAGATACGAGATAGAAGGCCTTCTCCCGTGTCCAGATGGGAGTCTCCTTTGCATGGATGGCAAGTTTGACGTCCGGATGTATAGTTTCCTTCCTCTGTAAACTGACTTTGTACAACCCTAGTCCTCTCCGGTGCCTATATAAACCGGAGGGCATAGTCCGTACAGGCAATCATAATCATACATGCTAGACATCTAGGGTTTAGCCATTATGATCTTAAGGTAGATCAACTCTTGTAACCCCTATATTCATCAAAGTCAACCAAGCAGCATTAAGAGGGCCTGAAGCTGGGTGAAACATCGTGTCCCCCGCCTCCTGTTACCTTCGATCCTTAGGCGCACAGTTCGGGACCCCCTACTCGAGATCTGTCGGTTTTGACACCGACAGTTGGGGTCCAACATCCATGACGACCACGTTGACTTCCTTCGCGCAATGCGGAGGCTTCCTTGCTCCGACAATGTGGGCATGCGCATCCCCCCCCCCCCCGAGCTGGAGACCTCGCCGCGGCCGGAGCCCGGTGAGTACATCGTCTCCGCGCGCACTTCCTTTGTGGTTTCGCACTCCCAGCTAGCGGCTTGTTCCGGGAGTTCCTCCACTTCTTTCGACTGCAACCACACCACCTCACCCCCAACACGGCGGTGTGCCTCCTTATATGTCTCCAACGTATCTATAATTTTTTATTATTCCATGCTATTATATTATCTGTTTTGGATGTTTAATGGGCTTTAGTATCCTTATTTATATTATTTTTGGGACTAACCTATTAACCGAAGGCCCAGCGCTAGTTTCTGTCTTTTTGCCTATTTTAGAGTTTTGTAGAAAAGGAATACCAAACGGAGTCCAAACGGAATGAAACCTTCGTGATGATATTTCTTGGACCGAAAGCAATCCAGAAGACTTGGATTTGAAGTCAGAAATGCCACGAGGCGTCCATGAGGCATGAGGGCACGCCCAGGTGGTAGGCGCACCCCCACCCTCGTGGGCCCCTCGTAGCTCCAGTGACGTACTTCTTTCGCCTATATATACTCTTATACCCTAGAAATACCAAGGAGAGCCACGAAACCACTTTTCCACTGCCGCAACCTTCTGTACCCATGAGATCCCATCTTGGGGCCTTTTCCGGCAATCTGCCAGAGGGGGAGTCGATCACGGAGGGCTTCTACATAAACACCATTGCATCTCCGATGAAGCGTGAGTAGTTTACCACAGACCTTCCGGTCCATAGCTATTAGCTAGATGGCTTCTTCTCTCTCTTTGATTCTCCATAGCTATTAGCTAGATGGCTTCTTCTCTCTCTTTGATTCTCAATACAAAGTTCTCCTTGATGTTCTTGGAGATCTATTTGATGTAATACTCTTTTACGGTGTGCTTGTCGAGATCCGATGAATTGTGGATTTATGAACAAGATTATCTATGAATATTATTTGGTCCTTCTCTGAATTCTTATATGCATGATTTGATATCTTTGCAAGTCTCTTTGAATTATCGATTTAGTTTGGCCTACTAGATCGATCTTTCTTGCCATCGGAGCAGTGCTTAGCTTTGGATTTAATCTTGCGGTGTCCTTTCCCAATGACAGTAGGGGCGGCAAGGCACGTATTGTATTGTTGCCATCAAGGATAAGAAGATGGGGTTTATATCAAATTGCTTAAGTTTATCCCTCTACATCATGTCATCTTGCTTAATGCGTTACTCCGTTCATATGAACTTAATACTCTAGATGCATGCTGGATAGCGGTTGATGTGTGGAGTAATAGTATTAGATGCATAAATTTTCGGTCTACTTGACACGGACGTGATGCCTATGTTCATGATCATTGCCTTAGATGCCTTCATAATTATGCGTTTTTCTATCAATTGCTCGACAGTAATTTGTTCACCCACCGTAATACATGCTATCTCGAGAGAAGCCACTAGTGAAACATATGGCCCCCGGGTCTCTTTTCCATTATATTGCATCTCTTTAAATCTCGTTTAATATTTTGCAATCTTTACTTTCCAATCTATACAACAAAAACACCAAAAATATTTACTTTACTATCTCTATTAGATCTCACTTTTACGAGTGACCGTGAAGGAATTGACAACCCCTTTATCGTGTTGGTTGCAAGGTTCTTGATTTTTTGTACAGGTATTTGGTGACTTGTGCGTCGTCTCCTACTGGATTGATACCTGGGCTCTCAAAACTGAGGGAAATACTTACGCTACTTTGCTGCATCACCCTTTCCTCTTCAAGGGAAAAACCAACGCAAGCTCAAGAGGTAGCACCTCCCCGCCTTTGTTACCTTTTGGGAGGGATACCTCGGCGTCTTGCCGACTATCGAGCTCTGGGGTAGGTTCTTGTACCTCAAGCTGGGTACGTCAGCGAAGGAGGAGCCGGCCCAGTGCGGTGTGTGTGTGGCCATGAGGCGCTTAGGAGGCGGCACGCGCTTCCCATCGATCCCTCTACATGAGTCGACCAAGCTTTGGCAAAAATCATTCTTCTATGTCCGAAACCTCCGCAACATTGACTATGTCAACCTGCCGGCCTATGTGCCTAGGCCGCCTGCTGGGCCGCGCAACAACTGGCAACAGCAGCCATCCAAGCACCCCCTGTCACCTCCATATTGTCAGTGTCCTCGCCCGACTGGAAGAGATGACAAGCCGGGAGGGGCTCAAGCCGACCGACCTGCTAGTCGGCTTTGTCATGTGTCCGGTGTCGCCGCTCAGCTTCGGCCGCACCTCATTAGCCAGATGAGCGGCCACCGAGATCCATGCCGGATGTCCACCAAGGAGATGCCCAGGGTGGAGGTGGCCCGCCATGTCAATAACTTCTGCAACTGCAAGCTTAGTGAGGAGGAGTGGCATATCGGCAAGGAGCCTTACAGTCAGCGAACAACTTGCGGTCATCCGGATGCGCCTCGAGCCGACGCGTCGCCTGCTCCGCCGGCTTCAGCGCGTCGGGTCGCAGGTCTTGGAGGCCTTGTGACCGGGTGGTCCGATCCCGCGGACTCCCAGTCGGACGGCCGACTGGCTGGAGGTGGCGACCAACCGGCTAGAAGCCTGGAAGGGCTCCGTGGCGTGGGCTGGGGCCGCCAAGGCACTGGAGTTTGTCAAGGCCTGGTACCTTGGCATGCGCCTAGCATAGCTGGTGACCTTCCGCCAGGAGGCGCTGCCGGAGCTGGCGGCGGAGCGCGAGAACATCGCCATCCGGGCGTCGGCTCTTGCCGACTATGCCGATGTTGACGCCTTCTTCCCAGAGCGGGTAGATGACGGTGACATTGTTCCTCCGTCCTGGTTTAGTTTGAACTCATCGGATGGGGAGGACTCGGCGGAGGATATCACCTCCAACGACGAAGGCGACAAGGACGTCGAGGACGAGGAAGGCAGCTACGTTGCTCCAGACAGCGGAGCGACCAGTCGGACTCGGCCCGACCCAGCACCGACTAGCGACCCGCTGAAGACCACATCAGCCACCATCAACAGCCAAGCCGAGACCCTGCAACCGGAAGCCCCACTAGCTAGAGCTACGCCTGCCACCGACCAGTCCGCGCAGCCCGAGGGGTCGTCCGCCTAGATGGCATGTTTATATTTTTTCAAGTTTTTTTTGTCTTTGTATTTGAGAACAATGTCAGTTATGCGCAGTTCCACCCACTTGGGGGGTATTTCTAAACTTGATGAATGCTGGCCTTGGGCCCTTTTGCAATGTATAAAGTTTAAATCCCCCACATTGTTGCATGTGTTGCCGGGTTCTAGCTTGAGTTTGCTTTTCTCTCTTTGGTTTTTTCATTTGCCGCCTTCCTTTGGCCGCCTCCCTGCCAGCCGGACAGCCGCTCTACGGTCTGTGGCTGGGTCAGGGACTTGGTCGTTTAGAATGGGCAAGTTACTTCTGCCGCTTAGAGCATAGCTAATCAAGCGAGAAGTTGGTCTGCCGGCTGCTGAGCAGCCGGACGAGGGAGGCGAGAGGCTGGCTTGGCCCTAGTTGGCGTTTTCCTTAGTCGGTTTTCATGTGGACAGTGTTTTCGGCCTTTGGCTCTTGCCAATCGGACAGCCGTGCTGCGAGCTGTGACTTGGAACGAAGAGAGGGCTTCGGCGTCGGCACACTACTAGTCGGCTCCGGCTAGTGTGAACTTAGGCCAAGGCGGCGAGCCCCTGGGCCGGCTGACCAGAACCCGGACGGGGCAGGAATGTATGAAAAAACTCAAATCATGGCATAAGCCTATCTCATAGATCAAAAGGTAGCCCCCGAGTGCATCTCAGGGGACCTGAGGTCTTTACTTAATACAAAAGTTGGTGTGGTACATATGCTCGCATCAACTATAAAACGGGCGGAGTAGGTTCGCGTTCCATGGCCGCTCCGTCTCTTCACCGGCTATGCTTCGCTTGCGTGCCCTGGGCTTTGGGGCATCGATGAGGTAGTATGATTCGTTGCCCAAGGCCTTGCTGATGATGAAGGGGCCTTCCCAAGGAGCTGCGAGCTTGTGTTGGCCGGCTGATCACTGGATCAGGCGGAGCACAAGGTCACCTTCGTGGAACTTGCACGGCTTGACCTTCTTGTTGTGGTAGCGGCGCAGGCTCTACTGGTAGATGGCGGATCAGCTGCACGCTAGCAGTCGGACCTCTTCCAGCAGGTCGATGCTGTCTTCTCGTACCTCCTTTGCTTCCGCCTCTGTGTACATAGTGACGCGAGGCAAGTCGAACTCGATATCCGTGGGTATGATAGCCTCGGCACCGTACACGAGGAATGTGAAGCCGGTTGATCTATTGGGCGTGGTCCGAAGACTCCTGAGAACGGCCGGCAGCTCGTCGATCCAGCAGCCGGCCGATCGCTCCAGCAGCTTGATCAGGCGGGGCTTGATGTCGGATAGGATGAGGCCGTTTGCTTGCTCCACCTGGCCGTTTGACTATGGATGGGCAACGAACGCTAGATCCAGTCGGATACCCTGGTTTGCGCAGAAACGGGCCAAGGTGCCTTTGGCGAAATTGGTGTCGTTGTCGGTGATGATGCCGTGGGGGACGCCGTATCGAACGGTGATGTCGGTGATGAATGTGACGGCTGTCAGGTCGTTTAGCTTCTTTATTGGCTTGGCTTCTATCCACTTGGTGAATTTGTCCACGGCGACCAGCAGATGAGTCATGTCGCCGCGTGCTGTCTTGAATGGACCCACCATGTCCAAACCCCACACGGCAAACGGCTAGGTGATGGGGATGGTCTTGAGGATAGAGGCCGGCTGGTGTTGCTTGGTGCTGAACTTCTGGCATCCTTTGCACTTCTTGACCAACTCTTTGGCATCGTCCAAAGCAGTCGGCCAGAAGAAACCATGGCGAAAGGCTTTTGCCACAAGGGCTCTGGAGGCGGCGTGGTGGCCACATTCGCCCTGGTGAATATCTATGAGGATCTCCATGCCCTTCTCCAGCTCCATGCAGCGCTGATAAACACCGATCACGCTCTGCCTGTCGAGCTCTCTATTGACGATGGTGTAGGAGCCTGCTCGGCACTGGATCTGTCGGGCTAGCACTTCGTCTGCTGGTAGTACGCGGCTTACCAGATAGTCGCGGATGGGATGTGCCCAAGATGGGGCCGCCACCACTATGAATTACGGCAACTAACACGAGGGTGGCCTGGTTGGGAGGCGGCGGGCTGGAGCCAGCCGCTCCTGGTGGTGCCGATGAAGTCCCTGGGCCGACTGCTGCAGCCCCCGGGCCGCCTGCTAGAGTTCTTGGGCCGGGTGCTAGTGGTGCAGCCCTTGGGCCACCTGCTGAAGTCCCTGGGCCAACTGTTGAAGTCCCTGGTCCGGCTGCTGAAGTCCCCAAGCCGGATCCGACTGCTCTAGGGTCAGCCGGCACGAAGATGGAGTCGGACTCTGGCGAGAGCTTGATAGACGGCTTGCGCATGCACTGAAGGGAGACACCGGTTGGTATGGCCTGCCGGGTGGAGCCAATGCGGGTGAGGGCGTCCGCTGCATCATTTTTTATGGGAAGTCCGTTGTGTTGTTGTCGGCTCGTGGCACGTGGAGGAACTCGCACCCACCGAAGTGCCGGCTCATCTGCTGGACGAGGAAGCGGTAGCTTGCCATGTTGGCGACCTTAGCGTCCCAGTCGTCGGACGACTGCTGTACCACCAAGTCCGAGTCGCCGTAGCAGAGGATGTGGCGGATGCCGATTTCCTTGGCCAGTCAGAGCCCGAAGATGAGCACCTCGTACTCGGCTATGTTGTTGGAGGCGGCGAAGTGGATCTACAGCGTGTACTCCAGCTTGTCGCCTTTGGAAGAGGTGAGGATGATGCCGACTCCCAAGCCGATGTGCATCTTTGAGCCATCAAAGTGCATCCGCCAGTGCCAAGAATCCGGCATTGGTGGCAGGTACTGGGACTCAACCCAATCGACTAAGAAGTCGGCCAGCGCTTGGGACTTGATGGCGGTGCGGGGCTGGTAGAGGATGGTGTGGGGAGCCAGCTCAATGGCCCACTTGGCCACCCGGCCAGAATCATCTCTGTTGGCCATGCTCTAAGCAAGGGGTGCGATGCAGACGATCATGATGGAGTGCTCTTTGGAAATATTGCTTCAGCTTCTTGGCAGCAAAGTACACGCCGTAGCACATCTTCTTGTAGTGGGGGTAGTTCTGCTTGGAGGCAGACAAGACCTCGCTCAGATAGCACACCGGCCTCTGGACCAGCTGCACCTTGTCGTCTTCTGGGCGCTCGACCACGATCATCGTGCTGATGACTCGGTTGGTGGCGGCGATGTAGAGGAGCATAGGTTCCTTAGCAACCGGAGCCGCCAAGATAGGCGGCGTGGACATCATGCGCTTGAGCTGAAGAAAAGCTTCGTCTACCTGGTCGTTCCACTCGAAGCAAGTAGTTTTCTTCATGAGTTGGTACAGGGGGAGTGCCTTCTCACCCAGCTGACTGATCGGCCGAGGTATGCCAGGCACCTGGTGAACTTTTGGATGTCATGCAGCTTGGTGGGTCTCTCCATCCGCTCGATGGCCTTGATCTTCACGGGGTTGCACTCGATGCCGCGTTCAGAGACAAGGAAGCGAAGGAGCTGGCCGACTGGTACTCCGAAGACACACGTCTCCGGTTTGAGCTTGATTTGAAAACGACGCAAATTTTCAAAGGTCTCCTTGAGATCCTCCAGGAGGGTGCTGCGCTTCTCCGTCTTCACCACAATGTCATCCACATAGACGTGGGCATTACGATCGAGTTGCTTCAGGAGGCACTTCTGCATGCATCGTTGGAAGGTGACGCCGACATTCCTTAAGCCGAACGTCATGGTGATGTAGCAGAAGGCGTCAAATGGTGTGATGAAGGCGGTCTTCAAGCGGTCGGCCGGATCTAGCTTGATCTGGTGGTAACCGGAGTACGCGTCCAAGAAGGAAAACAGCTTGCAGCCGGCCTGGAGTCTATCACTTGGTCGATCCCTGGCAGAGCAAACGGATCCTTGGGGCAGGCCTTGTTGAGGCTCGTGTAGTCGATACACATACGCCACTTGTTATTCTTCTTCAAGATGAGGACTGGGCTGGCAAGCCGGTCCGGGTAGAACACTTCCATGATGAAGCCGACTGCGAGAAGCTGGGCGATTTCTTCACCAATGATCCTTCTCTTCTCTTCTGATAGGCGGCGGAGGGGTTGCTTGACCGGCTTAGCATCTGGCCTCACATGTAGTTTGTGCTCGGCGAAATCCTTCAGGACACCCGGCATGTCTTTGGGGGACCATGCTAAGATGTCTTGATTCTTACGGAGGAAATTGATGAGCTCGCCTTCCTATTTGCTGTCGAGGTTAGTCCCTACAACAACAAACCTCTCCGGGTGCGCCGGGTCCAAGGTGATCTTCTTGGTTTCCTTGGCCGGCTGGAAGGAGGCCCCTGCTTCCGTCTCCTTGGGATCAGTCGGCATGGCCGGCTACTCGCTGGCCATGGCTACCATCTGGTCGAGGAGACGCTTCTCTTGAGTAGACCTGGCCATGGGATACCCGGCCCGCCCGGCCCGGCCTGACCCGACCCGAAAAAGCCCGACCAGGCCCGGCCCGACCTTGCCCATGAGCCGGGCCTGGGCCTGAGATTTCAGCCCGACGCCCGGGCCTAGCCGGGCTCGGGCCTGACAAATTTGCGATTTAAGGAAGGGCCCGGCCCGATGGCCCGAGGCCCAACGGGCTTTTGCTCTGATGGCCCGGGCCTGGGCCTGATATTTAGGCCCGACACCCGGGCCGGGCTGGGCCCGGGCCTGGTTTTTTGCAGCGGGCTTTGTTTGGCCCGGCCCAACATTTGGCCAGGCATACTCTTGAGCGATGACAAGGGACTCGGCCAGCCGACTGCTGGCAGCGGCGCAATCTAGTGACTTCTGGTAGTCGCCGGGAACAGTGATTATGCCCTTGGTACCCGGCATCTTGGCCTTCAGGTAGGCGTAGTGCGGGACCATCATGAATTTGGCCAGCGCAGGGCGGCCCAAGAGCGCGTGGTAGGGGTTGTCCAGGTTAACCACCTCGAACCAGATTGGCTCGCGGCGGAAGTGGTTCTTGTCGCCGAACAGGACATCGATCTTGATCTTGCCGATTGGAGAGCAGGAAAGGCCGGGAACTATGCCGTGGAAGACAGTCCGGCTAGGCTGAAGTTGCTTGGCCTTGATGCCCAACCGCTCCATGGTTTGGCGGTACGGTATATTGATGCTGCTGCCGCCATCTATCAGAACTCGGCCGAAACGACAAGTCCGCCTCTCCGTTGAGAAGGTTGATTCCAGCACCAAGGCGTATGCACCCAACAAGGGCATCACAGTCGAGTGGTCAGCTTGGCTCTAGGTGATGGGCTTCTCGGACCAGTGCATGAAGGAGGGAACCTCTAAGCTGACAACATTCACCTCGCGGTCCTGTTGCCATCTACTGTGCTTGTCATCGGCTTCGCTCATGAAGACGACGTAGGTGGCGTTCTCTTCGGGAAACTCGTCTTGAAGCATGCCAACAAGGCTATATCTCAGACGGACACGAGATCTACCCAGGTTCAGGGCTCTCCTAAGAGATGAAACCCCTACTCCTGCTCTGCGGGGTCTCCGCATGATCACTATATCACAGGGTGTACAATGGTGCGCCTAGAGCTATTTGGCTAGAGGAGGAAGAAGGGCAAGGCTAGCTCTCTTCTCCCCTAGCGGCAGTGTGTGGTATGGAATGGATGGAACTAGAGAGGAACCCTTTGCATGGGTGTGTCCTGGGGTTTTTTATAGGCTAACCCCCAGGGGTACAATGGTAATTTGGCCGGGCGGTAGGTCCTTGCTGCCAGTGTCTATGGGGGCCGGGTTCTCTGCCGGCTGCTAGGGCCCGCCTCTGGTGGGCCCTGCTGGCTGCCAAGGAACCGGCCGACATGTGGGGCCCGCCGCCTGCGGGCCCCAATGGCGGCCCTTCACGTTGCACCGTCCCTGCTGCTGATGGAGGCCGTGTCGGGCACGCCATGGCTACAGTGCCGCACTGGGCGGGTTGGCGGTCACCTGATGGCGCTTATTGTAGCCATGCGGCCGGGATTTGGGGGAGGCATGGCACACTGTGGCCATACCCCCAGCTTGTCTCTTGGTCGGGCTTAGACTCCGAGGGAGGGGGCGGGCCGCCTCTAGGAGCTGGCTCGTGCCCTCGCTGTCTTGTGGAACGCACCGTCTTCCTGGGGTCCACCGTCTTCTAGGAGGCGGGCCTTTGGTTCCAGCTGCCTTCTTGGGGTCCGTCGTCTTCTGGGAGGCGGGCCTATGGTTCCGCCCGCCTTCTTGGGGTCCGCCGTCTTCTAGGAGACGGTCCTCTGGTTCGGGCCGGCCCAGGAGGTCGGCCTTGCGACCAGTCAGACTGAGGGTCTTGGTCAACCCCGACATCTTGAAATATGGTTAAGTGTTGATGAGGCTACCCGAGGTCTATCCCCCTAACAAGAAGTATGGATACACATGTTCTGTACAAGAACAAAACCAGGTTGGTACGGCCTGAGTTGTGAGTAGCATGTTGTTCTCATGTGTTATATTTGGTCTTTTCTTCTCAGCCTTGTAGTTCTAAATTTTCTTCCCGACACATGTGAAAATTCACATTTTATCAAAACTCATGGTCTCAACATCAGTTCTTTTGCCCTTATTCTCCCCTCTTGTCCTTTTGCAATTAATCTATTTATCCTCGGTCGATAAGTTTCGGTGAGTTCACGCCGTTTAGTATCAAGGCGTCTAGAAACTAAACTAACAGGTAGGGGGTTGCAACAATGGTGGCTCGAAGGTGGTTGTCAGGGGGGGGGCAGTGTGACAACGACATAGTCTTGCAACGTGACTTGTTCACCTTGATGTTGCATTACGTGGATGTGAGAAGAGAGGCGAGTGAGAAGAAGAAGACGAGATGAGGAAGAAGCGAGCAAGCGCCCGACGGGGAAAGAAAAAGATGTGGACCAGTTTCTTTTGGAGATGATAAGGAAAGAGTAGGTGCGGGGCAATGGAGGCACATGACACGCAAGAGCAGTGGCCGACACGAGTGCATCATCACCCAACAATTCCGAACATTTACC